>NC_045599.1:15757837-16064295 GCF_009762305.2 Zalophus californianus
CTTGGAGACTATTTTTAAAAACCTTCTCTTTCTCTGACTCTCCCCTCTTGGTTTGATGGCCTCTGTTGTTTTTGTGGAAGTTTGTTGGTTGGTAGTTTTTGTTTTGTGTTTAGCCTATTTGCAGTCATATTTTTAGGTTTGGAGGCAGTGAAATGTTAAGGCTTATCATAATTCTATGTTTGGAGGTTCGTATTTACACTTGTTCAGTCCTTTCTAATAGTAGTTCTTCTATTCAGTTATATTACTTTTTTGTTCCTTTGGATCATTTCCATGTATATTTGGTACAGAAATATATTGGTGATTGGGATTCGCATGGCCCAGGCAACCGTAACTATAGTTGACTTTGGTTTGAAGGTCAAGTTAGTGAGGCTCATGAGATCTTCTTCTAAGTCCTGGTGCTGTTCTAGTTAAGCATGATTTGAACCTGGGAAATAGCTCTCCTCTGAAGTTAAAATTGATTTTCTGAAATGTACCCTCCGTCTCTGAAGAAAATCAGAAATTTGGAGCCACAGTAGAGGTTCAGAAATACTGTTTGGTGAAGGATATCTTACTAAGACTTCTTGAACCAACTGGGAGTTAAATCTAGGACCTCCTAATTTTGTTGACCATTTTCCCTTAACTCCTTGGTGTTCATTTTTGATTAACTTCTTTCAGATGACACATTGGATTAATAGTTTGCAGCCTTCACTATGCACTGGAATCACTTGGGAAGTTTTGTTGTCTTTTTTTGTCTGTTTGTTTGTTTAAAGATTTTATTTATTTTGAGAGTGAGAGAGTGTGTGCACATGTATATCAGCGGGGGGGGGGGGAGGTCAGAAGCAGAGAGAGAAAGAGAATCTTAAGCCGACTCCAGGCTCATCAGAGTGGAGACCGACACTGGGCTCCATCTCAGGACCCTGAGATCATGACCTGAGCTGAAATCAAGAGTCAGGAGCTTAACCAACTGAGCCACCCAGGTGCCTGCCACCTGGAATATTTTAAACACAATAGTACCCAGATCTGAGCACCAGAAATTTGGTTTCAATTTGCCTGGGGTAGAACTTTGATAGTGGTATTTTTAAAAGCTCCTAGGGGTGTTTAATGTGTGGCCAGAGTTGAGAACCATGTAACAGAATATCAATTGGATGGAATACCCATTTTCAGGAGTGAGACTATGGGAATACCTGCTTCACACTACAACGCTTTTGGATAAATGAAAGTAAATTATTTCCCCTTCACCTGGAGCCACGTGAGAAATTACACTGATCTCAACTATTGTCCAATATAGTAACTGAATAAAAACACCCTCTTCTGAGGAAAGAAAAGCAAGCTATCCTTTGAAATTTGGATGGAAAATATTGAAATCTTATTTTTACAGTCTTCTCTCTTTGAGGTAATTTATCAGAGGTGCTGAAAGATCAGTTTCTTCAGTGACTGTTCCACACAAAACTTGCTTTGGCGTTTACTTGAAATTTGCTATAATTATGGAGAGTTTGAAGTTAAATGCATATTTAAATCCCTAACATTTTTTTTTCTCAAGAAAGAAACCAAAAGACATTTAGACTTAGGCTCAGCGATTATCCATTTTTGTGGGGCTAGAGAGAAGTCTCTAGTCTACATTCACTAGTTAACCTACTGTGCTACTAGAAAGTTTACCTCACAAATGCTCTACCCATTCAGGGTTTTTGTTTGTTTGTTTGTTTGTTTGTTTTAATTAATCTGAGCAGCAAATTAAACATTCCAACTTTTGCTCTGCTGAGAACCAATGCCCTTTACCAGGCTAGAGCAGACAGGCCTGAATTTTCAGTCAGGTTCTGTCTCATGTAGAAACTTCATCTTCTAGAAGACACTCCAGTGTTGGTAGACCTTATCAAATCAGTGATTCCCCAAATGTTCTAAGATGGCCAGGGGGATATGTCACTATAAAATAGGAACAGCATCACATGCTCACTCAGAAAGCTACCCCACTGGCCACCTATCCCCACCATGGATACCTGTACGTAGACAGTCTGATGTTCAATTCATAGACATTACTTAGCCAAGAAATACAGCAAAATGCAAGCATCACATCAGGTGGTTTTTGGAGCTTGGGAATTAACTCTGTTTTCAAGAAAGAGAGAAAGCAGGGAGGGAGTAAGGAAGGGAGAAAAATCATTTAGTTTATTTTCTAAAATGATATTTGTAATTCATGTTGTTCCATGGATTATTAGGCCTAACTAATTAAAACCATGATAGGTATATTTAGTTTCAAGAAATAAAAAAAATTGACATTTGATACAACCTATTCCCCACATTTTAAGAATTATTCCTATTTTTTTATTTTTATTATTTTTTAAGATTTTATTTATTTATTTATTTGACAGAGAGAGACACAGCGAGAGCAGGAACACAAGCAGGGGGAGTGGGAGAGGGAGAAGCAGGCTTCCTGCTGAGCAGGGAGCCCGATGCGGGGCTCGATCCCAGGACTCTGGGATCATGACCTGAGCCAAGGGCAGACACTTAACGACTGAGCCACCCAGGCACCCCAAGAATTATTCCTATTTTTTAATTAATTTTTTAAGAATTACATGAAGTTAAGTGATTTATCATCAGTTACCATCATATATTTTCTATATATTATCCAGTAATTAAAAAATGTGGATAATCCCCCTACTACCAAATCTCTATGAGGGATATCTTTGGTTAATATGTTATTGAATGGTTAAACTTTCAGGAAAGTTGGAATCATCAAATATCAATCAATAATGTTTGCCTAAGAAAAAGTAAAATATTCAGGGCGTGTGGGTGGCTTAGTCGGTTTAGCCATCAACTCTTGGTTTTGGCTCAGGTCATGATTTCAGGGTCATAAGACAAAGCCCTGCATCAGGCTCTGCACTCAGTACAGAGTCTGCTTGAGATTCTCTCTCTCCTTCTCCCTCTGCCTCACTCCTGCTCACACATGCTCCCTCTCTCTCAAGATAAATAAGATTTTTTTAAAAAGAGTAAAATATTGAAATAGAAAAATAGGTTGCTTCTTTCCACATATTTTTAAATCAACCCTATAAGTTTCACAACATGTTGAGATGGGAGTGAAGCTGACACTTTTAAAGCAGCTAAGATTGAATAACATTAATTTCATTGGGCCACATATTTGTCTTAGTTTTGGAGAACTCAAGCTGAAATATCATGTACGTCTCTTAACCATTTTTCCTTCCATGTAAAATTCATTCTTTGTTGCATTCGTTCATTCTCCTTACATTTTCTGTGTGCCTAGTACAGACCAGAGACTGTAGTAGAGAGCTAGGAAAGTACCTGTCAATGTGGAGAATATGGAATAGGGAAAGAAATATGCATGAATCAAATAAAAGCACAGATATGTAATGTAAACCTTCAATAATGCTCTGAGAGAAGAATACCAGTTCTTAGGAAGCATTTGGAAGATGTTATCTCAAGTGGAAGTCTGGGAAATCTTAAATGAGGAAATGATATTTGAGCCCAGATCTAAGAATTGAAGAACGGTTCATGTGATAAGTAGCCTGTCAGGCAGATCAGTGAGATGTGACAAATCCTTGACATAGAAGAGAACGTGCATGGGGAATTACCGGGACTGAAAGAAGGCTCATGTGGGTGGTGGGCAAAGAGCAAGGGAAGGGAGTACTAGGGACAATGAGAGAATAGGTAGCAATCTAGAACTGTCAGAATGGAAAATTTACTTTTCTTTAAGGAAGGTGTCAGAAATGGAATCAAATACTGATATTTTGTTGTCGGTGTGCTTTAATTTTACAGTCTAATGGTTTTACTCTGATTTTTAAAAAGTCTAGTACAATCAACCCTTGAACGATGAAGGGGGTTAAGGGTACTGACCCCCCGTGCAGCCAAAAATTCATGAATGACTTTTGCCTCCTAAAAAACTTAACTATTAATATTCTACTGTTGCCTGGGAGCCTTACCAATAACATGAGGAGTTGATTAACACATATTTTGTATGTTATGCATATTATATACTGTATTCTTATAATAAAGTAAAAGGAAACTAGAGAAAAAAATGTCACTAAATATTATGAAGAGAAAATACATTGACTGTACTGTATTTATTGAAATAAAATCCAAGTATAAGTGGAGTGGACCTGCACATTTCAAACCCACTTTATTCAAGGACCAACTGTATTTCTATTGCATATGCCCCTACCAAGTGTCAGTTGTGTGTTGAAGCCTTCCCCGCATAGGTCAAATAGTAAGATATATAGATAATGTAAGTATAGGTAAATGTAAGAACAGTTTTCTCTTTGAAACATTATACATGTATCTATGCATTATAGCTAAATCAGTGTTAAACACATCTTCATAGAAAACATCAGAAAACGGTTAAATATTTCAATTGGAAGGTCTCATAGGATATCCTTTATATTATCATAAGCATATTCTTTTTTTAAAAAAAGATTTTATTTATTTATTTGACAGAGAGAGACACAGCAAGAGAGGGAACACAAGCAGGGGGAGTGGGAGAAGGAAAGCAGGCTTCCCGCGGAGCAGGGAGCCCGACGTGGGGCTCGATCCCAGGACCCAGGGAGCCCCATGCAGGGCTCCATGACCCGAGCAGAAGGCAGATGCTTAACGACTGAGACACCCAGGCACCCTATCATAAGCATATTCTTATTTGCCTTTAGAACATAAACTGATTTAAATATTATACAACTCATCTTGTTCTAATAATTAAAGTTTTAAGAGTTTATATTGGCTTTCTATTTATGTCTCCTTGCACTTCATCATAACACTAAAACTGGAAACCTCTACCGACATCGAAGATCTTATGTAATCTCTTGTCTCCAGGAAAAACAGTTTTTGAACCAATTACCGAAATTGCTAAAGAAAAACTAATGTTCAGGAATTAAAATATGGTAGGCCCTCTGTGCATGGTAGCATTGGGAAAGCAAAGTTCTGAGTTTTTTTCTTTTTAAAAATCTCATAGTATTTTTCTATAAAGTTTATTGGATGGTGTGCTCTCCTGCTGAAGGTAATTTTAGGGTTCTACCCTTTTTAGGTCTTGAAAGTGTTTGCAAAGAACAGATGAATACATACTCACCAGGCACTTTCTTTTAGCCCATTATGGTGTTAGGTGGTGGGAAAGAAGTGTCAAGATAGAAGCAAGTTGGGTTTATTAAGAAACGTGCATGGGTTTGTTTTACACTTGAGATAGACCTGGACAGTTGGGCAGACCTTGGCTGGTAGTGAGCAAAGGCAAGAATACAGCAGATCTGTGAGCGAATTTCTCCAGCACAGAGCTGAGGAAACAGAAAGAAGGGTGTAGGGGTTGGGGGAGGAAGCAGTGAAAAGACTGCCCAGACCACAGGAAGATGCATACTGAAAAGTGATAGGGAACCAGGTTGGGTAAGGGAAAGGTCTGATTATAAAAACAACGTGGGCGATGTCACCAGCAAACCTGCACAGTGTGTTGGTATGTACATTAAAGATTTTTAGAGAAGGCTGACAAGAAATTGGGGCAGGATGAGTATCGGTTTAGAAAATGAAGTTGGTGTTGGATTGCAGGATTGAAGAGTCTGTATATACATATATAGGGCACTGGCTGCCTATTATATACTTGCAGCAGCTGACTGATATGCTCATAGCCAAGCTTTGAGAGCCAGGATTTTATAGAATTTATAAATTTATTATCTAAAATTAGACCACCTGGGTGTAAATTCTGGCTTGAACAATTACTACCTGTGTGATATTAGGCAACGCAGTTTTTTTTTGTTATTATTTAAATTCAATTAAGTAACATGTCATGTTTTATTAGATTCAGAGGTAGAGTTCAGTGATTCATTAGCCTTATAAAATACCCAGTGCTAATTACATCACGTGCCCTCCTTAATGTCCATCACCCAGTTGCCCTACCCCCTCACCCCTCTCCCCTCCAGCAACCCTCAGTTTGTTTTCTATGATTAAGAGTCTCTTATGGTTTATCTCCCTCTCTGATTTTGTCTTATTTTATTTTTCCCTCCCTTCCCCTATGATCCTGTTTTGTTTCTTAAATTCCATTTTTGATGGCTGTGTAGTATTCCATTGTGTATATATATATATATATATATATATATATATATATATATATATATATACCACATCTTCTTTATCCATTCATCTGTCATTGGACATCTTGGCTCTTTCCACAGTTTGGCTATTGTGGACATTGCTGTTATAAACATTGGGGTGCATGTGCCCCTTTGGATCACTACATTTGTATCTTTGGGGTAAATACCCAGTAGTGCAGTTGCTGGGTTGTAGGGTAGGTCTATTTTCAACTGTTTGAGGAACCTCCATACTGTTTTCCAGAGTGGCTGCACCAGCTTGCATTCCCACCAACAGTGTAGGAGGGTTCCCCTTTCTCCGCATCCCTGCCAACATCTGTCATTTCCTGGCTTGTTAATTTTACCCATTCTCACTGGTGTGAGGTGGTATCTCATTGTGGTTTTGATTTGTATTTCAGCATTAATGAATTATTATATGTAAACATGTACAATAGCTGGAACACAAAATCTATATAAATATTACCTACTATGAAACTAGCAGCAATGTTTAAGTAAATAGATGAATTTAAGGAAGGAAAAAGTGGATGAAACAGTACAAGTAAGAAAAAGTCACCATCTGAGGTAATGACTTTGAGTTTGAAATATTGCAGGTGGTAGAAATAACATGATTGACAACTGAATTTTGCTCCAAATTAGCAAGAAGCATAGGCAAATGACTTCTGTTACCCACTTCACCCATAAAAGAGTAGAACCACTTTATAAAGCTTCTTAAAATTCATTACTTTTGAGGTTTGTTGATGCTGGCAATTAAAAGAGAGCATTTGCCTCCTGGGCTTAAAAATATTCCATTCTCAGTGTATTGAGAAAACATCTGAATGACAGATTATGAGGAATGGGAGAGATGTTGGAATTGGAATATGATAGACAGGTGTTATTCTTATAATCTTGAAGGAAAATCAAACCCACAAACTCAAAATCCATATGCTTGATGTCCCTTGCATCAAAAGTCCAGATAATATTATCAAAAGGATAATTTCTAAAAACAAAAAATAGAAGAGAAAGCAATGATCATTGGAGACTAGAAAGGATTCTCTAAAATAACATGTCCATTATGACTGCTTTCTTTGGCACCATCAGGAAAAAGCAGACATAAGGCATTTTTACAGTTTCCTCCCATTCTTTATAGACAAGGTATAGACCTATAATAGAGATATATAAACTGGATTTATGGACCATTAAACAGATCAGTAATTGGCTGAAATTGTTTGAAATTACTTTCAAATATTTGATAAAGAAGAGGGAAAATTAGTGATTTGAAGAGGTCTCTGGGGTGGCATATAGACGAAAGCTATAAACAAATGGAATTCTTGATTCAAGAGAATCATGTATAACCAAGCTGTCTAATCACGAATGCACTCCCATTGCTATTATGGTTTTGTTTTGTTTTTGTTTTTGTTGTTAGTTTTTTGTTTATTTATTTATTTATTTTTTGGTTGTTGCTGATTATGTTTAAATAGAATGGGCAGGCCTAGATCAGAAAATCAGAGTATGGCATGGATGTTTGCTGTATTCGCCTGCCCAACATGCATATTCCAAATTCTTGCACGGTGAGAAAATTTTGCTTTGAGGAACTAATCTACTTCTTTGGAGAAGGTATAGAGAGACTGTTAATAGAATGTCTTCCTCTCCTGGCTAAGTGGGCAACTTGATGCAGATCAGTCAGGATTTCTTTAGAATTTGAGCTGCCAAAGATGGGATCTTTTCATCCCTTGAGATGAACACAGTGGAAATGCCCATGAGATCTTGGAGCTGGATACTCAGAGTTGATCTATTTTCGCTTCTTCCCAGGAAGTAGTTTTTCAGTGTCTATTCTCAGGGACATGTCTCACTTTTATAATCACTTCATAATACTGCAAAACTATCCAGATTTGCTTTCAGTTGTTTAAAACCTCAGAATCCTGGTTAATACACAGGTGTTAAGCTGCACATTCATGATTAAATCACTGTTAAAATATCTTTCCGTCCAGACTGCCTGTGGTTCTCTGATTTAGAAAAATCTTTGCCTCTTTTTAATAGGAAAACAGCGATGGGAAAATAAGCAAAACCAGAAAATTGTTGACAGCTCGAAAAATCCCAGCTGTATTTTTTTCTCATTGTGAAATTTTATGGCATTAATCATAATTACCTGCTATCCAAGCTTTTTAGATTTTTATTTATATAAAACTTCTTGGGTTCCAGTGTCCTGCCGTTGTTCTGAGTTCGATCTTGACATTTGATCTGTACAAATGATCCAAAGGCCTAACACAGTGATTTCATGAAATTTGACATTATCTCTATCAATGTCAGCTTCCACAAACGAGCAGTCACATTTACACTGCAGGCCAATGGGACCCTGTCACTCAGGAAAATAAGTGGGATTTCCTACTTTGAGGAGATTGAATTGATTCCCTGGACCAAACAGTGAAGAATTCTCCAAACTGGAGACTGTCATCTCTCCCTCTGTCAGATCCCTAAGACATTGTCTTCATGTACTTAAATAAGTCATCTGGATGATTATTGGACTTACGTCAACGTAGTAGATCTGAAACAGTGTACTCATGTTTGACTGTGTTAAAGAATATGCCCTTCATATCTACTTGTTCTGCCTTCTGCTTGGCTAAACCACTCTCTATTACTGACCATTGTTGGAAGTTTTTTGGTTTGGGTTTTTTTTTTTTAAGATTTTATTTATTTATTTGAGAGAGAGAGAGAGAGAGTGCATACGTGCACGTACGAGTGAGGGGAGGGACAGAGGGAGAAGCAGACTCCCAGCTGAGATCAGAGCCCAACATCGGGCTCCATCCCAGGATCCTGAGATCATGACCTGAGCCACTGGCATACATTTAACCTACTGAGCCATTCAGGTCCCCCATTGCTGGAAGTTTTATATCTTCAGTTATCTGACCCCATTCATCTGTACCTTTCCTATTTCATGGAGTCTTCTTGGCATCTCCCAGTTCTCTCTTTAATCCATTAATCCATTCTCCATTTTGGTGGCTGTTAGTGAGAGATCTCTAGTCATCTATATGATTAATGTATGGATTATATATGAATTGGACCAATCAAATTTTCTAACTTAGGGAAAAAATGTATGGAATATATTCTATTTCCTCAGGGTTTTCTTTTTTGATTTATTTATTGGTTTGCCAGAAAGTTAGATGTCCTTTTCTCTTATAATTCTTGTAATCTCTCTAAGTCTTCAATTAATTTTTCTTTCCTATTCCAAGTATGAACTATTTTATTGTCTATTTCATAATCCTAAGCTTCTAAATGTCTTTTTGGAGTTTTTTTGGGGGGGGGCATTTTAAAAGAAATAGTATTTAAATGTAGACATTCTTTGTCTGTGCGTCTTCATGTACAGGCATGTGGCTTTATATTTCATTAATCTCAGATTTTTTTCTTCATTAATTCACTGTTTAAGTTTCTTATGGTTTATTTAGTTGATTTTTTTCCAATGAGTATTTTTTTATTTTTTACTTTAGAATTAAAGATTTTTGTGGCCATAAATTTTTCACTGATTTTGCTGTGCTCTATATTGTCATGAATTATTATGATTGTCCTTGGTTTTTAGATCATTTGTACTTATTATTTTTTTAAGACTATTTATTTGGGAGAGAGAGATCACAAGGGAGAGAGGGAGAGAGAGAGCATGAGCAGGAAGGAGGGGCAGAGGGAGAAGCAGACTCCCCACTGAACAGGAAGTCAGATAAGGGGCTAGATCCTAGGACCCAGGGATCATGACCTGAGATGAAGGCAGACGCTTAACCCACTGAGTCACCCAGGCACTCCTGTACTTATTATTTTAATCTCAGCTTTGAGCTAAGTAATTTTTTTGAGCTAAGTAATTTTTATAAGCATGTTTCTTAACTTCTAAAAAGTTCATTTTTGTAACTGGTTATTTCTAAATTTTTATTTTTTTATTTTCTAGTTATCAGAGAATATGAGATAGAGAAACTTCTATTATAATTTTAAAAATATTTTTGTGGCAAATTATATGACATATTTTTGTAAAGTTTTTTTAAACATCAGAGCAGTGGAATTTCTCTATTTCTTCCCTCTCTCTCTTCACACACTTCTTTGTAACAAACATTTTTGACATGCATTACATTTTCCCTACTCTTTCTGTTCAATTTAAAAAGAAAACATGTGTTTTCAGACTCCCAGACTGAGGATTATCTTTTAATTCTCTTAATAGTGTCTTCAAAGAGCAGAAGGATTTAAATTTTTATTAAGTCCTGTTTATCAACTGGTTCTTTTATGAATTATGGTTTTGGTGTACACCTAAGAAATCTTTCCCTAAACCAAGGCCACAAAAATGTTATCTTACACTTTCTTTTAGAAGTCTTAAAGGCTTTGTAATGAGTAATTAATAATTTCTATATATGATGCAATGTATGGATTGAAGCTTTTTTCTTTTTCTTTTTCTTTTTTCGTATTTGATATTCTTATGTTCCAGCACTATTGATTAAAAAAAAAAACTTCCTTTGTACCTTTGTGGCAAATCTGTTATCCAAGAATGGATTCTATTCTATTTTCTATCCTGTTGATCTATTTCTCTATCTTTACACAAATACTACATTGTTTTGATTATTGTAACTTTGTAATAAGTCTTGAAATAAGGTAGGGTTAGTCCTGTAACTTTGTACTTTTTTTCCCCCAAAGTTATTTTGGCCATTCTAGATCTTGTGCATTTCCATATGAATTTTAGAAAGTTTTTGAATTTTTCCCATTAAAAAGCCCACTTTGATTTTGATTGGGATGGCATTGAATGTACAGGTCAATTAGGGGAGAATTGGCCTCTAAACAACTTTGAGTCTTTACAACTCATGAAAATGGTATGTTACTCTATTTATATAAGTCTTATATTTCTTTCAGGAATATTTTATAGCTTTCAGCCTATAAATCCTGCACATAATCTGTATGATTTACATCTAAGTGCTTCACTTCTTTTGGTGCATTGTTTGTTTTTTAAAGACTTAATTTTTTAGACCAAATTAGGTAAAATTAAGAGGAAGATACACAGATTGCCCTACCCCGACTCATGTATAGCTTCACCCACTATGAACATTGCCCATTGGATGGCACATTTGTTACAGTTGATGAACCTACATTGACGTATTTTATTTACCCAAAGTCCTTTGTTAACTTTAGAGTTCAATCTTGGTATTTCACGTCCTAGGAGTTTGGATAATGACATGTGTCAATCATTATGGTATCATACAGAGTATTTTCACTGCCTGAAAAATCCTTTGTGCTCTGCCTTCCTCCTCCTTAACCCCTGTCAACCACTAATCTACTATGCTTTCCATAGTTTGGCCTTTTTCAGAATGTCACATGGTTGGAATTATACAGTATGTCGTCTTTTCAGATTGGGTTCTTTCACTCAGTAATACACATTTCGGTTTCTTCCATGTCTTTTCATGACTTGATAGCCCATTTCTTTTTAGTGCTGGATAATATTCTGTTGTCTGGATGTATCACCTACTGAAGGTCACCTAAGCAGCTTCCAAGCTTGGGCAATTATGAATAAAGCTGCAATAAGCATCCATGTACAGGCTCTTTTGTAAACATAAGTTTTCAAATCCTTTGGGTAGATACCAAGGAGCACACTTGTTGGATCATGTAAGAGTATGTTCAGTTTTGCAGGAAATTACCATAGTGTCTTCCAAAGTGGCTGTACCATTTTGCATTCCCACCACCAGTGAATGAGAGTTCCTGTTGCTCCACATCCTCTCCAGCATTTGGTGTAGCAGGTGGTCCAGGCTTTGGCCATTCTAGTAGGTGTGTGGTGGTACCTTACTGGTGTTTTATTTTTTTATTTTTAAAAATTTTTTTAAAGATTTTATTTATTTATATGACAGAGAGAGACAGTGAGAACAGGAACACAAGCAGGGGGAGCAGGAGAGGGAGAGGGAGAAGCAGGTTTCCCGCTGAGCAGGGAGCCTGATGTGGGGCTCGATCCCAGGATCCTGGGATCATGACCTGAGTGAAGGCAGACGCTTGACTGACTGAGCCACCCAGGCGCCCCTTTACTGGTGTTTTAATTTGCATTTCCTTGATGACATATGATGTGGAACATCTTTTCATATGCTTATTTGCCATTTGTATATATTCTTTGATGTGGTGTTTGTTAAGGTTTTTGGCCCATTTTTTATATCCTGTTGGTTGTTCTCTTACTGTTGAACTTGAAGAATTATTTGTTTATTTTAGATAAGAGTCCTTTATCAGATGTGTCTTTTAAAAATCTTCCAGTCTGTGGCTTATTTTCTAATTCTCTTGAGATTGTCCTATTGGAGCAGAAGGTTTTAATGTTAATGAAGTGTGCTTATCAACTATTTCTTTCATGGATTGTGCCTTTGGTGTCATATATGTGATTTCATTGCCAGATGTTTTTATTTCATATTCCAACCATTCAGTGCTGATATATAGGAACATGATTTGAGTTTTGTATATTGGCTTTGTATCCTGAAAGCATGCTAACCTCATAAGTTAGTCCTAGCAGCTTTTGTGTAGATTCCTTTGAATTTTCTACAAAGACTTACTTGTGTCATCTTTAGAGACAGGTTTATTTCTCTATTTCCAACATGTATGCTTTTTATTACTTTTTATTACATTATCTGGGGCTTTCAGTGCAGTGTTGTATAGAGCAATAAAGGAAGACATTCTTACCTTGATCCCAATTTTAGAGGGAAAGTACAGTGTTTTTCCATTAAATATAATGTTAGTTGTAGTTTTTTTGTTCAGTGCTGATTAAGTTTGAGAAATTTTTTTCTATTTCTACTTTGCTGAAATTTTTAAAAAATTATAAACAGATGCTGAATTTTGTCAAATACTTTTCTCCATCTATTGAGATATTCATAGAGCTTTTCTCAGTATGTTAATATGGTAAATATTTATTGATTTTTGAAAGTTGAATCTAAATTTGATTTGATGTTCTTTTTGTTGAGAAATTTCTGTGTCTTTGTTTAAGTATGTCTCTAGTCAAAAGCATTTATGGGATCTTAGTATTGAGGCAAAGTTGGCTTTATGAGTGATTTGGAAGAGTTTCTATGTCTTTTACTTTTTGGGGAAGTTTGTATTAAAGTGGTGTTAGTTTTTCCTTCCGTGTTCCATCCAATTCAGCATGAAACCAGCTGGGCCTTGAGTTTTCTTTGCAAACTTAGCTAGTGGCTATTTCTCCCCTCCCATAGTCTTATTGTGGGTAAACGTCCTCAGATCTTCCTGATCTTCCCTGGTGCTTTTGTGTAGGAAAATCCTGTTAGAGTGTTGGAATGCCCTTTGTCTACAGCCCCAGGGACTTCACAGTCTCATGCTAGCCCATACGCAGTTGGGCAGCGTAGGAAGGAAGGAAGGAAGGAAGGAAGGAAGGAAGGAAGGAAGGAAAGAAGGAAGGAAGGAAGGAAGGAAGGAGGGAAGGAAGGAAGGAAAGGAGGAGGGAGAGAAGGAAGCTCAGTATTCTTACTGGCTTAGGCGTCATTTGGCAGCATCTGTTTTAGTTAGGTGACAGCCCATTTCTTCGGGCAGGTGCCTGTCTCCCTCTAGCTTTCAGGTTAATCATTCACCCTGTGAATTCAGTTCTCTGAAGATTTCAAGGAAAGTATTTAACTTGCAGTTTGTCAAAATTCCCCTCACTTTTGTGGTGGGAGCAATAGTCTTGCAGCTCTAAGCTGAAATTTTTTACATTTCTGTTCTGAAACTGGTAACCCCATACTATAAACTGCTGATACTGTTTAATTAGAAGATCACCAAAACATCAGAATATTTTTTGGGGGAATCACACATTTAAAACTTATTTCATTTGGCTCAAGTACCTATTAATACAGATTTTTTCTTAGAGACATTGTTTTCTGCATTAAGAAATTAATATCCAGGGCACCTGGGTGGCTCAGTCATTAAGCATCTGCCTTCGGCTCAGGTCATGGTCCCAGGGTCCTGGGATTGAGCCCCGCATCGGGCTCCCTGCTTGGCGGGATGCCTGCTTCTCCCTCTCCCACTCCCCCCTGCTTGTGTTCCCTCTCTCACTGTGTCTCTCTCTCTCTCTGTCAAATAAATAAATAAAATCTTAAAAAAAAACAGTTCATATCCATATTCACGTTTGCTAATTTAAACTTTTCAAAATCGCATAGTGGGTAATCTCTGGATACTTGTATGTGTGCTTGATGCTTAAATATAGAAAATCAAGAATTTACAGGAGGAACTAGAGAACTCAAATAAAGTAGAACATGAAATTTAACTTGAAATTAAATAGGACAAATTTTTATATTAGTTGCTTGAATACTTCAGTTATGTCACATAAATTATTTTCCAACTCTCTGTGGGGAAAATTGTTGATAGTACTTGACCTTTGAAATGTGTTTTGGAATAGTTCTAGAGTATTATAGAAAAGCCAAACACAGTCTTAACTTTTTGTTTTTAAACTATTGATTATTATTCATAATAAGGTACTCTCACACATTTTTTTTTTTGGTTTGATATTTGAAGGAGTAGAAACATAGAAGGTATAGATCTTTTACCCAATGGCAGAGTTATTCATGATGTTATTGTTCTGAATAGTGCAAAGAAATAACATAATGCTATTACCATTTAAATCACTTTGTAACCATAACTTTCTTTTATCTTAAAAAGAAAAAGCTAAAAAAAAAAAAAAGAAAAAAGACTGTTTTTAATCAGTTTGACCAGAGATTTGAAACTGAGTTTAGATTATTTTAATTGAGATGTAGAAAATTAAGGAAACAATGACACAATTCAGAAAATTATAGGCAGTGTAATTAAAGTATTTATTTTAGATTGTCAAACTATGTGTTAAAATTCTCATTAGGTTTTTCCTATCTTGTTCTGAAAGTTGATAAGAATACCACTGATTTCATCTATAATGTAAAATAATTGATATTAAAGAACATAGTTATTTGGGTTTTTTAAAGATTTTTATTTACTTATTTGAGAGAGAGTGAGAGAGAGCACAAGCAGGGAGGAGGGGCAGAGGGAGAGGGAGAAGCAGACTCCCTGCTGAGCAGGGAGCCCGACACGGGACTTGATCCCAGGACTCTGGGATCATGACGTGAGCTGAAGGCAGATGCTTAACGAACTGAGCCACCCAGGTGCCCCGTTATTTATGTTTAAATTATAAAAATTTATTTTCAAGCATCAACAATAGGTGGAAGGAGTTCTGTTTATCACTAGGAAGTATTTACCAAAAGGAAACTGCATATGCAATATTGCTCTTCTGAATTTTTTTGTTGTGGGAAATAAATAGTGGAAAAATACCAGAGGGTATTTTCAAGTTGAAATTTTCCAAAGTCTAATTTCAAATCAAATTTTCTTGTATAGTCTTATATGGACTCGTTGTTGAAAAAAGATCTCTGAAAAATTTCTCCCCTAACCTCATGATGTAATAAAACTAAGAACATGTTTGAACCCAGAGAAAATGCATACAGATCAACATAGTTTATAGTCTAAATCATTTTTCATTAATTTTTGTTGTGAAAAATTTGATAACTTTCTATAGCAAAGCATTTAACAGCATTGTTTTGTTTGGTTACATATTTTTGTAGGAATTTGAAACAAATTAACTGTTAACTGTGTGGCCAAAGAGCATCTGGGAAAAATGTATTCAGCCTTAACTTTTGACTTTTTTCAAAACTTAATGTAAGAGCCTGATAAGGCAAGTTATTAATTTATCCTGATATAATTTAAACCAAATTACAAACTCTATAGAATTCAGGGCTACTCCAACTTTAAGGGGCGCCTAGGTGGCTCAGTCATTGTCTGCCTTCGGCTCAGGTCATGATCCCAGGGTCCTGGGATCCAGCCCCGCATCGGGCTCCCTGCTCCGCGGGAAGCCTTCTTCCCCCTCTCCCACTCCCCCTGCTTGTGTTCCCTCTCTCACTGTGTCTTCAGGGCTACCCCAACTTTAAACCTGTTACCATATTCAGTGCCACTTGGTTCAAATTTGTAGTTTAAAATTCACTTTTGTGCAGGTATATTGCCTCTCAAAATCCATAAAAGTAATTTTAAATAAAATATTCTTGATCAGGACTACTCCAGATATGAACATACACTCTTTCTTTCTGATCTTAGAAATTTATGAGAGCTTTAAAAAGAGAACCAGATAGAATCTAGTGAACAATGGTGTGGAATTATCCCATTTTGCCTGTTTTAGGGGATTAGTTAGTGCCCTACATTAATACAGACCCAGCAGGTGGGATTTAATTATGTTTTTTTCCATTTACTTGTGAAATATTCATTTAAGTTTACTTCCTCAGAACTGTATGGTATTTAACTCCAGTTTCCTTTTTTATTCAGGTGACTTAAGGATTTCCCTGCTGTCATCAAAAGTGTTCAGTGCCGGGAAGAACTGAATCTTCCTGAAGAAGCTTAGAATATTTTAATGTAAAACTTTTGTCGGATGTGGAGAAATCAGTGCTAATTTAAGACTGTTAAAATGATCATAGTCATGTCATTTAGGATTTTGTTATAGGAAGCCATTAAAGAAAATTCCAACAAGAGAGTGTATCATTTTGAAGAAGGATTGCCCACTCTTGGGCAAAATTAGACAAGATAAGATCCATGTGAAATAAGTTAAGAAGATATATTACTTCCAGATTATACCTGGAAAGCCATGATAAGAAACTGGAAAATAATAGCAGTGGAAATAATGTGGGGTTCTTCAAATAATGGAAATAACATAGAATAACAGAAAATCTTGCCTCATAACCTGTGTTTTGTTTTTGATTGGAATGCTGAGAGGGACAGTGAGGATCTATACACTTGAGCTTTGAAAACATCTTCCCCTAACTGTCTTTGCACTGACCAGACATGTTTATGCTTAGATCAAACTAACATAGTGAGCTCTAGACCAAAAAAGAAACTGAACAGTAAAAAATACATATACCCTCTGGGAAATGACAGCCATTTTTGAGACCAGCGATTAGCAAGGTGTACATCCCTGGATTATGTCCCAGTTAAGGTAGAACTCACTCAGCTGCCACTACTCATGAATGTGAGATTTCTCTTATATCTGGTTCAGAATGGTATTTGGTTACAAGTTTGTACTTATTTGCGGCTGTAGGTCAAGTTAGCTCAAGTAGTGGAAACAGTTATTATACAAATACTTAGCTCAGCTCAAAGTAGTCCCTGAGAAGCTTCAGTTAGAAAACCAAAGAGGGAAAGAGGAGGTTCTAGTAATGGGTCATTATATATTTTGTCAGAGAGAGAACCGGAAACATGCCGCTAAAAGATCCAATCACAATGTGGCATTTTTTGTCTCCTTTGTTCTGAGAATGTTATAAAGATGAGTGCAGATAACGTTATGAAGGATGGAGAATGCAGCGCCAAGTAAGGATTTTTAATGTTTCCATGAATCAACAAGGAAACATTCATGGTTTTCAGCAGAAAAGTGATGTGATGAAAGAGCATTTGTGAGAGGTAAGCCTGCTGTGCAGGGTGGATTTGGAGATGTCTAAACACAAGAGGTTCAAGAAAAATGGATTGATGTACATCCAGTGTTCTAAAGTAGTCCAGAAGTAGAGGGAATAAGAAATGGCCGTTGAGTCTGTTAATCAGTCACTTACCTGTGGAAGTATAATTTCAGTACGGTGATGTGGTTCGAAATAAGGACATAGGTTAAAGCTTCCCTTATATGCTGCATACACACAAACACATACATACACATGTAGGTACGGACATAGGTACACATATACACATAGGCACACACATACATACACACAAACATATGAATGCGTATGTACATACATATATGTTTACACGCATAATACATACCCACACCTAAACATGCACACACACATACATGTACACATGCACACATATACACACATGAATGTACACATGCATGCATTCATGCATATACACGCATACATATACACATGCATACATACACACACATATACACATGCACACATACACACATGCACGCATATACACATACGTGTACACGTGCATACACACATACATATACACATGCACACATACATACATATACACACTTGCATATACACACATACATACACATGCATACATGCATACATTTACAACATACACATACACATGCGCACACATGTACACATGCATACATACATATACACATGCACACATACATACACACATGCATGTACACATGCATGCATACACACATACACATACACTTGCATACATGCATATACACACACGTACACACATACATATACAATGCATACATGCATACATATGCACACATACATGTACACGTGCATACATACATATACCCACATACATATACACATGCATACATGCATACATATACATGCATACATATACACACAGCTGACCCTTGAACAACATGTTTGAAGTGCCTGGGTCCAATTCTACATGGATCTTTTAAAATAAATACAGTGCAATACTGTAAAGGTATTTTCTCTTTCTTACGATTTTCTTAATACTTCCTTTTTTCTAGCTTACTTTGTTGTTAGATTCTAATATATTATACACATAACATACAAAATATGTGTTAATCAACTTTATGTTATC
The DNA here is from genome assembly GCF_009762305.2 of Zalophus californianus. NCBI lineage: Eukaryota > Metazoa > Chordata > Mammalia > Carnivora > Otariidae > Zalophus > Zalophus californianus. The sequence continues at coordinate 15,776,383 of NC_045599.1, forward strand.
AGTAAGGCTTCTAGTCAACAGTAGGATGTTAATAGTTAGGTTTTGGGGGCAGTCAAAACTTATATGTGGATTTTTAACTGGGGGGGGGATTGGCACCCCTAACCCCTGCATTGTTCAAGGGTTGACTATGTGTATTATATATACTAATTATACATGTTAATATAGACATATTAAAAATAGAAATACTTATTAAAAATTCAACTTGGTCAGACTTCAGCCTAGCATGACGGCAATGGTGAAGATGTAAGACACACTTATGTGGACCTACTACGTGGCAATCACTGTGCCGAGTGCATTCACGTGCATGATTTCATGTAATGCTCACAGGTGGAAACTATAGTATTCCCATTTCTGTAAAAAGTTATTTACTTAATTATATGCACTCTGATATGAGGTTTAGGTTTATTTTTGTTTTGTTCTGGTTTTGGTTTGTTAGTTTTTTCAAGTTTTTGTTTAAATTCCAATTGGTTAACACACAATATGATACTAGTTTCAGGTGAGGTTAATCTTTATTAACTAGAATATTTTTAGAAATGACCTTATATTTTAGTTGCCTGACATAAGTCAAACTTAAGCAAAACACAAGAGTTTTCTCCCTCAGCAGGAAGATCATATCTTTAATCTTATTACTAACTCTGCACCACTAGCAATAAAAAGACTAAGGGTGACATTAAAATATATGAGTCAAAACTTTCTGCTTCAGTAATCAGATGCCCCGAGATAGAAAGGAGGGTGAAACTATTTTAGGTGGAAATGCTGTAGGAAATTGATAAACTAAAGAATAGAATGGCAGAGAGGGTACACTCCAGAGGGAAACCGCGGGGTTGAAATCCTGAGTCAGCCATTCCCTAGTGGGGTTAATAGGGCAGGTTTCTATACTTCTTTAATTTGCATTTTTTCATCTGTAAAAGGAAGTTGTTGAGCTGCCTCTAAGACCTCACAGGTGATATAATGTCAGGCAGGGAACACAGCCCTTGTCTTCAGTAAGTATTGGTTCTTCAGTTTGTATCATTGGTATCATTGTCTTTATTTTAAAACAGAAAGACACAAAAATAGACGAATTCAGTCTTCATGATAATGAGCTATGGAGGGCTATCTCTGCCTCTGTTATGCTAAATTCCCTTGTTTCCTAATACAGTTTACAATAAACCACTTCACTTAAAGCATTCTAAGCCTGTGTCTCTTAGAAGTAGAAGAGCTTAAGGCTAGTTTTTAATACAAGGAATTAATGAGCCGATTTCAGGTAAAATCAGTTGAATTTCATTTGCTCACAGTTCATTACAATTAAAAAATATTTTGGATAGGCAGGGTTTGCCATGGGTGAAAACTGGTTCCACTCGTGCTTTTCTTTTGCTGTATAGTACAGGAGAAATAGTAGTGTTTGGAATCTAGGACTTAATAATTTTAACTTAATTTGTTAGTTATCATCATTGGAATGATCATAAAAACTCCTTTGACATGAATAGTCTCAAAATGTAAGGTCATGATGTTTCTCATTTAAGATGAAATAATAAAGTAATAATTGTGGAATGATACCAGATAAATTGAGATCCTATGTCTTGGGAGTTGACGATGTCTAACTTGCTATAAATATAAGCCTCTTAAAGTTTTGAGTTTGAGAACGTTCGTGAATCATAGACAGAATGAAAATGGGATTTCTAGTTTCTGGATTTGAGTAAGAAAAAAGGAACTTGTAGAAAATTATGTCTTCATCTTCATAATCATTCTATGAAGCTTTGACAGCTGCATTAGATAAAAATTTATCACTCATCTAAAATTTACTGGTTAAATGGGGCGGGGGGGGGAGTAATTTCAAATGAACTTAGAATGGAAAACTGTATTTTAACTACTTTGTTGATGAGTTCATTGTTAACTTCATTAACCTGTTACTCTAGGAATATTTTATGCGATGGCTATTTGTAGTTACACACTGAGGTAAGTAACTCTTGTTTGGAATCAAAATTTGATGCAAAAATAATGAAAATGGTTTCTATTTATTATGAAATGTGTTAAGCCAATTTTTCTATATTCTCCCAAATTATATTTTATATGAATATTGGTTTTTGTAATAAGTAATAATAATAAGAGCAAATATTTATCAAGGCTTACTCTTGCTAGGCTCCATGTTCCATGCCTCATGTGCAATAGTGCTTTGAATTTATTATTGATCAGCTTTTATCTACTATCATTTCAAGGAATTAAAATGTTACTTTTATTCTGTTGTAGAGCATGAGAAATGGCACAGGAAAATGGTGACTTTGTTTTTACTTAGTCAAAAAATACATTTTTCTATAGTGCTATAGCTTTATCATATTTTCAATATTTTAAATTTTGAGCATATTTCTTTTCACACATTCTTATTAGTGCAAGTAGATTGCAGTGATTGAAGAGTTGTCCACTGATTTTTTTACAGTATTATTTCTTAAAATTTCCTTTAAAACATACATTATAATTCACAGCTCCCCAGTAATTTTAGAGCTACTTCAAAGTCTTACTAAAACATTTATCTCATAAAGGATTTGTATCCAAAATATACTAGCAACTCTTAACTCAAGAATAAGAAAACAAAAGGCCCCAAAGCCTACATGTTGTATGATTGCAATTATAGAATATTTTGGAAAACATAAAAATAAAGACATTATAAAAATAGAAGGGATTGCCAGAGGCTCAGAGGAAGGGATTGAGGTTGAATAAGTGAAACAAAATTTTGGGTTTTTGTTTTTTGTTTTTTTTTTTAAGATAAAATATTCAGTATGATATTTTAATGGTCAACACATGATATTATGCATTTGTCAGAACTCACAGAACTTTAAAGCACAAAGAGTAAACATTAATATATACAGATTTATTTAGAAGATGGGGGGGTTCCATGAAAAAAATGCACATTATGACAAGAGACTAACTGTATTACAAATGTGTGAAACAAGCTCTCTTAAGGGGAAGGGTGTAAAAGGTGCTGACCAAGTAACTTGGGATATGAGTGGAGTGTCTAAGACTAAAGTCAAGAGGAACTGCACATATACACTGAACTCTAGTCAATAAAGTTGTTTCCTACTAATGTACAAGTTAATTCTGATGCTACTATGCATGTGTAATAGAAATGAACAATGGAGGAAGTGAATGGTGGGTATTAGGAGCCAGATTTCTAACTGTTGTAATGGATTTACAGATTAGCAAAGGGAGCAGGGTTGAGAGGTCCATGTGGTAATGAGAGTTGAGACATCAGTAAGAACTCATAATGAGCTTATTATATATACAGATGGTTACATGTCAAAATAATCATAAATAGGTGTGTACGTATGGATTAGAACATACACACCCATGTTTCTTTGTGCTATCTGCTGGGATAACCTAAAAGCAATGGCACTTCAGTAGCAATGAACATTACTTAGTGCCCAGAACTTGGTTTCTAATAAGAGGAACCAAAGATCCTTGGACAATAGCTGATTTTAACACTGGAACAGAGACTATACAAGATGATCTTGGAGCATCTAATAAGTGCCAGAAAGTAAGGAATTAAAACACACACACACAAACACCACATTATTACAGATTTGTCAAAGGTACACAGGAACCAACTGAAAGAACTTCAGTGGCTAAAGGTAGAACAATTTAGATCATAAAATAAATTATTATTGGATTATAGCCCAAGGTATAAAATAAACTTCCACGAGTCCTTACTGATACAACGAAATATTTGAATAAGCAAATAAGTGGGGGAGAAGAGGCAGCTCTCTCATGCAGATAATTCTAAATAATTTTGTATAAAATACTCTGCCCTCAGGAGGAGAGCATAACTTAACTACTTGTGAACTGTGAATGATGCACATGGCTTCCTTTCAAAGAGTATAGTGTGGAAAGGGAGATAAACAAGAGTGATATTATAATGGAGACAACTAACAAAACACCTTCATCCAGCTGATCAAGGTCAATATCAGCATCAACAGTGATAAATCATGTTGGTAGTATCTAAAACTCAGGTTGCTATGATGGGATGAAAAAGGCAGTTCACCTCTGTGGTTTTCTTCCCCCAAACCCATAACAACAGCCCAGCCATGTGAAAAATACCAGAGCAATGCCAATAGTGGGAAATCCTACAAAATGCCTGGCCATTATTTCTCAAAAGAGTCAAAGTAAAAAAAAAAAAAAAAAGTCTGTGAAACTATCACAACCAAGAGCAGCCTAGGGAGACATGATAACTAAATGTAATGTGGGATCCAGGAAGAGAAAAGGAACATTATGTAAAACTATGAAAATTGAATAAAGTATGGCATGTGACTCAGCTAGAGCTTCTGTAACAAAGTACCATAACCTGGATGGTTTAAACAATGAAAATTTGTTTTCTCATAGTTCTGGAGGCTAGAAGTCCAAGATCAAAGCCCTGGCAGGGTTGGTCCCTTTTGAGTGGTGTGAGAGAGATTCTCTACCATGACTCTTCTAGCTTGATGGCAACCTTTGGTGTTCTTTGGCTTATTGAAGCATCAGTCCAATCTCTGCTTTGATTTCCATTTGATGTTTTCCCTGGGTACATGTCTGTCTCCAAATTCCCCCCCCCCTTTTTCTTTAAAGATTTTATTTATTTATTTGACAGAGAGAGACACAGTGAGAGAGGGAACACAAGCAGGGGGAGTGGGAGAGGGAGAAGCAGGCTTCCCACAGAGCTGGGAGCCCGATGCGGGGCTCGATCCCAGGACCCTGGGATCATGACCTGAGTCAAAGGCAGACGCGTAACGACTGAGCCACCCAGGAGCTCCTCCAAATTTCCCCTTTTTATAAAGATAATCGTTATGTTAGATTAGGGCTCACTCTAACAACCTCATTTTAACTTCATCACCTCTGTAAAGATTTTGTCTTCCAAGATAGGCAGATAGATTTGAGAAAGAGAGATAAAGACTCAAAAATAATACAGTAATGCCTAAGTTTTCAAGGACTTATCTAATATCCAATTAAATTGAGAGATATGGTTATATATTGAATTTTCAAGTGATTTTCTTCCATGTGTTTCGTTTAAGTATTGCCTTTTCTTTATTGCATGGCTTTAGAAACAATATGCATATGTTGTTGAACATTTCAGTAATATGGTAGATGAATTCCATTCATCCCCTCTAATGAATGGGGCCCCTTAAGAAAAAGTTTGGAGGCATCAATCTCCTCGCCAGTGATTTAGTAATATAACAGAAACAGAAAATTTAAGCAAAAATACTTTTTATGCTTTTATGCTTTTTCTTTAGATGAAAACTAAATATCCTCATGTGTTCCTTTCCCAGAGCCCGAACCAATTACTGACTAATTTTGAAACAACTTTCTAGAACAAAAAGTAATTATTCCACTTGGAGTTACAGGTAATAAAGGCTTTACTGTATCAGCTGCACTTTCCAGAGAAATCTAAGTGGGGTTTAGTAGGTTCAAATTCTTGCTAATTGAAAATACGTTTCTGTTTTGTATAAATATTTTTTTCGAATTTTGTTCCCTAGGCAATTTACTCCAAGGCCTCAGGTTTAAACGATCTAAAGTCTGGTTTTAGTTTCTGTACTTTCAGTTTTTGTTTGTTGTTCATTGGGTGTAAAGAAATGGAGGAAGCAACAAAATTAAGTACTGTAAGTGCCCGCGGGCAGTTTGCATGTCAACATAGGCTGGTGGGTGTTTTTGTGTGTGCACATGTGCCTACAATTTGTTCTGCTTAACCTCTTTGTGTTTCGGATTCCTCCCATCAGCTCTGTGAGTAAAGCTAGAATAAACACTCAAAACCATGAGAAAATCATAGCTGGGTGCCTTTGTCTGGTAGCACATAGACTTCCTTTGGTGTAAGGAAACATTTCATCATTGGTTTTGGAAAAGATCATCAAAGAGAACTTTACCAATGCACTTCATGTTTGAAATGTCTACTGCATGTCACTCATTGTGCTGATTTTGTTTATTCTGATTTTGATCATCCTGGTTTAATAAAAGAAAATAATTGATTGGGTACTGGTTTACGTTAATTCTTTAGGTACACGTAACACTTAAAAGTGATCCGTTTGCATGTCTATTAACTTCAGACATAGAGACTTACAGACTCAATGTTATTCAATATTAATGTTTGTTTCTCAGTTTTTGTTGGGAAGGGAAGAGAAACTAAATACCTGTAGGTAATATTGAAAGAGTTGTGATTTTCCTGTGTCATATATTTTATTTTTGCTATTCCGTTTGCCTTTGTAAATGTTTCTACATTTATCATGATACCTGTTCTTCTTTTGTCGTGAAGCATATCACAGGAGAACGCATACACTCCTATCAAAATTTCTTTCAGGAACTTTATTTTTATCAATGAAAAAATTTCAAAAGTTTTTATTTCCATTGTTTTTGCTTTTGTTTGTTTGCTTTGCTTTATTTTCCCTTGGTTGGACAGACCCTAAGTGATTCTTATACGCGCTAAAAAGTGCCTCAAGCAATGATGCTCTGTAATTAATGTCCTGTGTAGTTGATGGATTTTCTGATTTAAGGAGAATAGCTATGGGGGCGCCTGAGTGGCTCAGGCGGTTAAGTGTCTGCCTTCTGCTCAGGTCATGATCTCAGGGTCCTGAGATGGAGCTCTGAGTCAGACTTTCTACTCAGTGGGGAGCCTACTTCTCCCTCTCCCTCTGTCTGCCTCTCTGCCTACTTGTGCTCTCTCTCTCTCTGTCAAATAAATAAAATCTCAAAAAAACAAAAACAAAAACAAAAACAAAAGCAAAACCCAGTATGAGAAATCCAACATTTGCTTTAAATTTTCTATCATGAAGAGTTTTAATACAGCCACTGTGGAAGAAAAGTATGGAGGTTCCTCAAATAATTAAAAATAGAACAAACACAGTCTCATTTCTGGGTACAAATCCAAGGAAAGAAATTCATTATCTCAAAAAGATAACCATACTGTCATGTTCACAGCAGTGTTACAATAACTAAGACATGGAAACCAATAAAGTCTTGACAGATAAATGGATAAAGAAATTGTGGTAGAACTTGGCATCAGCTGACTTTTGTTCTATCTATTTTAATGCACACGTATTGGTATCATACTGTGTTTTTTTTTTTTGCATTTCTGTTGCATAATGAAGTTGAGCATTATAAAAAAACATTATTCAACTTTTCCTACTTGACTATTACGTTATCTCTCTTTTTAAAGTAATGTATGGACGCTTTAAAATATTCTGTATGTAGGGGATGTACAATATACACGATGAAAAAAAGACAGAAAAATAGAGAAGAAAATTACATGGTTCTCAAATAAAATAGCAAGTGTTTAAAATATAAATAATGGGCCATAGACCCTTGCATGACTATCTACTTAAGCAAATAATCTGAAATATTTTCCCTTAGATATCACACATGGTTCTACTGATGTTCAAAGAGGGAAGATTTAAGCAAATAGACATAAATGAAATGAAACACATCTTTGTCTGTCTTTGATGATTCAAGTGTCCCCCGGAATGACCTTATATATATAAATAAGAGTTGTTGATTTTGGACTGTCATGGTGGTGAAAAGCTGTTTAGAATAGATCAGCTTAAACAGATTGTATTATATAAACTGTGAAAAAAATCCAACTCTGGTGACATTTTTTAGTGTTTGAATTTCTGTCTTTTCATCTTTATTTTCATTTAAGCATTTTTTTTCCTGAAAATATTTGACTGTGAAAAGTATCTCTTAATAAAGAAACTAATCTTCTTACTTTTTTCCTAAACCTCTAACTTTCATGCCACTTTTAAAAACCCTTATTGAGTTACAGAATGCATCTATTAATGTTCATGTATCATCAGTTTACAGCTCAATGGCTTTTTTCAAACTAAGCATACTGTGTAAACAGCCCTGAGATCCAGAAATAGGTCATTACCAGCACTTCCAGAGCCCATATGCCCTTTTTCAGTCACTAATCACTCTCTCTCACCCTCAAGGTAACTGCTTTCTTGATGTCTAATGGCACAGGTTAGTTTTATCTGTTTTGTACTTTGTATACATGGGAAAGTAAGTACATAGTCTTTCCTAACTTCTTGCCATTGACATTGTGTCTCTGAGATTCATTCATGTTGTTGTATGCAGTTTCGATTTTTATTCTTATTGCTATATACTGCTATTATGAAAATAATACCATAATTTATTTATCCATTTCAGTGTCAATAGGCATCATTAATAGTATGGTTTGCAGTTTGGGACTATTATAAACCATGACTCTATAAACATTCTAGTACCTGCACTTTGGCAAAGCTGTCTGTGTGCTAAGAATAATCCTAATAATGGAATTGATGAGTTTATGTATCTATATTTTCCCCTTTAGTAGATACTTCAAATCATTTTTACAAAATGTCTGTACCAATGTATACTTACACCAGCGGCATATGAGAGTTCTGGTTGTACTACATCCTTTCAAAAATTTGTCATTGTCTGTCTTTTGTTTTATCATTCTGACAGACATCTATTGATATCAGTTAGTTGCATTATCTGCTGCTTCATGAAGTTGAGCATTTTAAAAAGCAAGTCTCTTTGAACCATGAAAGACGATGGACTCTGAGAAACAAACTGAGGGTTCCAGAGGGGAGGGGGGTGGGGGGATGGGTTAGCCCAGTGATGGGTATTAAAGAGGGCACACTCTGCATGGAGCACTGGGTGTTATGCACAAACAATGAATCATGGAACACTACATCAAAAACTAAGGATGTATGGTGATTAACATAACATAAAAAAAAGTTAAAAAAAAAAGTCTCTTTTGGCCATTGGGGTTTCCTCGTTTGTAAAGTATCTCCTCAACTCCTTTCCTACTTTTCTGTTGTGTTATCCTAACTTTTTTCAATGATACATAGAGGTTTTAATATATTCTGGATGAGTGTTTCATCTGATATGTACCTCGCAAATAGCTACTGATATGGGATACATTTTCATTATATAAGTGGTATCTTTTATTTTTACTCATTTTTTAATACTCAACTCAATTCCTTGCCCTCCCGCCACTGCCTTTTTAAAATAAATTCTTCCTTGAACTAACCAGCTTAAACTGATCTTCCATTTCACTGACATCCTAGCCTCTCAAATCCTCCAAAAGTACAAAAGTCTTCTTTTCCCCTAAGACTATAAACAGCTCAATTCCAGATATGGGTATACAATATATGCTAATGAGATATTTGATGAAAGGAATGAACTTGAAAGATAAGATTTAAAAAAAGTATAATATTATTCTGGTTAATAGCAAATTTTGAGGTGTAGAATGTTTGATTTCAACATGTCATGTCAAAGCATGTACGTTTTATTTTTTCTTACAAATGGTGACTGTACGAGGACAAAATATTAGTAGTTGCTTTATTCCATAGATTAGAATAATAAGATCGAGTAAATGTTTTAAAAGGTGATGTGAAAGTCACTGATACAACAGAAATATCTATGTAACTATTCTTCAATTTAACCACCTCACATTTGCTTGAATTTTGGGAATAGGTGATCAAGATTGGATAACAACATTTTGATGTGAACATAGCAAGAATTAACAGCAAATCATTGAACAGGGTTAAAACCGAGCCTTCAGTTCTTTAGACTGCTGAAACCCTCTATCCTTAGGTCCCTGACACTTCCACTGTTACCAGAACAACACACCTCAGTCCAAATTCCTGGTTCTTGGGAAGCATGGTTGACTTGTGGTGCCTCATAGCCTTGGGGGAGCGAGCAACATGTTTTCTCATGTCCAGCTCAAAAAGCAAACTCTCACAGAGTTCTCTGCTGATGATATTCTTCAAAAAGATAATGTTTTTCACAATTTCTTCAAACACGGCTCTTGACAGTCACCAAAACAATGTAAATCTCATTCCTAGGGAATGGTGGTATCTGAAAGGACATGAAGAAAAGGATCATGAGTGCAGCGTGATCTATCTTCTTGCTCTCGAATTCAAAGATTGGAAGATGTTTGTTGTCCGAGTTTTATTTATTTTTTTTTTTGAGATCTTGTTTATTTGACAGAGACAGAGAGAGCAGGAACACAAGCAGGGGGAGTGGGAGAGGGAGAAGCAGGCTTCCCGCTGAGCAGGGAGCCCAACGCGGGGCTCGATCCCAGGACCCTGGGACCCTGACCTGAGCCGAAGGCAGACGCTCAACGACTGAGCCACCCAGGTGCTCCGTTGTCTTGAGCTTTAAATTCAGCAGTCTTACCTCGCTGGATATCCAGAAATTGGTTTGATTTCACAGGGTTTAGAAGTATTCTTCTTTCACAACAGCCAAACCACAAAAGGTGGTTGAAAACAGCCTAAAAATCTTGTGATGTCACCAGATGCAGTTAGTCATCAGAAAGGCACTATTCAGAGAAACAGAAGGAAAAGGAATTGTCAATATGGCATCTTGAGCCCAGTTCTCATTGTGGCCAGTTTTGTCACCCCTTCTATATATATCTTTGCATTAAAAAAAATTCACAATTTAGTTCTTGCCACTCCACTTTTTGAAAAGCGACTGTATTGAGATATGATTTACATACCATGAAAATCACCATTTTGAAGTATATAATTAGTAGTTTTTAGTATATTCACCAAGTTATGCAACCATCACCACAAACTAATTTTAGAACATTTTATTATGCCTAAAAGAAACTCCATACCCATTAAAAGTCACTTCCCACCCCAACCCACTACCATTCCTAGCCCTAAACTATCACCAATTTACTTTTGATTTCTATGGATTTCTCTTATTTGGACATTTCTTAGAAATGAAATCATACAATATGTGATCTCCACTCTATATAGTAAATTTTCCTGTATTTTTGTTTCCAATCAACATAGATGAGTTTTTGCAGAATAGTAAAGCCACACAATACCATTCTAGAAAAACGTTTTAAAGAACCAAGCCTACGTATTGTAAAATTTACTAGATCTTTCCTTAATACTGCTTATCACTCCCTTTACTTGCTCCCATCCTGCTCATACTGGGATTTCTCCATAATATTTTGGGCACTGTTTTCTTCTTCTCTCACTCATTGGAAATTATCAGTAATTTTGCAATCCTGCTCATACTGGGATTTCTCCATAATATTTTGGGCACTGTTTTCTTCTTCTCTCACTCGTTGGAAATTATCAGTAATTTTGCAATAGAGTAAATTGAATTTAATGACTTTCTGATTCTGTCTCTAACTGAGCATTTGGAGAAGCTGAAGCAAAAACCTAACCCTCAAGAACTCATACTCTTCACTTAATAGGTATGGAGAAAAGAATAAACTTCATCCACCAACTCCACCTGCGATTTTGTGAGCAGAAAATTACAAGAAATAAATATTTGCAAAGTTCTTTGGAAAAAATGAAATGATTGCAGTAAGAGTTGTTTGCAAGTTACATTTCTTAGGACTTCTATAAAGCCCCAAGGATGTTTGAAAGAAACACGTGTTTGGCAAATTTAACCTAAGAGTAACAAAACAGGTCAAGAACAGACATCGTTCAGACGTTGCCTACCACTGTGGTTTTGAGAGGAGATAATTTATATATTGCTGTGAAGCTAATTAAATAATGGAATAGAAATCCTTTCATATGGTATCTGGGTAGCATTAATATATAATAGGATTGTTCAGTGAGTAGTTATGCTTGGCGGCATAGAGGTGAAGCTGTGATAAGATATGTTAGTCGGAAACTAGTGTTAGCAAACTAGCATCCAGTCTTGAGAAAGACTCACCGTAGGATGGAATGGGTTAGTCTTGCGTCTTGTAGTTCATTAGAATCTCAAAATTATGTCCTGCATTATCCCCTATTTATTTTTCTATGGGTAAAACTCAGAGTCCTTAATCATCTTGTCCCAAGCATATCTATCCAAACCCACTCCTGTCCCTCCTCCATGTGCCCTGTCTTCCAGAAACAAAATGGTGCTCGCTGCCCCACAGCCCATGGAGATCTTACGTCTTCATGCCTTTCTTTGCACACACAGTTTTCTCATGAGCTCTCCCTGCCCACCTCTGCCTCATAAATTCCCATTAACATTTTAAGCCACAATTCAGATATCTTCTTCTCTTTGCAATGTTAAGCAACTCATTTTCTCCCTCTCCTGAATTTTTATTTGGACATTTCTTAGAAATGAGATCATACAATATGTGATCTCTACTCTATACAGTAACTCTATTTGAGTATTTATAGCATTGAAACACACACACACTGCATCTTGTCTGCTCATTTATCTGTATTTGTCTTCGTTACTCGGTTTGTGAGTCCCTTGATCATAACAAAGAGTTCATTTCTGCATTTCTGGAAATGCCCGTAGTTCATGGTACAGACTACGATGTTAGAAATGTTTGCTAAGTCAAGAATAAACAAATAGACTTGAATCCCTTTTTGATAATACCTGAAGTATCCTTGCATACACTTTAAATGCACCTGCAGTATTTTAAAGATTACAAGCATGAAATCATGTTTCCAGTTATGGGTCTCAGAATGGAGAGCTTTTTAAACCTACATTCCTCCTTCAAAATCTATTGATGGCCAGTGCTCCCAATGATGTATCAGCCACAGCCCAAACACGCTGTGAGTAGTTCTGGCCACAACCGGGGAATATCCTGAGAGACAAAACGGCACAATGCATCCATAAAAGGAAGAATCACAGTTGTGGCAGCTTATCTCACCATCCTTATAGTACGGTGAGGAGATCTGAGCTCTAGGACAGGCCAGTACAGCATCAGGAGACACTGGTGTGGAAATTGAATTCAGTCTCACAACTCGGCCGTGAATATGATGCTGCAGAAGAAACCAAATGAACGTCATTTTCCATAGCTGAACCTTCTCTGCCAAGGACGTCAAGAGCGATGAACAAAGGAGAGGAAGCATCCATCACCAAGTCTCAATATGAAGGGCTTGTGTCTCAAGGAGATTTACAGTGAGCGACACCAACGCACCACTGTTTCAATGCCAACACTTAGAGGCGTGGAGATGGGGGTGGGTTTGTACAAAAAGGAAATATCAGACTTGGTAAGAGGGCACTCCACACAATAACATTCCAAGTTGGAGCTCATTCCCTTTTTTGTTCCATTATCTGCCCATTTGACAGTGTTCAGTATAAAGATAACTCACAAGTGGGGGACAAATCATGTGGCCTTATGAATAGAAACTATAAAAGAAGAAAAAAAGATGCTTGAAGAACATACATTATGGAAGAATTACCTGTGGAGGGAAAACAGGATTTCAGATAAATCTTTCCTCAAATTGCAAAGAAATGACAAAAAAATGTGACCTCTCTTTTACAAAAAGAGTGATAAGATATATTATAAAAAATATAATAAAAACAACTGAAAATCCAACTATACAGACTTGAGGAAATTACTCAAAGAGAAAGCAATAAAGACATGAAAATGACTATAGGTGGAAATAGTCAAAGAAAATAAAATGAAATATAATTGGACTTTTGAAGAATATGTGGAACACAAAAATATTCAAGAATGTAAAAGGAAATTTTCCCTGAAATAGAGTACAGTCTGCACAGTGAAGTACCATACTGGTCTCAAGAAAAATTCATTCCAATACTTTGCAGTGTAGTAGAAGTGGAAAGAAATCGAAGCGAGCTAGTTTCTTCATCTTTTATTGCAATTAGGAAATGTATAATATTGAAGTCTAATTATGTAGTTTAAAAAAGACTTGAAACTCTTGAGGTGCCTGGGTGGCTCAGTTGGTTAAGCATCCCACTCTTGATTTCAGCGCAGGTCTTTTTATTTTTTAATTAATTAATTAATTAATTTTTTCAGCTCAGGTCTTGATCTCAGGTTTGTCAGTTTAAGCCCCGCGTTGGGCTCCACACTGGGTGTGAAGCCTACCTAAAAAAAAAAAAAGAAAGAAAGAAAGAAAGAAAGAAAGAAAAGGATAAAAAGACTTAAAACTCTTACTATGTATCAAAATTTGGCCTTTACAGGGATTATTTATAAAAAAATATTTTATCTGTTGAAGAAAAATTGACTTGCATCTTACCAACGTGTTTAGGTTACACTGTTTATATTTCTTTTAAATTTAAGTTAAAATTAAAATACTTCTTAAATATAGAACACAGTATAATGCAAAATTTAAATGCCATCTACTTATCTATCTATTATTACCTATTTATCTATTTACCTATCTGCCCTCGTATCTGCATATATGATTTGGAGATACTTCCTATCGTGTTCCTCTCATGTTAATGATGGTGATTTCTTACGACAGAACTTAGGATATGTTGAAGAAATAAGATTTTGATTGCTTGTTATATTTGCATTTTTTTTTTGAGAGAGAGAGTTGTATGCATGTATGAGCAGTGGGCAGAGGGAGAGGGAGGAAGAGAATCTTAAGTAGACTCCACTCCCAGTACAGAGCCCGAGGAGACCAATGCTGGCTCAATCTCACCACCCTGACGTTATGGCCTGAGTCGCAACCAAGAGTTGGATGCTTAACTAACTGAGCCACCCAGACACCCCTGTCTTGTTCTCATTTTTTAATTAGCATGTATTATTTCTAAAAAATATTTTAAGAACTCTACAGAATATAACTTTATTGGGATATTTGAAATATACTAAGTAATTTTGACATCCTAATTTGTGCTGTTTTTCTGATTCTTTAAAATAGTACTCTGTAGAATGTGTAACAGATAAATAGGAAGTATAAAAAAATGTTTTGTCATAAAATTATTTAGGGAAAGACAAAGAAAATCCAACTAGTTTTCTTTAAAGCATGGTTATCAAAATCTCAGTGTTGTTTTGTTATGAGACTGTATTGGGGGAAAATGGGGAAAAATTTTATATGCCTTATTTCACAAATGCATTTGTTATTGGAACATTTCTTATTTTGTTTTTTCAAAGTATGTCCTGGGACTAATGTCAAAAGAGCCCACTTTGGGGGCACCTGGCTGGCTCAGTCGGTTAAGTGCCTGTCTTTGGCTCAGATCATGATCTCAGAGCCCTGGGATCAAGCCCTATCTTGGGCTCCCTGCTCAGCAGGGAGTCTGCATCTCCCTCTCCCCTGTCTCTCCCCTCCCCCCCTGCACCAGCTCCTGCTCTCTCTCTCTCAAATAAATCTAAAAAAAAAGTGCACACTTTTTGTAGCCCTCTACGTACATTTGCTTTGGTATAAAATCGTATATCCAATATATTTATTAGTTTTTTTATGTTAATGAATTAATTTAAAAAATGAGCAGGAACATAGCTTAAAATATTACATAGCCGTTAAATAATGTTATGATAATTTTTTGATATAATGTTATAAAAATATATTACATTGAAAATTAGTTCAACTAAGGAAAAAATTTTAAGAACTGGAATAAGATATGCCAAAGCTGTAATATTGGATACTTATGTGTGTCAGAAAGTATGATATTTCACTCTTCTTTAATGCTGTTTCTATATTCCAAGGATTTTCATTAATCATGCATTAGTTCAAAATTAAAGAATGTTAATATTGAAAACAAGCATAGAAACATCTTGTATTGGCCATGTCTCATCTCTGAGATTTAGAGAAATCTTTTCAGATTTAAATAAGAGGGAAAATTCACACTGTTGTCTGCCCTCTTTCTCTTGTGCTCGGTTCTGGCCCTTCCCATTTGTGGTGCCTAAGCACCACATGGACCATGCAGTCCTACTGCATGATAGAATTTTGCCCCAATGTAATATTCTCTCACCTTTTGAGGCATCAGAGCAGTTTTTTCTTCCTTCCCTTTAACTGGTCAAAACTGCAGAGATTAGTTTTCTTCTGAGAAATATGTTTCTGTCTCCTTTCCTCCTCACACTTACCTCCAACTCCCCTAAAATCGGACATAGTTCCTTTTCCCATATGATCCCATCATTAAAATGTAAAGACTTCTGTCTGTTTTGCTTATTGCTCTATCTGGAATATATACAGTGTTTCCTGACATAGGGCATGCATAATTCAATATTGATCAAATATCCTTATGCCTATCAGATTACTTGAAATGTACCTATCAGACATAGCCTATGTACTTTAGGTAGTACTCCAAGTGCTCAATATATTCTATTTGAATTGCACTTAATAACTGGGAATTGAAGACTGTTATTAATGAAACTAACATTTCCTGGCATTATTATTATTATTTTTACTTTTTTAAAATTTTGTTACATCTTACAAGCTGCTAACTTCTTTATTTTTCTCACGAACTGGTCAGAAGACATCATGATTGTGACATTTGTGCAAGGGACCCCGAAGGATTGGTTGCTTGGATGAGTGAAGATTGTCTAGCTTGATGGTTAATGCTTTGTCACAAAATGCATCATGCAGTTAGGCACCGAATAGCATAGTTTTCTACAAATCGTGAATTCCAGAATTTGTTAGACTCACATCAGACTATGTTAATTATAGCTTTCAATGCCTGCAAAGAAATGTTCATGGCAACCTAAATATTTGTTTTAATTGCATAACCCTAACGTCATCCAGTGCGAACCCTTGAAACCATATGCAGTCCTCCCATGACGGAGGACTTCGCCTCAGGCTCATTTAGAGTTTGATACTTAAACCAAAATACACTAAGAGCTTTTGTCAGAATGACAGCATCTTTGTACTTCATTTGTCAAATTTTTATGGCAAATTAAGTTTCTTGACATAGCTGCAAGTATACCCTTTTATCTAGAATATTGGTATAGTACATGGGTCCCTCTGAAACAGAGGAATGTCATCAGCTCTTTGGTTTAGACTTAGGTCACGCGCTCCATCTTGAGATTAGAGTGGATTTTCACCTGTATCCATTAAGATTCGATTCCTATGTGAATAAGAGTCCCCACATCACAGAGATGTTCAAAAGATAAATTAGAAGATTTTTTCTTGCATGGATGTCTTGAGGCAGATCAGGGCTGATACGGCAGCTCTGGTTTACAAAACCTTCAAGGCCTGTTTCCTTTGGGCATCTGTCCTGGCCATCTCTGATGTAGCTGGTGCATACTAATTGTACAAACTGGCAGCCGGAACTCTGGTCATCAAATCTACGTTCTTGGCAGCAGGTTGGAGCAAAGGAAGAAAAATTCTAGCCAAGGGTGTGGACCAGCTTTCTGTTTAAAAGTTTTCCAGAAGCTACCACTCAGTGCTTTCACTTCCATCCCTTCCCGACTTTGTCACATGTTTGCACACACCTTCAAGGTAGTATTTATTCTGCATGACCAGCTGCTTAGCTAAAAATTAGATGTTCCATTTTTAGGGAAAGAAAGCCTAGCTCTAGGAGACTGCCTAAAACATGCTGACAAGGAGCTGGGGAGGGAGTGTCCCCCAGAATAAAAACAGAGAATATCATAAGGAGACAAGGTAATGGATACAGGGAGCAAAACACAGATATTAGCACGCTGACAAATAAATAAAAAGAAATATAAATGATGATAAATGGAGAGACCAAATGCATAGTTTCACAGAGCAAGACTAGGGACAAAGAAATGGCCAGAGAGGGGAAACAGCATTTGTATTAAAATTTCAGAATCTCTATGTATGGGTATTAGCAGATTTTTGTATCTGTTGCCAATATATTTTATAACTTCTGCGTTACTTGCAGATTTCCCATTACAGAACTGAATAAAGGTGAGATTTACCATAAGAACACAGACTTGCTCATGCTACAGATGGTAATATATTCAGTTACTAACTAGTTTTTATAATGTTTCATTTATTTTTGAGTTGAGGGATTTCTTGTTGCTATGAAAATATCAGTTTCTTGATTGCTTAAGTTGGAGCATTTAATTTCCTTTTTTTTTCTTTAAAGATTTTATTTATTTGACAGAGAGAGACACAGCGAGAGAGGGAACATAAGCAAGGGGAGTGGGAGAGGGAGAAGCAGGCTTCCCATGGAGCAGGGAGCCCGATGCGGGGCTCGATCCCAGGACCCTGGGACCATGACCTGAGCCGAAGGCAGATGCTTAATGACTGAGCCACCCAGGCGCCCCTGGAGCATTTAATTTCTTAAAGAGGAAGTTGTTTATAAAAAAGGAAGAGGAAAGCAAATTGATAAAAGACAGCAGCTCTGCTGTGACCGTCTTGTGTGATTCTTACCATCTCTGAAGAGGAGATAATTTTCCCTCCTACAGTAAGAATAGGAATGTAAGGAAAAGATTAATAGTTGCCCCCCCGCCAAGAGATGGGATCTAAATACCGGCCTTTGTTGCTTACTAACTTTGTGATCTGTTCTCGGAAAGTTTCCCATGAAAATATTTTTCTTCAAAAAGAGAACTCCTAACTTTATCTTTTATGCAGGAGTTTTATGAAGATAAAAGTCCTTGCCTGTATTGATGATTCTCAAATGAGGCAGTTTTGCCTCCCAGGAGATATTTGACAATGTCTAGAGACATCTGTGGTCTTAATGGCACCTCATGGGTAGAGGTTAAGGCGCTGCTGACCATATATATTACAATGCATGAACCAGTTTCTCTTTCCCAGCCCCCAACAAAGAATTACCCAACCCAAATGTCAACAGTACTCAATTGTAAAACTCTGATTTATAGGAGTTTATTTGGAAAAGAGAATACTTCCTGTTAATACTAAAGAGATACCTCTAAATATATATTTGACTTTTTTTTTAAATAATACTCACCTATGATTAAATTTGTCCACCTCTAAACCAACAGCTCTGAAGCTGAGGTCCTTGCAATGCGTGGGTGTCTATGGGAAGCCATCTTGAAATCATAAGGAGAGTGTTCTTTATGTGTAAATCTGCTTTTTTTTAAAATGATTTTATTTATTTATTTGACAGAGAGAAACACAGCAAGAGAGGGAACACAAGCAAGGGGAGTGAGAGAGGGAGAAGCAGGCTTCCCGCGGAGCAGGGAGCCCGATGAGGGGCTCGATCCCAGGACCCTGGGATCATGACCTGAGCTGAAGGCAGACACTTAACTATTGAGCCACCTAGGTGCCCCTAAATCTGCTTATTTTTAAGGGATCAAATCCGTAGCTTTTATCTGACGCTCTAAGGGATTTGTGACCTCACAAAGGCAGACACCGAATTTATTTAGAATGCCAAAGAATTCTAGTAAATTAACCAGCCATTACATTCCCTCCAGTGAGCCAAGCTGCTCTTTCAGGCTGGTTCCCTGCACAGTCTCTAACTTTACTATATTTAAAGCATGATACTTACAGAAATAAAGTTTAAAGATTCCCAATCTGATCCTCTTTGATTAATAGAAGTCATATCGACAAGTAAAGTTCCTTTTGAAGAGCTTGTGATTTAAGAAACCACATTTCCCATTTTAACCAATATTTCTATAGTTTCCACTTGAATGTATTAAATATCCTTTGTGATACATGTTGTTTTGGTGTTTGAGATAATAGTTTATCCTCTCCAGTCAATTTATTTTCCCACACCTGCTCCTTGCCTCTTCTTCTCTTTCAGGAAGTTGGTATTACTATCCATCCAAGTCACCACACCAGAAATGATAAAGAAAAATCTCCTTCACGTCTTCACTTCCCACTCCAATTATTTTTCAGAGTCTTTCCATTCTCCATCCTAAATACTTGGTCAGCCCATTCCCTCGTCTCTCTCCTTCATGCTGTTTTTCTCAGGTCAATATCTCATTCTCTTTCAGTTGAAATACTGCATTAATTATAGACTCCTAACTGCTCTCCCCGATTTAAGGTCTGCTCTTTTCCATTTCATTCTTCATGTACCTGCACAGCCATCTTTCTACCTTGCAAATCTGACCAGATCACTTTCCAGTTAGAGGCACTGACGGTCTCCTATTACCTATGTGGTAACATCCTCCCTTTCCTCTCAGAAAAGGGACCAGCTACTGCTTCCAGGCCTGTAGGCTGGGCTCTAAGGGCACTGATTTCTCTATTTCCCTGGATCTGTGCTCTTCTGCCTCTGTCCCTGCTTTGCTTGAATGCTTTTCCTTCTTGTTGAAATTCTATTCATCCTTCCTAAGGAAGCTGGCTTCAAAACCTTTTCCAATTCCCTCAGGCAGAGCTCATTTTTCTCTTATGTCTGCTCAAGATTAATTCGGTTCTTACTTTATTATCTTTTTCACCTTTGTTTTCCAAGTGCCTTGAGCAGTTCATGCAGGTATGTACATTTCCAATAAATGTTTTTGTAATTGGATTGACAACAACTATGTAAATTCAAGACTTTGCTCAGGACTGGGCCATCATGGACAAAAAATTCCCTGTTAGGCTAAATAATAGAGAGATCATGAATTCATGGGAGGAATGAAATGAAAAAATTCACTGTCCGCTCTCAAAATTGTAACTTGGGTTTTAGCTTTCTAAAATATTGTTATTAGGAGTACAGAACTTTGTTTTTGTACAGGACAAGTGTTGCTCTGTTCTTTAAGCACATTTCTTCTTATGAATGAAAAGGTATATGCAGTAGCTGCATTGCGGATAGTTGTAGAGTTCACAAGTTTTAAGTTGAGTGAATGAAAAGAGTAACACCATTTAAGTTTCTGATTAAGACCTTGACTGACCCTAAATCCAAGGATGTGGCAATATGCTACAATGCCCAGGACAGCTCCCTGCCCCTCCAAAAACTATTATGTAGACCAAAATGTGAGTACTGCCGAGGACAAGAAACATTGCCCTATATTTTAATAAAGAAATTTTCCTAGAGGCTGTTGAAATGCAAGGGATTGTTTTTATTTACACAAAATGGCCCTAGGCTTCTAGCTTTTAATTGTGTATTCCACAAGGCCTTACTAAGATGATGCTTCCTTCCTCCAAATCCATTATATCCAGAAGCACACTGACTTCTGGGGTTATAGTAAAGTAACAATTCCACTGATAACGTGGAATTGAAAATGTAGAAATCATAGGGGTTGTTTGTTTGCACATTGTTCCTGGAAATGAAAGAGGATGGACCCTAGATAAATCAAGAGTGCCTTGCGAGTCACTGAAACTTTGGTTTGGCCATGATTAAAGTTACTGAATTCTGAGTATAACCCAATGGTGGGACTTTGATAGCGTAATTTGCTTCTTTTAAAGTGATATGTCATGAATTGTATTTAAGAAGTGTTATGGCAAATACTGTTAGAGAACCCAAGACCGCCTTCTGATTAATTCCAAGTTTAATGGCAGGAAAGACTGCTTGTCATTCAGTTGTCTTTTTTTTTTTTATGTTATGTTAATCACCATACATTACATCATTAGTCTTTGATGTACTGTTCCATGATTCATTGTTTGCGTATAACACCCAGTGCTCCATGCTGAACGTGCCCTCTTTAATACCCATCACCAGGCCAATTCATCCCCCCACCCCCTCCCCTCTAGAACCCTCAGTTTGTTTTTCAGAGTCCATCATCTCTCATGGTTCCTCTCCCCCTCTGATTTCCCCCCCTTCATTCTTCCCCTCCTGCTATCTTCTTCTTCTTTTTTTTTTTTAACATATAATGTATTATTTGTTTCAGAGGTACAGGTCTGTGATTCAACAGTCTTGCACAATTCACAGCACTCACCATAGCACATACCCTCCCCAATGTCTATCACCCAGCCACCCCATCCCTCCCACCCCCCACCACTCCAGCAACCCTCAGTTTGTTTCCTGAGATTAAGAATTCCTCATATCAGTGAGGTCATATGATACATGTCTTTCTCTGATTGACTTATTTTGCTCAGCATAACACTCTCCAGTTCCATCCACGTCGTCGCAAATGGCAAGATGTCTCATTTACAAGGGTAATCTGCTTTCTGTTGGCTCTGTGGGTGTGTACATAGGGACACACATTTTCTAGTTCATAATGGTGGCAAGATAGAAGAAAAGGTGGTAGGAAATTGAGCCTTAAACTCAGGTTAAGCAAAAAATATCTTAGACGCCTGCCAATTAAACCTGAAGTATTATCTTACTCCCCTTTATGAAACAAGACCATTATAAGAGACCTTCTCTATGTGGCATTTTGCAGACTTTCCAGAAATACCACCCTATTGTAGTCAACGCAAGACATTTTTCCTATCCTTGAGCTTACAATATTTAGTCATGTATGCCTAAAATGAAAAGCATTTTGGAAGAAGAAAAATAAAATTTAGTAGACTGCCTTTATTTTGTTTTGTTTCCAATCCCTTTTGAGTACAGTGTTTTCAAAAAGGACATGGTGAATAGAGATGGTCTCTTGGCATAGGCAACTGGATGTTTTTCCAAGTCCAGTTGCTTCATAGACTTTAATAACAAAAGAGAATCCTGGAATCCTTTCCAGTCTATAACATAACTTTATTAGCAGGTTTGTCATGGCTGACCTCCTGTCCTCACTACTAACCCTCCCTGTGCTTGGAGAGGGAAGACTAGTTAACCTGATTCTATTTGGTTAATAAAAAAGGCAACCCACAAAGTCCAGCTTGCTAATTCACAGAAGCCAACTGATCATTTATTTAAAAGCCAGAGGAAGAAAGAATTGCCATCTCATGAAGATGAGAGCAGCATTTTATTGCTTGTCTCCTGAATTTAATCATTGCAAAACATCGGTGGATATTAGAGGGGGATGCATTGTTATCGCTTGTTTCCTGTAATAAATTAAAAGCCTAAAATGAATGTGGTTTGACAGAAATGTTTAAACAAGGAGGAGGGAGCAGTGTTAGCATTTTAATTTTGTTTTGATTGAAGGTCCTCTCATTCCACCATGAAAAAAATAATGCCATTCTTCTAGCATGCCTCATTTCCAGTGGAACTCGGTAGAATGTGCACGTGTTAACATTAGCTTCAGCAGGCTTTCATGCAGTTACACAAAGGAATGTTGCCAAAAGGAGGGATAGATATCACAGCCATTCATTTCACAGTGCTCTCCAGTTCGGCTGCAACTCTTTCTCTGAACAGCACACATCAGTGAATAAAAAGGAAATGAAAAGGAGGGGCAGGAAAAAGGGGATTTAGGAAGAAAGGGTTGTCAAAAACATGTTTGCCTTTAGACAAGACAATTCGCAGTTATTAGCATGAGCAAAATTCCTGATTGGCTTACAGTAACGAAAACAGAATGAGCGCTGAAATTTTTTAGAAAAATATTAAAACAAAAAACCTGTTCTCTAAACACCACTAGTGAAGGGCGCCTCGGTGGCTCAGATGGTTGAGCATCTGCCTTCAGCTCAGGTCATGATCCCAGAGTCCTGGGATCGGGTCCCGCATCGGGCTCCCTGCTCCTTGGGAGACTGCTTCTCCGTCTGCCTCTCTCTCTCTCTCTCTCTCTGTCTCTCATGAATAAATAAATAAAATCTTAAAAAAAAAGTAAACACCACTAGTGAAGATCAAGGACATCTAGGGTAAGTAAACAGCCACAATTTTATATAACTGACTCCTCCACCCACCCCCGATTTCTTCACATAATGAAGTAAAGTCCTATTTGGGTTTCCTTGTCTCTGTTCATGGAAAAAAAAAAGCATCCTGGTGACTGTTTTTCTAAATTGGTTCCTTTAGCATTAATTTACATTTTGGTACTTTTAACACTATGTGTGATGCTGCTCTCATGTAATTAAATATTTATAATTCTGGTTGCAAAAATGGCCAGTACTGATATTGTTATTAACAGCAGAAGAAAGAGGGCAAGACAGTTATTTTGCTTCTGTTCTTATTTCTTGGCAAATCCACTTCGGTGGCCTTCCTCAGCGGTTGGAGTTGGGACACAGGATTAGGGCAGTTCTGTCAATATATACCAGTCAGCCTTGAGATCTTTTTAAGAACTGGATTCTCAGGGAGTTTGTTCAACCCTCCTGTGGAATTATCTACCCCTCCCCAATGTATTTATATATGTTTCTCTTTGTAAAACGGAACTATATGAGCACAGCAAAAGCATTTTTATCTGTTTTCATTTACTTTGTTTATCAACACCGTGAAGTAGATATTAATGTCTTTTCCTCCTTCTTCTTCTCTTCAACAAATGAGGAAACTGAGTCTCAGAAATGATCTTAGACCCTTATAACTACAGTGGAGTGGAACTTAATTTTGAGCTCCAGACTCTAAAACCATGACAGCATACCAGGCACTGTACTTAGGATTTACAAGAATTTGCTAATTGATCGATAGGGATATTTGGCAATAAGGGACTCAATGTTATACCATACTGATGAAATACCACAGGATTGCACATAATGTAGGTGAATGAATAGAAAGATGGACGGATGGATGGATGATGAATGAATGAATGAAGCAAGCGAGCAAGCAAGCAAGCATATATTGCATGTATTCTGTGGAAGGAATATTTTATAAGTACAAACTGGAATTTGTACTTGATAATAAGGTGGTGGTACTCTTGACAAATTTGATAGGTTTGTGCCCAGAAAAAGATTTCTGGAAAGTATTCTTCAACAAAATATTTTCAACTGGGAATCTAAAAGAATGGAAAAGAATGACATATTTTTCTCATTATTTACTCCTTCCCTATGGAACTTTAATTATGATATTTAATCATAAAATTTATTAGTAATAAAATTTTTCAAAAGAGTGACAAAAATATCCAAAAACAGGTCTGACATAGGCTTCTAAGATACGCTTTTTAATAGTCTTTTCTGATATAAATGTATTGAAATATTGAAATTTATTTTGAAATTGAAATAATTATATATTAAAACATATTGAATAATTTTAAACATATTATTAATATCTTGAAATATTACCACATAGCAACTTTACTGTTATAAATAACATCCTTTATAAGACATAATTTCCATCATTATTAAAAGTTAGGTCATTAAATTTATTTTAAGTGAATTAAAATTAATTGGCAAAATAATTGAAAAATACCCTTTTTTCAAACTGATGTGATTCTGTATGGGCATATAAATATGTAAAAAAAAAAGATGCAGCTTAAGATAATAATTAGAGTAGTTTTTTTGCTGTGTGAATGCAGATGTTCCATGGATAAGTTCTATGTTTTATTTACATCTACAGTTAATTTTCTTAGAGAATTTTACTAAATTAATTTTTCAAGTGTTTATATATCATAGATGGACTTTACAAACTCTTTTAGAGGGTAAAGTTTGCAGGGCCAATTTAGATAGTAGATACATACTCTTTTTTTCTATGTAAAAGTGTCAAAATCTTAACAAGTAGACAGTTGCAATTTACCTACAAAAATGAATAAAAATAATGATTCGGCACAAAAATATTTTAAGGCATTCCTTAAACTGATTTTGATGTTATTCCTTATAGTTCATGGACATTGTTCTTCTGTAGTCCCTTTTGTATGACTGAAACATACTTTTGAATGTTCTGAATGAATCAAACACAGTAGAGCATAGGATTAGGCAAAGCTGGACCTGTGGTTGGGGTTATTTTGAATTTCATTGTAAAGACTTGGGGTGAGACAGATGGAAGTCTATTTGGGACAGACTTCCAGCGTCATCTTAAGGGACATGTGACCCTTACTGTTGCTTAAGACCCTGTCTTCAGAAGTACCCCCCACTATATCCACACCCCCCGACACTTGTGTTTAATGCTCTGTAGTCAGGGACTTGATATTTTTATCTGTAGATTTGTGTTTTGTAAGTGAAGTCCCATGGGATAATGAAGAATGCCTTGGGGAGCTTGAAGTTTTTCCTCATGCCTCATTCCACCCTTGCCACCCATGTTAGATGAGATCCTGGCCACCCACTTTCCCATTATATTCCAAGAGATCACTGCTGCCCTCTCTTTCCATGGAGGCCAACACTGGCAGTCAAGTGTTGTGTTCTGAGTTGCAGGGGAGATCCCCAAGGGGTTGTGGGTCTGCACTCAACCTCTGCTCGAAGGAGCATGACATTAAAGAGCAAATAAAAAAAACCAGAGTGACTAGGTAAGAAAAGACAAAGCTTTTTTCCTGCCTTTTGAACAAGTCCCTGCTTTTCATTCTTCACTGGACCCTGTAAATTTTGTAGCTGGCCTTGAGAATTTGGAACTATGCTGTTGAATGTGGTTGTCTGATGCGCTAGCCCAGGTGAGAGGGGCAATTCTTTTTTTAAAAAAAATTTATTGTTATGTTAATCACCATACATTACATCATTAGTTTTTGATGTAGTGTTCCATGATTCATTGTTTGCTTGTAACACCCAGTGCTCCATGCAGAACGTGCCCTCCTTAATACCCATCACCAGGCTAACCCATCTCCCCACCCCCCTCCCCTCTAGAACCCTCAGTTTGTTTTTCAGAGTCCATCGTCTCTCATGGTTCGTCTCCCCCTCCGACTTACTCCCCTTCATTCTTCCCCTCCTGCTATCTTCTTCTTCTTTTCTTTTCTTAACATATATTGCAGTATTTGTTTCAGAGGTACAGATCTGTGATTCAAGTCTTGCACAATTCACAGCGCTCACCATAGCACATACAAGAGGGGCAATTCTAAGGTGCATGATATTTCAAGGTATTGGGTACTTATTTTAGAAAATGATCACCTAGCCTTAAACACTTGATTGTCATCTCTCTAGACTGATGCTTTGTAAGACACATGTACACTTACTAAATGTCCTCAATGCAGCAAGTGCGAAGGGCTACATAGAGATTTGCTCTCTGTATGTGTTCTTCATGAATGTACAGATTCCTCGGGCAGAATCTGCACTGCTCCTGGGCTCAGGAAAGCAGGGCAGCTACCAGGGAGTCTCACTTAGATTTTAGAAAATGTCATCGATAATTCATGACAGGAAATGAGTTGTGTCAATTTAGAACACCGTGCTAGAATTAGCAGTGTCCTTTTCCTCATATTAAAATAATTATTTTCAAGGTGATTTTCTCAATATTCATAATTTGTGAAATATAAAATGAAGTCTTTTTCCAAAGTAGCTAAATGTGTAATAGGACTTAAAGATTACAATGGAGTGCATCCATCATTGGCTTTTTCCTAATTTGATCATATGTATTAAATTCTATACGTATCAGTATAAGAACTAAAACAAACTTCCTATGACTTGGAACGAAACATGGGCATATAAAATTCACTCAGTGGATGAGAGGAAATAGCACATGATGTTTTTATTTATTTTTAAAGATTTATTTATTTACTTGAGAGAGACAGAGAGAGAGACAGGGAGCATGAACTGGGGGAGGGGCAGAGGGAAAGACAGAATCTCAAGCAGTCTTTCCACGGAGCTTGGAGCCAGATATGGAGCTTGATCTCACAACGCTGAGATGGTGACCTGAGCCAAAATTAAGAATTGGACATTTAACCGACTGAGTTACCCAGGCACCCCACATATTATGTTTTTAAAGATGCACCTAGGCCTTTTTATCTGACTAGCTAGAGTGCTTTACCTACAATTTTTTCAAACTGGTAACATATTACCTCCCTATCTTTTAAGAACCAGATTAAATATAATTTTTGTTACTGAAAGTTTTTTGAAACATTCGTTTTCATTCATCTCAAGGAAACTCTGCCTAACTTCTTCCATTTATGTTTTTTTAATTCTTTCTGAAGGAGGGATACTAGGTCTCTTACTCAAAATTCTCTCTCTCACCAGACATCCTAGGTGCAGGTAGGATATCACTGGCACCATTTGGACGGGACTCAGGTGTTACTAATATCTTCAAGTTCCATAACACATTTCAGGCAATGCACAATCTTCCCCTGTACCTCCTTCCTGACCACCCTTAGTCCTCTATACTTCTCAGAATATGAAGCCAATAACATTTTGATAGATGCATAACTAAAAAAGAATCTCCATATATATAATACCCACTCTTAGTAGTCGTAGGCTCAAATGGACAATCAATCTCATGACCCCAATAGGTTATACTTGAGAATGGTTTCATTAGAAGAATACAAATCATGACAGTGGGTCAGTATCCAGTGATTTTCCAACATGAGAGTTCCCACAAGGGTCGAGGGCTAAAATCTGACAGCTCAGGTGGGAGAATTTGAGGTCATGGGTAGATGTGAGATCTATACCCTGGCTAACCCTTACCATGTCTGGAATAGTAATCAACATCTGTTATAATAATCCATAAGCAAAGAACATCACCAGTTACAAGAATGCACCACACTCAAGAAATTCCATGAGATATTTATAGTCATTCACAGTCCCCCCAGACCAGATGCAGTTTACAAATCAGGATTTATTTTTATTATAAGCAATGTTGCCTAGTAATACAGCTGACATTCTACCAGTATTGGGTTTCTATGGAAACAGAGCTAGAAAGTTAACTCAATGTCATTTTTCTTTTCAAAGAAGGAGAAAATGTTTTGCTATCCCTTTATTCACATTAGGAAATATAAATATTTGGGAATGTGGATTACCAAACAGGCTTTCTTCAAATAAACAAAAAAAAAATGCAAAAAAAATGCAAAAAAAAATTCAAAATGACAGCTATACATTCAACTAAAAAAAAAACGGAACAAAGAATAACAAAATCTTCTTAAAGTAGACAAGGAAAACTAATAAAGACAAAAAAATAAATTAATATATAAAAACAATCAAACCTATGGAAAAAAGAAAAGCTAGATTTTAAAAATTATTTTATTTTGAAAAGAATGTCAAAATAGATTTTTCCCCCATGTGTGTAAGTCTGTAGGGCCACTATAACAAAAATACCACAGATTGGGTGGCTTAAACAAACATTTATTTCTCACAGGTTTGGAGCCTGGAGAGTACAAGATCAAGGCATTGGCAGAATCGGTGTTTGGTGCAAACCCACTTCCAGCTTCCAGACCACCTCCTTCTCCTTGTATTCTTTAATGGCAGAGAAAGGGAAAAGGAGCTCTCTGGCCTCTCTTTTATAAGGGCACTAATCCCATTCATGAGGTTCTACTCTCATGATGTATTCACCTCCCAGAGTCCCTCACCTCCAGCTATTATCACATCAGTGATTAGGTTTCAGCCCATGAATTCTGGAGGCACACAAACATTCCATCTATAGCACCATCAAAAACTAAGAAGAAAAAAAAATAGAGAAGAAACAAATGAGCGACTTTAGGGATCAGAAAGAAGAGCACTTAAGAGACTTCTATGTTTAAGTGTGGATATAATAATTAAATTTATTAAAAAATGTAAATAACCTAATTTGCCTTAAGAAACATTTAAACAATACCAAAAGAAGAAAATGCAAAGTAGCCAAAACTTTTCCACTCAAATAAGGCATCATAGTGAAAAGATTTTATGAGCCATTTCTTACCAGCAGCACTGTTCAACATGGCACTAGAGAGACTAAACAATGAAATAAGATAAAGGTCTAAATCTTGAAAAAATGAATAAATGAAATAAATGGAAAAAGATAAAGGTCTAAATTTTGAAAAAGAAAGATGATATTATCAATATTTATAGACAATATGATTACTGATTTAGGTAATCTAAAACAATAGATAAAAACCTATTGGACATCTGAAACAAATAATGCAATATATATTAAGAAAAAAAAAGAAGAAGATAGCAGGAGGGGAAGAATGAAGGGGAGTAAGTCGGAGGAGGAGATTAACCATTAGAAATGATGGACTCTGAAAAACAAACTGAGGGTTCTAGAGGGGAGGGTGGTGGGGGGATGGGCTAGCCTGGTGATGGGTATTAAAGAGGGCACGCTCTGCATGGAGCACTGGGTGTTATGCACAAACAATGAATCATGGAACACTACATCAAAAGCTAATGATGTAATGTATGGTGATTAACATAACAATAAAAAGAAAAAAAAACCCTACTAGACAAGGGACACCTGGGTGGCTCAGTCGGTTATTAAGGAGGGCACATATTGAATGGAGCACTGGATGTTGTATACAAACAATGAATCATGGAACACTACATCAAAAACTGATGATGTAATGTATGGTGACTAACATAATAAAATTAAATTAAAAACAAACAAAAAAAAACATCTGCCTTTGACTTAGGTCATGATTCCAGGGTCCTGGGATCCAGTCCCGCGTCAGGCTGCCTTCTCAGTGGGGAGCCTGCTTCTCCCTCTCCCTCTGCCCCTCCTCCCTGCTTGTGCTTGTTCTCTCTCTTTCTGACAAATAAATAAAATCTTTAAAAAAAACAAACAAACCATGAGACAAGAACCAGTAAGAGAGTGGTGTAAACTAGCTAGATATAAGAGTATCTTAAAATTCAATATATACCTTGGGATCAGTGATAAAGACATACAAAATAAATTTAAAAAACATTTCATCCAAATAGCAATGAAAGCTATAGTACGGGAATAATTCAAACAAGGAGTGTGAAAGATATCTATGAAGAAAATAAAACTATTGAGAGCCCTAAAATGAAGGTCTAGGGGCGCCTGGTGGCTCAGTCGGTTAAGTATCTGGCTCTTGCTTTCTGCTCAGGTCATAATCCTACAGATGGGAGCCCCTAGTCGGGCTCCCTGATCAGCAGGGAGTCTGTGTGAAGATTCTCTCCTTCTGCCCCTCCCCTTCCCTGTCTCTCTCTGTCTCTCAAATAAATTGTTAAAAAAAAATAAAGTGAAGGTCTAAATAAATGTGACAGTCCACCATATTTCTGATATGATTACTTATATTGTACAGATACCAGTTCTGCCCTGATTATTCTAGAAGCTCAGTGTTATCCCACAGAATATTAAAATTTTGCTACAATAAAAAACCTGAA
The DNA here is from genome assembly GCF_009762305.2 of Zalophus californianus. Lineage (NCBI taxonomy): Eukaryota > Metazoa > Chordata > Mammalia > Carnivora > Otariidae > Zalophus > Zalophus californianus. The sequence continues at coordinate 15,806,745 of NC_045599.1, forward strand.
CCTGAAATGAGAGGAAGTGAATTCCTAGCGTCCAGAAATACACCACATACAACCATGTGGGCATGTGAATTATTACAGGATAAGAATCGCATATCAAAGTATAACAAAATAGAGGTAATTGAATACATGCTGTTAAAATGATTGGCGACCCATTTGGAAAAATAAAAGGTTAGATTGGTAAGTACTTTTATATCAAATTAGATAGATAGATTCAACCAGGATTGACAAACTTTTTCTGTAAAGGGCCAGTAGTAAATATTTTAGTCGATGTGAGTCATATTATTTATCACAAATACTCACCTCTGTGGTTATAGCATCAAATGAATGGTTTGGGGGATAGTGAATTTGGCTTGCGGGTGGTAATGATGACTTTGATTTAATCTCACCAGAGCCAGAATTTCCTCACCCGGTAAATTGTAAGAATATCTACTTCATAGCTTAATATAATAATTAAATAAGGTGTGAAATATTTAGCTCCATGTTTAGATGTAACAGAAATCTAATTGTTTATCCTTACATTTTCCATGACTGCCATAATGCCTGACTTATAGTAGATATTCCATACATTTTCATTTAACTGAGTTAAGGGAACACATCCTGCTGCTATTCCTTTAACAGGGGAAATAAGACAGATTTTCTTGAAAATGATTTTGATTTTTTCTTGGTTTCTACCTCTTAAAATGCAGCAGACAATAACAGATTGTCCCATAGTTAAAATATTTTAAATTATATAAATTTTAAAATAATAAATATTGATACATACATATTTGTTTTATAAAATATTTTATAACAATATGCAATCAATATATACAAATTTTGTGTTTATGTTTAATAAATATAGATTATAAAGAAGAGAATTATGAAAATTACATCAAGGTCCAAATAAATATAGAATTATGGGACTTCTGTTTGGACAAACTTTTTGTAATATTTTTAAAACTTTTAGTTTTTAAGATTTTTTAAATTTATTTGACAGAGAGAGCACAAGCAGAGGGAGAGAAAGGGAGAAGCAGGCTTCCTGCTGAGCAAGAAGCCCGATGTGGGACTCAATCCCAGGATCTTGGGATCATGACCCAGGCCAAAGGCAGCTGCTTAACTGACTGAGCCACCCAGGTGCCCTGTAATATTTTTAGCTTTTTCCAAGCTTTGCATGCTGTCTTCGACATTTTAAAATCATACTATCCTTACTGCATTGAAATGCTCTGTCACTTAAGATGCTACTTATATAAATTAATTAACTTGACATTTAATGACTCAAAGCCTGAAACTTATCTAGTATCATTCACATTTTGTATATCACATTTGGATCTGGAAAAAATTTATTAAAAAAATGGCACTTGAAGTGCTTGAAAACATGGATCTCTTCCATCCAAAAAGTGAAGAAAATTTTAATTAGTTTTAAGCAAAGCCTTTTTGAGCAGAATGAAGCAATTAACCCACTGATCTGAAGAATGGGTCATAAAGCATTTCCATGAGTGCTTGTAATCATTGTTAGCTATACAAGATCTTGGTGTGTGTGATTTGTGTTTCATTATATCAACGCTGAGGAAATGTATTTAACTTGTACAGTTGTAATGGAGTACAACGTGGCTCTATATTCAAAGCAACAATTTCCCAAAAAAGGGAATGTGGAGGTTTAAAAATGTTTGTATTTGGGGTGCCTGGATGGCTCAGTCGGTTAAGCGTCTGCCTGCCATCGGGTCAGGTCATGATCTCAGGGTCCTGGGATCAAGTCCCGCTTCGGGCTCCCTGCTCAGCGGGGAGTCCGCTTCTCCCTCTCCCTCTGCTTGTGCTCTCTTGCTCTCTCTGTCAAATAAATAAAATCTTAAAAAAAAAGTTTGTACTTTAAAACCTATCATAATGGAAGTTCAAGAAGTTTTTAAATTTGCAAATTATACATGTAAAGTTATTTGGGGCTTTTCTTCTTCAGGAAACAACATTTGAGCCTGAGGTTAAGAGATTGAATGTGGTATCTGATCCCATGCAGGGAGAGGTCTGGAAAACTGAAACAAATCTTCAAAACTCAGTATGACTTCAATGTATTTCACTAATACCCAACCTTAGAATTCAATCAGCGGGCATACACGTCTGCTGGGTAGAAGATTTTAGTCTCTGCTTTTCATGTATGCTCACTGAGGACCAAGAGCTGAATGGTGGAACAGGAAAAGCTTCATAAATAATGTTTGCTCTTATTTTAAATAGATGAAAATGGAATGAAAGTCTCTCTTAATTTAATTAAGAAGGAATGGGTTATTTTGTTCTCTTCAATTTGCCACCAAGGAAGCGTCTGCACCGGGGATTGTTAGTTACTGCTTTCAGCTGATGGCTTTGCCATTCCTTTGCTGTAAATATCTGCCATATGTATGCCCTCCCCGCCTTCCCCAATGCTCTCCGCACTTCCTGTGGCTGCTCACTTCGTTGGAATTCTTCAATAGTTCCCGTTACCTTTGGGATAAAAATCTAAGACTTTTTTACGTAGTAGAAAAGACACCTTGGCCCCTGCCCATCTCTCCAGAAGCAACTATATTTTCTCCGTTCAGTTTTATGAGACACAATATTGAAGGCCCCATGCTCTCCCCTACCTATGCCCTCCTGTTTCCCTCTATTTGAAATATCCTTATTTCATACCTACTAGCAACATATTACTTTTGCAAACTCCAACCTACTCCTCACGTCTCAATTCAAATGCCATCTTCTGTAGACTTCTACTCCTATGCTCATTCTTCATTTCATATACTATGGCACAAATCTGCTTTTACTATGAATGTTTGGGTGTCCCCTGACTTTGATACTAATATCCTTGGAGGACAGACTACATTTTTATATCCATCGTTCCCAGAGCGGTATCTGGTAAACTGTGGGTACTGAATTCTTATTTTTTTTTAAAGATTTTATTTATTTATTTGACAGAGAGAGACACAGCGAGAGAGGGAACACAAGCAGGGGGAGTGGGAGAGGGAGAAGCAGGCTTCCCGCTGAGCAGGGAGCCCGATGCGGGGCTCCATCCGAGGACCCTGGGACCATGACCTGAGCTGAAGGCAGACCCTTAACTGACTGAGCCACCCAGGTGCCCCTGAGTACATATTTTTGAATGAATGATAGATTGTTTCACCAGTCTTAATAATCTCTGAAAAATATTGTAGATGACTAGAGACCTTTGAAAATATAACTGGCACATTTAATTATCTTTGCCCCAAGTACATGAATTATGTTTCAGTATATTTTTAGAAAGTCACCTTTGTATGGTTTTATTCAATAGTAAAACAAAAATATTAATTATTATAGGACTGTTGCTCATACATCGGTAACAGCTTGAAAGTCGATTTCCTTTGCATACATGGAAGCTTCTATTTCTAGAAGATACACAAATGGCATAAATAGGCAGATGGCAGTAATGGTGTTAGATTAAGGGTAGCATAAGCCAGTTCATTCCAGCCTTCTGCATTCCTCTTTATTGATAGACTTTTGCATCTTAAGCAACTCTATGATGGAAGATTTTCGTCCACTACTTCTGTATCTTTCATAAAACATTTTCAGTGATGAACCAGAGTAAGCTCTCAACACACACTGATTAATTGTATATGGTGATTTTTCTAGGCTTAATCTTGGAAATGAGAGAGAGGATTATTTTCTTCATTTTCATAGTTTATTTCATACTAGGACTTTGTTTTGGTAGTCGAGAATAATGTAATGAAAAATAATTACAATTAACCTAATAGTGGTAATGACTGAGTTTGTCACGAAAGGACTAAATGATTTATTCTGTTGTCTGTGTGTATGTTTGTGGTTCTGTATTGGAGAAAGCATCATGCATTTGGGGGTCACCTACTCCCCACTGAAAGGGTTAACACAAGGGGTTCTCAGGTAGGCTTTGAGATTAAAAATATACTTAGAGCCATTACTCTCTGTCTCTGACTTTTTAAATAATTTGTTAATCAATTGATTATGGTACCAGGTTTATTTTAATAACTTTCTGGACCTATTAATAGTAAGTCATTGCATAAATATACTCCGTTACGCTGTACCTTAAAAAGACCATGGACATACTCACATTAAGTGATGCTAAGCATCTTTGATAGTGGGTGGGCAGGGTGAGAGTTATAGTTACATTTCTTTCTTTTTGTTTTCCAAAAAATATATTCATTAATCACAAATATGGATTTAAATGATTTTTTGGTGCTAGTTAAAAAGTATTGTAGATATTCACGAAGTAAAAGAAAAGACTAGTTCTTTGGCAGCTCTGTTGCATCAAGGAAAATGATATTGTTTTGGCAATTTGTTTAACTCTACAGATGGCATGAGAGATTACCTTAAAGTGATTTCTTTTTTTTTTTTAAAGATTTTATTTATTTATTCATGAGAGACAGAGGAGGAGAGAGAGAGAGAGGGAAAGAGAGAGAGAGAGAAGCAGAGGGAGAAGCAGGCTCCCAAGGAGCAGGGAGCCGGATGCGGGACTCCATCCCAGGATCCTGGGATCATGACCTGAGCCGAAGGCAGACGCTTAACCATCTGAGCCACCCAGGCGCCCTTAAAGTGATTTCTTGATAAAATATTTTTGAGGGTGGTATATATAAAAAGTTTATAGTCTGAAAAATTTACAAACTGTCTTGAGAACTTAGTACCTTTATAAGTGGACAAACTTATCTGAAGTTTAAAAAAACAGCCAGAGATAAGAGATCTTTTAATTGAAATATAAGCATGCTACTGCTAAATTTTGATGACTAAGTTATCATATATTTTCATATATGAAATATAAGTAGAATATATGTTTAACATCTTTAGGCACTTAAAATCCTTGATAAATCAAATAATTTTAAACTATGCATTAATAAATGATTGCCTCATTAATAATTTTAATGTGTTTTTGTTAAACTATGTTTAATACTTCAACTGATCTTTTGTTTTTTGTTTTCCTTCCTTTGACAGGTCCTTCAGCTTGGAAGGAATATCTTTATTTGGAGGCATGTCAGCTCATTTTTCTCACTTCAGATTCATCATTATGACTTCTTGAGGCCAGATCTAATTTTGAAGTAACCAGGAATCTGTCCATCATTGAGCAGTAAATCCCTCAACTTTGGAGCACAAAAGATCACTGATACGATCTGCATAAAATCATCTGCCTCTAGTCTGATAGCCATGAGCAGAGCCCTGGGGGCAAAAAAAAAAAGCCACAGCCTTAAATCTCTTCACTCTGAAATTACCAAGAAGATTAAAAAAAAAAAAAAAAGACTAAACAAGCAAGCCAACAACATCAGAAACAACAACGAAAACAAAGAAAACCCATCTTATTTCACCTTGGAAAAAAATAAATATTCCCAGATGTGAGCCCAAGAAAATTTATATTCAGCAATTAAGCTAGAAAATTGATTCATCATTTGGGAAAGTGAAAGTATAGAGATAGGAGGTATCTCTAGCCCGATTTATTCAGCATTTCAAAATATGCAGACAAAAAGAAAACTGAACAGAGGAGCATTTCAGCAATGAACAGTATTAGGACAGAATGTTGCTGTTTGCAGAGAGGATGTTTGCCATCTTGTGCACACCCTCAAAGCCATAATGGAATAACAGCATTGTCATTGATTGCTTGAAAAGTTTCTGCATTCAGTCCTTCACCCCATATTGGTTAAGGCGCGGGGGCGGGGGGCAGTTCTCACTGATTACTTCTCAATGCACTTCTAATATTTGCACTGTCACTTCCATTCAGGGTAATGATGTGTGCTGTTATTTGCACAGATGGTCCCATGAGTTTTGAGACCACAAGCAGTTACATGCAGGAGTCCAGAAAGGAAACATTTAAGAATTCCTCAGACATTGCTTTCTCTTTCTTCTGTAAAAGTCAGTTATCATCTAAAAAATGGACTTGTCTCAGATTAAAAAACAACTACAAAATAATAAGGAAAGCGCATAAGTGTGGTCAAATGAATGGAGAAGGTATCCAAAGTTTGTTTTAGTGAAGATCATTTTATATCATTAACAGCCAAGAAGTCAGATAGAGTGAAATGTACACTACACATTTGTGTTGAACATATATTTGTTCTCTTAATTAAAGAAATCATTTGTAATTTGTATTTGACATATAACAGTTTTTTAGAGCCATTTATCTATGCTTCATGGGAAAATGTACCAAACAGCATTTTCAGTTTATTTTTCTAAATAAATGTGTTGTTTGTATTATTTGTAGTTGCTTATTTGATTTTTCATCACCTGGAAAATAAGTTTCCTGTGGCTAATTGGAATGCTTTTGTCAAATTAATTCAAAACAAATGGAAGACTGAAACTTAAAATATTTGGATGGTAGAAAATTGTGCTTTCTATTTCCTAAACTCTGAAGAAGAAATGATTTATTTTTCTTCTTGACTTTCTTGTCAAGGGTTTATGTTAATATTCTAGTTATACTACAGAGTCAGTTTTAATATATGGAAGCATTGCTGGAAACCAGAAAGTTTGGGTACTGTATCAGCAGGGATTTTCCCTAAGTTCTCTTTCTAGAAATCTGCTCCAAAAGAAGATGAAAATTAGATTTTTTTTTAAAGACCATTAATCATGCTAAGGAATTTTCATCAATGCCCCCCAGAGGTCTGCTGAGAATTTTCATCAGTGCATATAAAAATGACTAGGCAATCATACTGGAGCGAAAATAAAATCCTCTATCAATAAGGACTCAGTAAGTACCTACATGTGTGCATCCTTGAGGCTCATCAGCTAGAGTCAGTATTTATGGTCCTTGCTACCACCATTAAGTGGTGTGCAGCTCAATTTTCTTTCTTTTTTAAATTGAAGTATAATTGATATATTAGTTTCAGGTGTGCAATGTAAATCAGTATTTGTGTGTTGCAAAATGACTGCAGTAAATGCAGTTAACGTCCATCACCATGCATAGCTACAAATTTTTTTTCTTGTGAGAACTTTCAAGATCCACTCTCCTAGCTAATTGCAAATATGCAATACAGTATTATTAACTATAGTTATAGTTATATTTATGCTCATGGTACCCTGGAATGTGGCAAAGGGAATGCAAAGATAGTGCCAGCCCTCTGAGGTCTTTGGAAAGTTTACAGTGAGCCCTTAGATGTGTGTTGCATTAGAGGCCTGCCCCTCGGGCTGCAGCTAAGGAGGTGAGCTAATGGGCTTCTTTCGTAGAAACACTGAGGTTCCTGGGTCTGTTGCCTCTTCCTGTCCCTGGGGAGTGACAGCTATTTAAAAAAACTCTTCATTGATTACAGTTGTGTGGAATGCCTAAGCCTAAGTCCCCCTGGCCATCAGAGCCATGTAGGGGTGGCCCCTGGCATTAGCCACAAAAATTGGGGCACCAGTCAAGGGCAAAAGCTCCTTTCTGGAACATACGGGCAAGATGGAGCAAGGCAGAGGGAGAGCAAGACGATGGCATCCGTTGGCCTCTGTTCCCTGAGAGCTCATCCGTAGCAGGTAACTGTGTGCCAGATCAGAAGCCTGTCCGTCAGGCCAAGGCTCCCTAGGCCTCTTACTCAGAAAGACCGGGGGCGTGTTTCAGTCTGGTATCATCAGTGGAGTGCCCGGGAAGTAGTCGGCTCAGAACTTTCTCTCATTGCTATAGTCTCGCGAGACCCAGGAACTCGAACTCCCGGACCCTCCACAGCCAGGCCGTCAAGGGACGGCCTCTTGGCAGCAATAGCAAAACCCGGACACCAGACGTGTGCCAAAGCCGCCCTCTGGGAAACACTCACGCTTTGGAGTGTGGTAGAGGAAACGTGTATAGATGGCGCCCACCATGAAAAAAGAAAAAAAGCCTAGCATTAAATTAAAAAAAAAAAAAAAAAATGGCGCCTGCCAGCAGGCATTTAGGCAGGGAGAGGGAGAGCTGAAGATGGTGCCTGCCAGCCAGGGTTACCTAGATGTGTCCTAGATTCGATGCCTGACCCTCAGGCTGAGACTTTAGGATTAGTACATGCACCTCACGCAGGCAAACTTGGGAGCTTCTGGATTGACTTGTCTCCGCTGAGCCCTGGGGCAGGTGAGTCCTTGCGAGAGCCTTTCCTCGGTTTGTTTTAGCCTTGTGGGTCTTGTGGAAGTCTGATTTTCAAAGCTAGAGGTTTTGGGGGTGCGTTTCTCCCAGTGTGGGTGCCCGCTGCGGCGTTCAAAGCCTTGGCTCCTCCGGGAGAAGCGCAGTTCCCTCCTGACTGGATCACCGTGCAGGGGGTTGGGGGTTTATGGAAAGATTGTGTCCCAGCCTCTCTTGCCCGCTTAGATGTGGGCCTTCTCTCCTTAACCTGATACCTGAGAGTTGCTTAGTTCTTAGGTTTTTTCGGAGGAAGTTGTTCCATATGTGGCTTCAGATTCAGTATGTCTGTGGGAAGAGGTGAGCCTGGGATCCTCCTGTGTTACCATCTTCAACTGGAACTCCCCCAAACCTAAAATAAATTATTTTTAATCATTAAAAGAATAGGTCATTAGGTTTATTCCCAAACTATGATCCGAAACCAGTTCCCATCTTGTGCTGCACACTTAAATTGATATACTGTCTGCAATCTCTCTCGGTAGTCCTTAAAGTATCCTGTAACATAATGAAGAAAATTAGTTTGTCACGCATGATTTCAACCCCTGAAAATTAAGACGTTGTACATGAAAATAATCCAGCTGGGAATCAAATTGCCAGTTCCTGTGAGATGTTGGGCATTGAAGTATGGACGCCTGGACTCATTCGAATTCTTTTAAAGTCCATGTTGATTTCTTCAAGCTGTGAATTATTTTAAGTCGTAAATAGGAAAATCAACTTTCTCCCAAACATCTAACAGTAGAATCCATCAAGAAAAAAATGATAAAAAAAAGTTATAGGTCTTTATTTTTTTTAGGTATACTCAACAATAAGCAGTGCTGTATCTGCTATGTGGTGAGCCCCTGAAGGATTTTGCAAAGATGTGACATTATCAAACTTTCTCCCGGCCAAGATAATTACACTGCTAACTTATAAAGTGAATTAGAGTGGGGCTGGCCAGTTGGGGGGTTCATATAGAAAAATGTCTGTATTTTCTTTGAATTAAGTTTGTTCTCTTTGACTTTAGTTGCACTTACTTTCTAAGTTATTTCACTTGTCTATCACTTTCTCTTCTTTTGTTTTCTTCAAAGTTTAAACTTCTCCTTTGCTGTCTTCATAATTCACTGTTACTTTCACGAAATCTATTAAACAGTCTTCAGTCCCTTTGAGAATTATTGCTTACAGATTTTTAGAACTGAGAATGCCAGTGTAGGTAATCTCCACTTCCTGACATTTTGGAGTGTGGGTTTGTTATTCACACCCAGCTCCACCTGTTCTCCTGGCCCCAAATCACGTAATTACCAGGTGTATCTACATGGGCAAGATGACTCTCTTTATTTACTGAGTGCCTGCTCTGCAACATGAACTGTGCTGGGCACCAGGAAGAAACAGGTCCTATTCTGATGCAGTTTAAAATCTAGACGATTGGAGAGAGAAATACATTAAACCTGTGATTTCACTAGGTAACAACAAAAAAAATTGCAGCCATGTGCTAAGTTCTATGAAGAAAGGTACATGTTATGCTGAGACCATATATCCAGTGGATGTAACACATTGGGGAATGTAAACTTTGAGCTGAGACCTGAAGGGTGACTACTACATCATTGGGGCAAACTCATGTGCAATGCCATGCAAAGGGGAAAGAAAATAGGATGTCAGAAGACCTGAAAACGAGGCTAATTAGAGTGTTGCAAAGAGCGTAAAGAGCAAAGCACAGAGAAAACAGGTTTGTTGCACTCAATATATCTGATTGAATGCATACTGTAAGAAAAAGGGGGAGGGGTCAGAAAGATTATCAAAAAGTGCAGAATTATAAAGAAAAAATTAAGAATGGCATTGGGAGCATTTTTTATTTCTGTAAGGTATACTTCTCAGTGAAGATGAAAAAAATGCATTCAGTAGCTATCTTTAAATTCATAAAGGCTTGAGCAACTATAATGAACTAACAACAGACATTTAAAAACACGTTGAAACCAATTTCTGTAAAAAGAAGTTTGCCTATATGTGTCAGAATACCCAAAGTAACGAATAAGAGGCTGTTCAGACCTGACACAAACTCTTTAGAATAATCAGGGATCCAGTCTTCTTCCAGTTTTCTGCTCTCTTATCCTTGGAAGATGACCTTTGTCCTTATGGTGCAAAATAGTTGCTAGAGTTCCAGACATCACATTCATATTCCAGGCAGCACAATGAGGAGAGAGCTTACCTCCTCTTTTGTAAGAAAACTTACTAAAAAATGTTCACACAACATTTAAGTATATTTGTCATTGTTCAGCTGGCTGCAGCAGCATTAGAACTGAGGAATGTGGTCCTTTGGCTGGGTACGTTGCCACGTTTAATATATGTGGTGTTCTGACACTGAAGAGGCTGGGGGGTTGATTGATGGTATATATACACACAACTATCTCATTCTGCCATTGGGACTTTAAAAATGTAGCACCAGTTCATCATGCCCTGGGTTAAGTATTGGAAATGTTAAACACTAAATTATGTGCAGACTTGAGGGAACAAAATTTTCAGCTTATATTTTCAAGAGGAAAATAAGTGGAATCACATGGGAACATTTAATCTTCTGTGAATTCTACTACACTCACATCTATCCCTTTTTATGAACGTATACCCAAGATTGACAGTGATATGGAAAACTTCTGTATGTCTCCTGTTGTGAACATCTCATCACACTGTTATTCTGATCCAGAAAGAACAGTGCATTTTATAGACGATATAGGGGATTTGCCATTTTGACTCTCTGGGCTTTCATACCTCATTGTTAGGACATTCTAATGTATTGGTAAGTGGAATTTATCAATAACTCACTAGTGTATACTTTAGTAGGGGGTTTTATAAATTGTTTTGTGGGGAAAAAAAGTATTGGAATTGCCTAACATCTTTTAAATGAACGGGTACTTAAGTTTGGGGACACATTTTATGCTGGCTTTATGAAAGCATCCCTCACATTTTTTGGTTTGGACATAGCTAAAGAGAGGATTGTTCTTTGGGTATAGCGACAAGATCCAGGTTTTCCAGAGGCTAAGATAGAGGAACTCACTATACACATAAAATTAAAAAGTTAACATGTAAGCAAGTGTGTGTATGGGTTCCTATAGAAAATGTAGTTCCCCACCAATGCCTAAACACACAAAGAGACTTTCTTTGGTCCTGTGCCAGATATAAATGCGTACAATATGGATGCCTGGGTGGTTCAGTTGGTTAAGTGTCTGCTTTTGGCTCAGGTCATGATCCCAGGGTCCTGGGATGGAATCCCACATTGGGCTCCTTGCTCAGCAGGGATTCTGCTTCTCCCTCTGCCTGCCCCTCCCACTGCCTGTACTCTGTCTGACAAATAAACAAATAAAATCTTTAAAAACTAACTAAATAAATGCAAACAATAATGTTACACCTATTTGAAAATTTATTTGAGATTTAGACGTGAAAGATACATTATGGCATTCAGTGTGAATCATCAGAAAGAAGGTAGTCTATACTTTTCAGGACATTTCAGTCTTTTTAATCATAAAATAAAGCCAATTCATGAATGACTAACCAACCACTATGGTCAAATGAGCTGTCTACAGCATGGGAGCATATGCTCTGTAAGCAGCTTTCAGTTTCTCTGGGGAAGTGTCTAAATCTTCCAAAAGTGTTTATGCTTTATTATCTGATGTGCAGATTGAACCCACAGTATGCTACCCTGATAAGTTTTTGAGTAATTTCTATGTTTCTATATTGCATGCTAATACAAACTTTTTAATGAAACTTGAAAGTGAGACCAAACGTGAATAGCACTAAGTGCATTAACGACAATTCCTTTGGAAGGTTACTGAGAAGGAAATATGCAGTATTTTACCATAATCCAAAGAAATACTCTTAACGCTTTGACTTAGGATACTTAGAAATTGAGGGACAGGAGCTTGGGCATAAAAAGAGGAAGGTATACAGCGTATTATATTACTTAAAATTCACATTTTCGGGGAGCTTGGGTGGCTCAGTTGTTAGGCGTCTGCCTTCCGCTCAGGTCCCAGGGTCCTGGGATCGAGCCCCACATCGGGCTCCCTGCTCGGCAGGAAGCCTGCTTCTCCCTCTCCTGCTCCCTCTGCTTGTGTTCCTTCTCTCTCTGAGTCTCTCTCTGTCAAATAAATAAAATCTTTAAAAAAAATTCACATTTTCACTTTAAAAGTATGTTTATATTTATTTTGTAATTTAGTTTTATTATAAATATAGTTTACTCAATTATATAAATTATAAAATTTACCCCTTTCCCATCATTTGTCTACCCTACCCCTTCTCCAAAGGGAATCTTTGGCACAGATACAAATACCAATAGAAAAATAGAGCGTTGGTGTATGTGGGTATGATTGTGTGTGTGCTCTGCATTAATAGCATCATAATTTATATAGTGTTGTGCCACCGGAATTTGTTCTGCTGAAGAATATATCTTAGAGGTTTTTCCACACTGCTACTTGTATCTCATAGTAATTCCCCATAGCGTTTACTCATTTGAGGTTTGGGTTATTTATTTTTTACTCTGACAATCACTGCCAGAATAGGTGATTTCCTGTGCTAATGTACACCCTCTCAGGTGGAAATTGAGATCAGGTTTTCTTTATGAATATATATGGCCAGTGCTGCAGCATTTAGAAATGCTACCGATTTTGACATTTTATTATTATTTTTTGGCACTAGTGGTAATGGCGTGTGAAAAGCCTCTTTTTCATATAAGGAAATTCTACTCAATTAACAGGATATGAGACCAGGAGAGGGAAAGCCTAGATTTGGGAGGTAATAGGATATTTCACTGGGGAAGTGTCATTTGGCACAGTAATTATTATTTTCTAAAAGTACAGATGTAACCATTGGTTTAGGAAGCAGGAGGACAGAAGATAGGTATTATTTCAAAAAGCAAACATGCTCCTGAGTTATGCTTACATAACACGGGAAACTACTGTGTTTGTTAAATGGTACTTTCTATGTGGTTTGTTTATGTTGAAGCTTCTTTTTTAAAGATGCCATTAAAATTCTCTTTTCTGGAATGAAGTAATGCTTTTGAGATAAAAACACTTGTTCAGTTGCAGTATAAAATGTGAGCTGCGTTCTCCCCTGTGACAGTTTATGATCACTGTGTTTTAGTCACAAAATTGCCTCCCTTAGAGATCAGCATTTTCAGCAGGAGGGTGTACATAGTAATTAATGAAGAGCAAACATTCACTTAGGTAGCCTAACCGTTCTTTTAAATGATAACGTGGATCTCCTTGAATTTCCAGTGCCCCAAGATTTTATTTATACATTTAAAATGTTAATGTTCTCCCGGTAATGACTGCATACATAGGCATTAACATTATATCATAAAGAGCAATAAACAGGTGGTTCAGAAATGAAAATCATCTAATTCTGTCAGATGGAAATCCACCCTAACTGCTTCGCCTATAAAAAATAAAATAAAATAAATAAAAATAAAGGAAAACTAAAGCTCTCAACGGGCCTTTCAAAGCAGAAGTCCATTCGCTGGGAGGCCAAGAACTGTGCCCAAGTAGAAATGGCCTTGGCCAATAGATTTTCCTTTGCATATCTATTTTCTCCAGCATGTGTGATATAAACCGGACACCGATATGCTTTCCTGAATAAAATAGTGGAATTTTACTGAGGAAATTAGAATAACTGGAGAAAAGTAGAAAGCACAAGAGAGAAGAGGGGAAAATAGGTTGCTTTCAATCAAGATTTAAGAAGCAGCCTCCCTGTGGGGCACGTGGGTGGCTCAGTCGGTAAGCCTCTGCCTTCCGTTCCGGTCATGATCCAGACACTGGGATCGAGTCCCACATCTGGCTCCCTGCTCAGTGGAGAGTCTGCTTCCCCCTATGACCCTCACCCTACTTGTGCTCTCTCTCTCTCTCTCTCTCAAATAAATAAATAAAATATTAAAAAAAAAACCTCCCTTTTGTGAGAAAGCTCTTTTAGATTTGTATTTTTCAGAGCAGAAAACATCTGTCAACATTACCTGCTGGGAATAGTGGCTGAGGAAACCTAGATATTAAATTACTAAAGGATGCCCTCAGGTATTCCCCAGCCTTCTCTTCTGGAAGCACATTATCCCAGCCTGAGAGAAGCTTCAATTTCCCTGAATCTCCTCACTATCATGCAAAACTTGTAGGCCATCAGTTCTTTTTTTGTACAAACCCATAATTCTTGAATTTAGGATTTGTCCAATTTAATGTCTGGCTATTGACTATTCTCCTTTACTCATTCAACAAATATTGAGAGGCTATTATGTTCCAAATTTGCATTGCTGAAGCCTAGAATTTAACTTGGAGCTTCCTGGAAGTCAGGAACAAACTATAAATAACTAAAAAATATAGAGCTGTATAATCTGTTAGAAAGAAGAAGACAAAGTGTCAAGAAGTTAAATAAAAGCCAAACAAGGAAGTACTGTGCATTTCAGTGAAAGAAGTTTTGTGAGCTGGTAAGCTAATGCAGTCTGTTTGTTGTTTCTTATTTTTCCAAGACCAAAATTTGGAATAACTGGAAGACTGGATGTGAAAGCCTGTCTTCTGTATAAGCCAAGTTTGTGTTGCTTGAGAGTTTCCAAATCCTTTAGATTTCTGTGTTTTCACCCTAAATAACCTCACTCTTGCCCCGTACACTCTGGGGGGTAAACCAGTCCCTTCCCAGAGTCTCTGTAGAGTGTCTCTTTTTCCCTGTGTCCACTGATCTCGTGGTTCTGCGTCTTGCCCATTGGAACAGATGTCCTCCTTCACACCTTTTCTCCTCAGGTGAACACCAGCCCTATTCTCCTCTTGCCAAAGCACAAACAACACAAGACTTTTCCACGTCTAGCATGTTTCAGTGAAACTGAGAAGAAAGAGTAGAGGCCTTGCTCACCTGCCAGCCCTCGGTTCGTACACTAGATAGTATTTACTAAAAGTGTTATGTTTTGTACTGCACAGAGCGGGATTTCCCTTTGCTCACAGCCTACTCGCCCTTTCCTTTCCCTATCCACATCATAGCCATTGCCTTAGCCCATCCTGCTTTAAGGCCATTATTCTCCCTTTTTAGCTGCCTTCAACCCCCCAGTTACTGCCGTTTTCTCATACAGAACAGTTTACTATTAAGACCTCTTTTTGCAAAACCAGGAACATTATTTGAGATACTATCTTCGGTAAGGACCCACCTCTACCGAGCTCCCCAGTAAAACTTATAAATTAAGAGACTGCTTATTAACTCAATGAAATTCTTAGGTACCTGGTAAGATGGCAGTAGAAATATTTATCTTCTGTTTGTTCTGAGAAACTCCCTGTAAGTTGTGGGACGAGATGTGATGGTTTTGTTGTTGATATTTTGTTTGTGTGTTTTGTTTTCTTCCAATTATATCATCACTCTCCTGAATAGATTTTTATGAATGAACTTAAATCCTCTTGTAGTAAGATAATTAGCCAGCCACTAACATTTTTTTTCATTCCTGTGTTTTAATTTTAGTGTATTTGGAGATCTGTGTTTGGTTCATAATAATGGCTTAAATTGTGATGTTTGCTAGGCATGACAAAAAGACAATAGCCAAATGTTTATATAATTCTATTAATTTGGTGGGGCAGAAATTAAGAAAATACAATATGTTCTATTTAGGAATATGTTAATTACACAGGAAACAAATCTGTTAGAATTCTGGGATTCAGGCTGCCATTGCTACAGAATTAATGAATGGATTAAAAAAAATTAATCAGTGTCTCTTCTGGGCCAAGGTACCTTTCCATTCTAAGAGCCACAATACAGTTATGCACAGAGACTACAGTGCTTGCATTCTGATGAGAGTGGGCAGGTGATAAATAAATACAAATTTAATAACAAATGTATAATATGTATAATGTTATTTAGAAATTTGGAGAATAATATAGCAGTGCAGAGGGAATAGGAAATGATGGAGGTTGGGAAAATCAGTGTTGTAAAATGCTATTTTATATACATTTAGGCAAGACTTCTTTGGTATGGTGACATTTGAGCAGAGACCCAAAGGAATGTTGGGAGTCAGCATTATGCAATTTTAAGGAGAGCATTTCAGGAAAAGAAAGAACATGAGTGAAGGGTCTGGATCGGGAACGTGCTCGGAGAGACTGAAGAAGACCATTTAGCTTAGAGCATAGCGATTGAGCAGAGAGAGAGAAGAGGTGAGGTAAAAATGTAGCAGGGTGTTGTCAGACTTTGTAGAATCTTACAGTGAGTTTAGGACTGTGGATTTTACTCTGGGTAAAATGAGAAGGTATAGGGCATATATGTGAGAGGTGGTTAAGATCTAAGGAGCAAGATGATTTATCCTTTAAAAGAAACACACATATGCAGATGAGACTTAGGACGGGAGTTTGAAGCCAAGAGACAAGTAGCCTACTAGAGGAATCCTGAAGAGAGAAGCTACTGGCTTAGACCAGGATGGATTGCAGTAAAGGTGGTGAAAGGTACTCAGTACTCAGTGTTGGGATATATTTTAAAAGTTTAGCTAACAGTACTTGTTAATGAACTATAAACATATAACGTATAACATATAAACAATGCTCATTGATAAACTATGAGTTGTGAGAGGTGTCAAGAATAACTTCAGGTATTTTGCTTTTTGGGGTTCTGAACAAATAGAATAATGAAGTTGCTATTTATTCAGGTGGGTAATTCTGAAGTAGATGGAACAGCAGATTAAAGAGGAAGACTCAGGATTTGGTTTAGGATATGTTAAGGCTGAGGTGCACCATAGATATCCAAGTGGACATGTCAAGAGGGACAGCTAGAGTTGCAAGTCAGACCTAGGATGGGGATATACGTTTCTGAGTCTTCGGCATGTAGATGATGAGTAAATCCATAGGACTGGATGAATTCCTCTAGGGAGGGAATAGAAATAGAGAAGTTTAAAGATGGAGCCCTGGGCACTCCAGTATTTCGAGTCAAGGAGATGAAGAGGAAACAACAAGGGAATATATAAAAGTTGGACTAGTAAAATGGAAGAAAACTAAGAAAAATGAAAAGTGACAGAGATATATTCTAAGGGATCAAATCCCAAATGACATGAAAATGATTCTGCTTATTTCAGCACAAAGCATAGTGGTCAAACAAAAGGAAATCTACTTGTATCCTTTAGGCTCACTTATGTATTAGGAGGAAGCTAGGCAAACTCTCATAGGCAAGGCTGCAAGAGTGAATTGTGTGTGGTGGGTCATGATTGCTCATATTCCACCTGGCTGTGGGACAGTGATGATGGCCTGGGACTATGATCTAGCAAAAAAATCACTTTTAAGTTCCCCAGCCTCTCCAAACCCCAGCCAATTGAATTCGCGTGATATTTATGAGCTACTCTGAGTCATAGGCCCCCTTTGGAAGAGTAAGAAGGCAGATGTCCAGGTTGCTCATACCTCTGTTAAATCTTAAGCAGAGACTATGTTATACTACTTAAACGAAGTAATTAAACGTGATATATTATAAAAGGCAAAGTAAGAAGAAACAAAAGAAGGTCCCAAAGGAAGGTTTGTCTTAGTGATTTGACTAAACACGTGGGACAGTATGTGAATGGAGTGGGTTGTAAGGATCCTTTTACCAGGTTAGGATTTATAATGAATTATCCATCAATCTTTTTTGTTGGAAGAACTTTGAGTACCCAACCATGTTGCTTCGGTGCTCATTCTCCCCCAGGTTCCATCAACAGTGTTGCCTTTCCTGAGTCCAGTTAGTTCTATCCCAATTAGTAACCCTCCCGCCTCCTTTTTTTTCTTTGCAAAGTTTCTAGGTGTCATTCTGGTTAAGGTAGTGCTTAGCTGGTTCAGGCCTGGTCATATCTTCCTCCTGCTTCCCTATCCTTGGTGAACTTGGAAGTATTACGGGGTAATACTGCCGTTCTGGATACTGCACGGGGCATTGTCTAGGCTGTGAGCAGCAGAAAACTGAGTTTACTATGAAAGAAGGTACTTCCAGATATAAGTGGCCCCAGGGTTCCTTCCAGCTCTCTCAGCAGTGCTTATTACTGATCTCAGGGGAGGTTGCAAGGAAGTATGTTTACTTGGTTTAACTTTACCATTACTACTGATAAACAGCAGGAACATCTTCTGAGTCCTGAGAACACTATATTCATATGGGAAGTGCATCTTGTATTGATTATATTTTAAGAATTGGGAGATGTCACAGGGTCATCAGCAAGATGATAGATAATGGAAGAAGTCGGTATGTTTCCCACTTTCTTTTTTTAGACTCTTGGATTCTTCATACATTAAAACCTCACTCTGAAGAACATTACAGATCTTATTAATGATATGGCAAAATGATATACAGAGATGATTAAAGACCGATACAAAAAGAATTGCACATGATTTAATTTGGAGAAGGAACAGGGTAGGGACAAATTGACAAATAACTTTCAAATGTGTGAATAATCCTTACAAAAGAAGACTCCTGAATAGTTAGTTTCCATGAGGACAAAGTAAAAAGAAATTGGCATAATTAGGCTTTATTAACTAGATTTTTTTTTTTTTTAAAGAAATCTTTCTGGTAGTATGTGCTTTAGTGAACTTTGGTTTACTGATTTTCTTCAGTCTTCTGTTGATTTTTTTTTTTTTTTTCAGTGTGGTTTCTCCCATGCAGAAGCAGAAGAAGCAATTGTGGACATTTGTGTTCTGTTCCTGATGATGACATTAATAATGTCATGATGTGTGATGTGTAATAATGTGATGAGTGATGACATTAATAATATGACATAGCAAGGGGAAATAAAATCTGATAAAATAGCAGCATCATGTGTGTATACGCCTCCCAAAAACTCTCCCCAGATTAACAGAACAAATTTTTAACTTTCAAAATTGGGGATATATTTTATAATTAAATTTAAAGAATAGTCAGTTTATAGAAAATATCAACCCAAGACAATCTTATGATTGGTTTGATGATCATTGGCTAGTCATCAGTTGGAGTTTTATATGTAAGGATGTTAAGGCACCTGCTAAGTGCAGGAAATACTGTAAAATGTACCTATCATGGGAACTCCTTGAAGCCAAAGCATACAATTTGACCATCCACCTGGGTGCCTCTTAAAATACTATGTGGTCAAACTTCTCACCTTGGAATCCCAGATGCAGAGTTTGGGGCATGAAAATAAGAACAAGCTCTTATATAATGGCTTTCCAAATAATTGACCTTTGTATTGTCTTGTTTCTTGAGGAGCTGTTCTCAGGGTTTTTCCAGTGATGCTTCTACTTCTGTGCTGCTCTCACAGCCCACGTGTGTACTTTTCACGATGGCTTTAACCAAACACAAGAAACGGTCTTGGGAGCACTGTTGTCAGAAATACTCTTTAAATTCCTGTTCTTGAGGTGAAAAGCGTTTCTATTTTGCCTAATAGCTGTAATTAACAGTAAAGAGGAATGTTTACCATAGTTCAATAGTTAAAATTTGCAAAGGAGAAATAATTGAATCCATTAAACACATCATTTTCATCATCAAATATAAAAGGTGATAAAGCCAGGTGTTCTGTTGAAGGCTAAGAATTAGAACAGAACAACATAATTTTCTCATTCCACACGCATTTTGGAAGTTTCCTAAGTGAGCTTCTAGTGTATAAAAATGAGGCTGTACTGAGACCAAAGCAACAAAAAACAAAAAATACTGTATTTTCATTTATTGGCGTTTAAGTAAATGCACAGTCTATAGTGTGGACTCTCTGGGATAAAATCTTGACTTTAAGCACGCTTTTGTGATGTTCAGTAAGATATTTAACCTCCTCTGCCTCAGTTTTGTCATCTGTAAAATAGGGATGGTAATTGCATGCACTTCATATGGTTGTTCGAATTAATTGAGTCAAAACGCAGACACATTTAGAATATACTGACATTGCCTGGCATGAACTAAGGGCTTGATACATCATTGCTAAAAATGTGTAACTTTTATTTACAAAGTACAGAAAAATTCAAGTTGGTCTAAACTTGAGGTAAAAAACAGAAGTCAAGAATAAACTCAGGCAGTAGGGCTAACACCATACCTCTCCAGGCCTTTCATGCCTCTCATTCTGGCCATAAAGAGAGGCCTTTATGTCCACAGTGAACAAGTTCTGAGTTTCCAGACCTCCTTTCCTCAATCAACAGAGGTCAGGATGGTAAACCAACATGTATTCCTCCTTACACCACCCTTCACCCCCCACATTTATAGCCTTGTTGTTCCTGTTTGGCTTAAATCCAGAATAGGTAATGTCGTCAAACTGGTCATTGTCCCTTCAGAGGTTTAGCTCCCTGCTAATTGTCATTATCTTGAACAATTCTCCCATCTTAATTTGTGACAATGTGAATATTGACATAGATGAATCTTCCAGCATCTTGCCCCCTAATTTCTTGAGCACCTCTGCTCTTGACCTCCATCTTCCCTGAGCCATTCCCTAGCCGTACTCTAGACTTTATTATTACCCCACAGTCTGCATTATTCATTATCTTTATTTCCTGTTTTTCCATTTCTCTTTCCCTAGCTCCCTTTTAGTACCCACTCCTCACTTCAACAACCTCTCATTTCAGTCACTTGAGATCAAGGCATTCACCCTCTAAACATCTTTACCCAAGTTATATAGTTTAAATTACTTGCCTAATCATTATAAACCCTCCTTTTGATTAACCCTCAACTCCCTTGTTCTTCTCTTATTTCATTAGATAGTTGGATTGAGCTGCAGCTATGGTTAAATCCAGCTCTTCACATACTTTGCGTAAATATCCATGAAGTTGGAGAGGACTGGAAAGAACACACAACCACAGTCTTTCATCCTACTGTAAATTCCTAAACAAAAAGAGCAAATGAGCCTTTAATACTTTCTGGAAATCTTACTGTGCTTCTCTCTTCCACTCGTGTTCTGTATTCTCCTTCACAAATCATTAATATGTCTCCTATCATCCTCGTTCTTAGCTGATGACTTTGATTCCTACTTAATTGTGGACATGAATCTCTCAGAACAAAGCTTCCACAGATTCCTACCTTTAGTTTGACCCATTTACATGTATCTACACCTGCATACTCTGCCTTCCTGTCTGTTACAGATGATCCATATGTACTTTTGTCTAAAGCTAATTCCTCTGCTTATGCACATTCTGCTTCATCTACTTAAGGATATCATTCCAGTAACCATCCCTTCTCTGTTCTGTATCATTATTTTGTTTTTCTAATCTGTTGAATCATTCCTATAAGCATAAAAAGTTGCTGTTATTTCTGGTATTAAAAAGGCAAAACTATGAAGACATTGAAAAGATCAGTGGTTATTAAGGGTTGGTGGGGTAGATGAATAGGTGGAGCACAGAGAATTTTAAGGCTGTGAAAATATTTTGTATGATACTGTCATGATGGATACATGTCATTATACATTTGTTCCAATCCTAGGGGTGCCTCGCTGGCTCAGTAGGTAGAGCATGTGACTCCTGATCTCGGGGTTGTGAGTTCAAGCCCCACATTAGGTGTAGAGATTACTAAAAATTAAAAAAAACTAAAAAAAAAAAAAAATAAACCCATAGAATGCAACAAGAGTGAACTCTAATGGACTCTGGGTGATTGTGATGTAGCAGGGTAGGCTCGTTGAGTGTAACAGAAGCACAAATCTTAAGTGTGTAATTTGATGAGTTTGATAAGTGCAGACCATGTCAAGATAATGTAACATTTCTGTCACTCTAGAAATTCTAGACTCCGTGTCCCTACCACTCAATCTCCATTCACCCAGGGATGACCACTTCTCTGGCTTTCTTCACTGTGGATTAGTTTTCACTCTTGTAGAAGTACGTGTTAGAAGAATCATTAAGTATATATTCTTCTGTGTCTAACTTCTTTTCCTTAGCATATCTGTGAAATTCAGCCATGTTGTTTTATGTATAAACAGCTTTTTGTTGCTGAGTAGTAATAGGACTGCACTACAATTAATTTGTTTATCCATTTTTCTGTTAATGGTCACTTGGATTGTTTCTAGATTTGGGCTGTGTGTACTTCTATTTCGTCTAAGTTTTTTGTGAACATACATTTTTTTAAATTTCTTCTGGATAAATACCTAGAATTGGAATTTCTGGTTTATAAAGTAGGTGTATACTTACCTTTAAAGAAACCACAATTTTTTTAACAAGATTGTATTATTTTATATTTCTGCTGGAAATGAGAATTCTGCTATTCCCCACCCTTGACAAAACTTGAGTTGTTGGTCTTTTAACTTTTTTTTTTTTTTAATGTAATCCTACCATTCTAGTGGGTGTGTGGTGGTATTTGTTATGGTTTTAATTTGAATTTCCATGGTGACTAATAAAACATGACATATGGGCTTATTTGCTATTCATATACCTTTCCTTATGAAGTATTTATGTAAGTAGTTTTCCTGCTTTTTATTGGATTATTTGTTTTAATTAATGAGTTGTAGAATTATTTTATATATGATAGATACAGATCCATCAGATGTATATTTGCTACATTTTTTCTCAGTCTGTGATTACCTATTCTTTCTTTATAGTGTTCTTTTTTTTTTTTTAAAGATTTTATTTATTTATTTCAGAGAGAGAGAGAATGAGAGGTAGAAAGCACGAGAGGGAAGAGGGTCAGAGGGAGAAGCAGACTCCCTGCTGAGCAGGAAGCCCGATGCTGGACTCGATCCCGGGACTCCAGGACCATGACCTGAGCCGAAGGCAGTCGCTTAAACAACTGAGCCACCCAGGTGCCCTATAGTGTTCTTTGATTAACATACTTTTGAAATTTTTGATGGTTTATCATTTTCTTTCTTTTAGAACTCTTCCTCTGCCCTGTTAGAAGTATATTTACCTACTCCTATCACAAATGGTTTCACCTAGAGTATTATAATTTTACCTTTTACTTTCAGGACTGTAATCCATCTCAAATTTATCTTTTTGAATTTGGTGTAAGATTCAAGATCTTTGTCCCTCTTCCCGCAATATTGATACCTAGCTGTTTCAGTATCATGTGTTTTAAAGATTTTACTTTCACCCACCATTGAATTACTTTGATTCAATTGATTTTATAACTATGGGTCTGTTTCTAGACTCTTTTGTTCTGTTAATTTATTTGCCTTTCTTTAGTCCAGTGCCTCATTTTCTTGATAACTATACCTCTCTACTAAGCTTTAAGTTCCTGTAGTTAAATCCTTCAATTTTGTTCTCCCCCCGCCCCAGAATTATTTAGGCTATTTTAAGCCCTTTGCATTTCCATTTAAATTTTAGAATTAGCTTGTCAGTTTTTACAAAACAGCCCACTGGAATACTGATTGAGTGTGTACTGAATTTTAGGTCAACTTACCGAATAATTTTCATTTTTAACAATACTGAGTTTTCTAATACATGAAAAAGGTCTATTGTTTCATTTCTTTTTGTCTTATTTAATTTGTCTTAGCAATGTTTTTGGTGCAAAGATCCTGTATTTTTTGATATATTTTATCTAAGTAAGATATTTTGTTTGACACTTTATAATATCTTTTGAAATTTCATTTTCCAGTTGTTTTCTGCAATTATATAGAAATACAGTTGATTTTTGTATTTTGACTTTGTACCTGGAAATCTTCCTCTGAGACTTATTAGTTGAGATACTCGATTTGAAAATTAGAAGAATTAGCTACATAGGCAGTCATATCATTTACAAATACAGAAACAGTTTCCTTTCTTCCTTTATGATCTTCATGTCTTTTCTTCATTTTTTATCACCTTAGTTCATTGCCTAGAACCTGCAGTACATGTGACATGCATACTGTGTTGCTGATCCTCAGGAGTGAAAGTTCAGTTCTCTACTGTTACATGTGGTCTCAGCTGTATTTTTAGGTGACTTTTACAGAGTGAATAAATTCCCTTTTTATTCCTCTTTTTTTTATTATGATTGTGAGCTTAATTTGGTTTGTTTTGGTGACTGTTGAAATATACATACAGTTTTTCTCCTTTATTCTCGGATCTAATATTATTACATTAGTTGATTTTCAGATGTTAAACTAACTGCATTCCAGAAATAAACCCAGCTTGATCATCGTATATTTTCTTTTTAAATTTTGGATTCAATTTGCATCTGAGAATTTTTTTCAGTCTATATAATCTTCTCTTACATTGTCTTAGTCCAATTTTAGTATTAAGGTTATGATGGCCACATAAATTAAATTGGAAAGTGTTTCCTCCACTGTGATCTTTGGACATGTCTTTGTAAAGTTGTGATATTTATTCCTTGTAAATTTGATGGAATTCATCGTTGGAATGATAGCGTTTTTGTGGAAATATTTTTGATAATTAATTCAACTTCGATAGTATTTAAAATGTTATCAAAACTTTCTATAGCTTTCCATGTCAATTTAGTAAGTTGTGTTTTCCAAAGAATTATCCCATTTCGTCTCTCTTGTCAAGTTTATTAACATAGAGTTGATCATATAGTCTCTTACTTTTTTTAAGGCCAAAATTATCTATAAAAATACCCATCTTGGGGCGCCTGGGTGGCTCAGTTGGTTGAGCGACTGCCTTCGCCTCTGGTCATGGTCCTGGAGTCCTGGGATCAGGTCCCACATCGGGCTCCCTGCTCGGTGGGGAGTCTGCTTCTCCCTCTGACCCTCTTCCCTCTCATGCTCTCTATCTCTCATTCTCTCTCTCAAATAAATAAATAAAATCTTTAAAAAAAAAAATACCCATCTTCCACTCTAATATTGATAATTTTATTTTTCTGTCCTTTTTCTTGATCAATTTTACTAAGGGTCTATAAATTTTGTTAATTGTGTTTGTTCTGATCAAACAGTATGCATACTATTTCTGATTATATTTTTAAATAATATAGTTAAATGTTCCAGTAATGTACAAATATACATAGGGTTGAAACAGACATTGTATGTGTCATGGCAAAGAAAAGGCTAATTATAATGTTTACGAGTCAAGCTTTGGAAAGTAATGCATCATTTTTGACTCTTTTAGAATTTATGAGGTTAAACAGTTATCTTGCTTACAGTGTTGATATTTATTAATAAATGACATAATATTTCTACATTTTAAGAACAAAAACTTGAGCTCAGATTGTATTTTCATATGGATGCATTTCTGCCTAAAGTATAAATTATTTTTAAAGCTGACACAGAGAGTTTGTAATTAGAGCCTAATTACAAGGCACTTCATTGATAAACTGTTCTTTCCTACTAAGGATGTTTATCCAGCATTTTATTTTATTCATAATTTCTATGTTTTAAGGCAGTAGAGGAGAGGATCCTAGTCATATCTCAGCCTATACTGAGCCATTTGTATATATATTCATCATTAAAAAGGAGCTATTTTTTAAAATCTTATTTCACTTCTTGGTTTAATACCAACACATTTATTGTTAGTTGATATGGAACATCTAATGCAAAAAGATATGTCATTAAAAATCCTAACAAACTATAATCCAGAAGTTTGGAGATAGAGTAAAGGGCGTATTTTACCTAGTATTTTCTTTTTTTATTTATTTTTATTTTTTAAAATATTTTATTTATTTGTCAGAGAGAGCAAGCATGAGCAGGGAGGAGCAGCAGAGGGAGAGGGAGAAGCAGGCTCCCTGCCGAGCAGGGACCCCGATGTGGGGCTCCATCCCAGGACCCTGGGATCATGACCCAAGCCGAAGGCAGACGCTTAACCCACTGAGCCACTCAGGCATCTCTACTAAGTATTTTCTAACAGCAGGTTGCTGTTACACTTAGAACTACCTGTCTGAAAAATACTTGGAGATTGCATGAAAAAAAAGCCTACAAGAAATTAATGATTAATTGTGAAGATTTATAGGGTTTATTCCATTTAATCATAAACTAAGAAAGAAATAAGAACAAGGAGGTTATAAGTCCAAAACTGAAGAAAGCTCTATGGGCTTAAAGCCATTACTCTAGAAAATAAATCCTGCCACACAACACAGGGAATGAAGACAGTAAATTTCAGGGTTTGGAAATGTTTCTTATGGGAGAAAATCCCATTAAGTTTATCTGAATTACTTCAAAAGAAGATCCGTGGCAGTGTTAACTGCCATTAACATGAAGGATACTTCCCTGTTTCTCATTGCATTATGTTTGTATCAAATTCTATGACTTTTGTTTATGATCAATAACCAATTTCTTCTAAGAACACTAAAAGGTTACAACCTGGTTTGCTCACAGTAATGAAGATTTACTGGAATGTGAGTCATTCCTATTTAAATCAGCCTATTGAATCATCAATTTTCGGAGGCCCTGATGGGCTTGTTGTATTTATCACTGTCCTTCGGCTAATGGAGGTTTGAGTTCATATCATAATTTAAACCAAGCATCAATTTTATAAATGGGTTTATAAACCCCAGTTTGCTCCATCAAGCGTGCTCTTGGTAGGAACAGTACTACACAGCTTTGCTGGTAGCCCACTGGAGACTCAACCCAGGAATGAAACAGAGATGCAATGGACAGTTCCAGGCTCAGCTGATTTTCATGATTAATAACAATAAGTTCACTAAGTGATTGAAATTAAGTCATTTTAAATTTTTGTGCATTTTTGAAAATACATATACTAAAAATCAACATATTAATATAAATAATAATCCTTACCACTTTCCTACCCATTGATAAGTTAGCATTCTAATTGTTGAGTGTGACAGTAAGTACCTCTTATTTTCATTTTGTGAAATATTTATCCCCTAATAATCCTTCATACGGCTTTGTCTCTTTTCTTCAGTGTGGACAGACTTGGTTATTGGCTTCAGAAAACACTATGCTTATTAATGTGTTTACTGCCACGTTTATTTCCTTAGAATCTCCATCTTTTCTATCCATGTGCTTGTGTGTGACTAAATTCTGTTTTAGGGCATTCACAGCTTTCATTATCTGGAATGTTTAGATGTTTTCTTAACTTGTTGGTAACTCCACTTAGGGCTAACTTTCTGCTCGGTTTCGCCTTAAAATCTACATGCTTTTTCTCAGAGAAAACTAGCTCTTTCTTAGTGCTGCTTCTGTGTGAATCACTGCTTGTTTTTCTTTTTTTCTTTGTTTCTTTCTTTACAGGCAGTACTCAAGCTAATCTAAAAATTTTTTCCTGGTGACTATTGGAAATGTTTTAATTTTTTTCTGTAGCTATATTTTCATAGCTGGAAGCTCAATATATTCATGTCTGTAACTTGATATAGAGTGCCTTGTTAGTATAGGCATGGGATATATAGTGGTAAATAGGACATACATAGACTGCATCCTTGTGTAGCTAGAGTGAAAAGTGCTAAGGAGCTCAATATACATCCATCTCTTCACATTTGTGGAAAGTGCTGTGAAGTGCAAGAACTGTGCTCTGTGAGTACAGAATAGGGTCTGCCCTGTAAGCATAACTAATTTATCACTACTATAATCTCGATATTGGCAAGCTACCAGCACATAAAAAACAGAATTAGAAACCCAGACTTGGCATTTCGTATTTAAAAAGGAACATGTATAATACAGATTTATTTATAATTCAGCAAATAAGCCTTAAGCATAACCTGATAGCTGTCCCTGTGCTACTTAGTGGAGATCAAAATGAAATGAGACTGTGCCTGCTTTTTAGAAATTCATGGTTTAAAGAGAATTTATATATATATATACACACTAGTTACATTAACACAGCGTGGTAAGTCCTCTTGCAGAATAATGTGTGCTATGGACTAAATGTTTCTTCCTCCTCCCCCCAGAGTCATATGTTGAAGCCCAAACCCCCAGTGTCATGGTTTTTGGAGATGGAGCCTTTGGGAGGTCTTGAGTTTATGAGATCATGAGGGTGGGGCTCTCATGTTGGTATTAGTGCTCTTATAAGAGGTGGCAGCGGACAACTTGTTCTTGCTCTCTTTCTGCACGTGAAGATGTGGGGAGAAGGTGGCCATGTGCATGCCAGGAAGAGAGCTTTCTCCAGAACCTGACTGTGCCAGCTCCTTAGTCCTGGACCTCCGGATTCCACAGATATGGGGAATAAATTCCTGTTGTTTCATCCACCTAGACTGTGGTATTCGCTAGGGCAGCCCTAGAAGAGTAGCCCAATGTACAAACCACACTAGCCGCTTAGAGGACAGAATAATTACTTTTGCTTATAGCAACCAAAGACAGTTCCAGAAAGGAAGTGATATCTGAGGTTGGCCTTGAAGGGCAAATAAAATTTTACTCTGTAGAGAAGAGGGTGAAAGGGCATTCCAACTATACGCACACACACATATAGAAACACACAATTAAAGACAGGAAAATGGGGAATTAAAGATGAATTCCAGAGTTCTGTCTTGTTTAACGAGGTGAACAGATGCCACAAACAGAAAATAGAAAAACTAGAATGAAATAGCACAATGATAAATCTGACCAAGATGACTGTCTAAGTACCAAGCAATTGCAAACATAAGTATGGAAATCAGAAGAATCTGGGGAACTGCTTTGAATGTTTAAGTATGTCTGTAGTGGATATTAGGTGTCCCACTCAGGTCACCTCTTCAAGGTCAAAGCATCTATCCACCAGCTGCTGATAAAATAGCACAGCGCTAAAGCCTTCCTTGGGATTTTTTTTATTTGGCAACAAGGAGCTGCTTTGCTAAAAATTACATTCCTTCCTGGAATGCGATAGGAAGTGTGGGGAGAAAACCTGTGGACAGTGACGGGATGATGGAGATATTTGAAGACCTGGCACCCTTAGCTCATTTTGGGACAACTCTAAAGGGTACCCCAAGCCCGAGAACTTTCTGTAGGTTGGCCAGGGACTCAGTTGCCACTACGTCATGATTCAGCTTCTCTTTCTGCCAAAGCTTGCCTTTCTCACACTCACACAGGTGAACTTCTCAAGAGCACTGTCCAATCAACTTTCTCATTAAAAAAAATCCCATTTTCAGGGAACCCAGTCTAAGGCAATACCGGCACAAATCCCAGAACATCCATATGGAGAAGTATTAGGCTTGTTAAGGAAAAGAGAAACCATATGCTGAAGTTGCTGCACGATCTGGCTAACACAACCAGTATACTATGAGAAGACAGGAATGTGTGCATAGGATCAGATACTGGGGGGGCTGGATGAAAGGGGGTAGCATAAAAAAGAAAGTTGGGGAAGGGAGAGTGTATCAGTATGGGAGCAATATCCAGTGAAACAGAATTTAGTATTTTGGCATTGACCCTGGGAGGTCATGCTAATTCTCTCCTAGGATTACTCTTGGAAACATGGAATAAATACTGATCCAAAGTAAATTAAGTAGAATTTCCAGAGTTTCCAGGGTGGATGACAAGAAAAAGAATTAAACATCCCAGAGAGGTGGGCAGGCTATATTACACAAGCCTGGATAAACAATGTATTATGGGAAGGCCTTGAGGACATTCCAGTCAACAGAGCAATAAGGAATGAGCTGGTAAAAGGGGAATAAAAAAGGAGCTCAGTGAGGGCTCTTCTTTTGAGGCAAAGACTGACAGTAGGGGGTGCTGTTTTAGAACCGAGCCTCCTAATAGCAATTAGTATGATTGCATCTCAGCATAACAAAGAGGAGATGCTGGTGCTTAGCAATCAAAAGCAAGGTAACACAGATCTGTACTTCTGAAACAAATAATACATTATATGTTAAAAAAAAAAGATAGCAGGAGGGGAAGAATGAAGGGGGGGAAATCGGAGGGGGAGATGAACCATGAGAGACAATGGACTCTGAAAAACAAACTGAGGGTTCTAGAGGGGAGGGGGGGTGGGAGGATGGGTTAGCCTGGTGATGGGTATTAAAGAGGGCACGTTCTGCATGGAGCACTGGGTGTTATACGCAAACAATGAATCATGGAACACATCAAAAACTGTGTTTTTGATGATGTAATGTATGGTGATTAACATAACAATAAAAAAGCAAGGTAAGTGTAGTTATCACAGTGAGTGACAAGATCTGAGTGGCAGACAGAGGAGGCTTGCCGTACATTGAGGTAAGGAGATGGTTAGCAGAATATGTTATTCCTTAAAGAAAAATGAATAGATAACAAAGGATTTATGTAACATATACAATCAAATAAAAAAATTGATAATGAAGGGGCAAAGCTGCCCGTTAAAACATTACAGTCTTTTTCCCAGATTCTAGATTTGATCCAATTCTCAGACCATGAACCCATTAACTGAAAAGAGAGGTTAGGTCTGTGATGAAATGTCATTTTTCACTATGACAAATGTACAGTAGAAATTCCCCAGGGCTTCCTAAAAGTGATCCATGACCTTTAGGTACCTGAGCACTGGGAAAAGGAAATATCCAGATCATTCAAGAACTGGAGTAATTATGAACATAGTGAAGAGACAAATACAAAATATTAAAAAGGAACCAAATGGAATGTCTAGAACCCCAAATATATTTTGTACATTGATAAATTTTTCTGCAGATTAAATACCGTGGAAGAAAAGATCAGTGAACTTAAAGATACAGTGATAGAAATTGCCCATACAGAAGCACTGAGAGAAAAAAAAATATTACTGCAATAAGTATATATTTAGCTTCAGTGAACTGAAGGATGGTTCTAAAAATTCTAATAGTAATGTTATTAGAGTTCTGAAAGGGGGTGGACAGAAATTGAAGAAGAAACAGTCTGACATTTTCCAGATTTGCTCAAAATGGTAAGGCCACATGTCTTAGATGTTCAAAAAATTCCAGTCAGGGAAAAAAATGTCCATATGTATAATTCAAATTCCATAAAATTGTTAAAAATAATTTTAAGAGCAGAGAAAATGAGACATCAAATGGAGGGAATAAATATAAGAAAGTGATTGACTTTTCATCATATGTCAACCTAGAATTCTATATCCAGAAGAAATATCCTTCAGAAATGAAAATAAGATAAATGTATGTTCAGGAAAAGAAAACCTTGGAGAATTTATCATCAGAAGTTCTGCACAAGAAGAAAGTTTAAATTTTTTCTGGCTGAAGGAATGGAAGACAAGGAATGAAAAACACTGACTAAGTCCCTATATGGGTTAATAAAAACGTTCTCTCATTTTTCAGTTTCTTTAAAATATGTTTTATTGTTTGAGTTAAAAAGTAGTATATTTGTGGAAGTTATGATGTGTAGATGAAGGTTGACAATAACAGTATAAACAAGAGTAGGCTTAACAGAAGTATACCGTTACACAATTCTAATCTCAGAAGTGGCATAAAATTACTTGAAGATACATGGTGTTGAGATGCACATTGCAAATTGCAGAGCTCCTGCTTTATAAACTTGAAAATTACAGTGAATAAGACCACAGTAAAGAAAAATTGAATAATGAAAATAAGTAGTCAAAAACAACACAAGGAAAAAGAACCAGAAAAATATGTAGGACAAATGGGAAAACAAATATCCAGATGGTATATTTAAAAACAACCATATGAATACTTAGATTAATTTTAAATGCTCTAAACTCTCCAACTGAAAGCCAAAGAATATTACGGTGGATTCATCTAGAGAAAATGCATTTTGAATATGAAATTATAGATAGTTTAACAGTAAGAGGATGGGAAAATCTGCTTTAATATCAAGCAAGTCCTCAGGACTAGGAATATTAACAAAGATGAGAAGGGGTATTTCATAAAGATAAAAGTACCAGTTCATCACAAAAATAGAACAGTTCTAAACTCTCTGTAGCTAATAACAGAGACTCATAGGAAGCAAAAACTGAAAATGTCTGTAAACAAAATTAGACAAGTCCACCTTATAGTCAAAATTTCTACAGAAAATTACCAAGGATACAAAAGACTTGAATAAAATATCAATCAGCAAGACATAATTGAAATTTATAGGATAATTAACCAAAAATGGAGAATGCACAGTTTCAAAGAGTGCATTCAATAAGTGAAACATAAATTAATAAATAACTGAAAAAATAACTGAACGGTTCTTTGGGGCACCTTCCATCTGATTGCACATTAAGTGGAGGCGTATTTTGGAAATGACTTCCTAATGGTTATCCAGACTTGAGAAGTACACACATCACTTATTAAAGCTGGTAGGACCAATTTCAGTTGGAAAGTAGGACTTCCTGACCACTTAATACTACATTAGTCCTAACTACAGTACCTGTAAATACCCTATGACTCATTTTCCATTCCTTATCTTAAGGAGAAGAAAATTGTTTTTAATGGGGATGCTTCAGATACCTGGCAATTTTATGAGGAATTTCAAGTGATTTTATGTCATTTTTTAGCATAAGTCACCCATGTGTGATTATCCCAGAAAACAGAATCTCTTTTCCCATGAACTCACTATTTACCAATTATGCTTAAACCACTTAGGCATCCTAGTATTTTCCCATTGAAGAACTGGTTTATAAGTATACATTCCCTTGATCATACGATTTTTTGGAATGGATGATTTGGTGGATTTCCTAGCATCATCTCCCTGGGCTCTATGTTACATTACTTTTAGGGAGTTCATTGTGATGATGTTTATATTTTGTTATAGTCTACTTAGTGCTTTTATCCTCTAAGGTCACAAAGGTTTTCTTTGATTTTTTTTTCTTTAATTGTGGTATATCCAAGCTATAAAGTGGAATAAACTACTTAGGCATTCAGCATTGATGGATTGTAAAACTTAATGCTGGGCTATCTAGGACACAAAAGAGCACATTCCATGTAAACCCTTGTATATTTAATTTGCAGAACAGGTAAAACTAAAATGCAGTAACAGAGCTTATCATATCAGTTATTGTCTGGGCCCAGAGGTAAGGGAGGGCAAAATGCAAATGGCTACATGGAAAATTTGAGGGGTATTGGAAATATTCTGTATCTTGATTGGGGTAACGATTATATGGGGATGTACATTTGACAAGCACATTGAATTGTAAACTTAAAATAGGTGCTTTTAATTGCATGTAAATCATAGTTCAGTGGAGTTAATAAGTAAAAACAAAACCAAAAATCTAGTGTGATGACAGAATGGAAGCAGAGAGGCTAGCTATCGTGCTGTGACTAATCTGAGTGAGCATTTACGGTGCTGTGAATAATCTGAGTGAGCAATGGTGGTTTATATAGTAGAAATGGAGAATCAGAAAGTAGATTTAAGGAATGTTTTGAGGAAAAACTGGACATGGTATGTTGACCATTTGCTAGGTATATATTTAAAAAAATTTTTTAATTAACATATAATGTATTATTTGTTTCAGGGGCACAGGTCTGTGATTCATCAGTCTTACACAGT
This sequence comes from Zalophus californianus, assembly GCF_009762305.2. Taxonomy (NCBI): domain Eukaryota; kingdom Metazoa; phylum Chordata; class Mammalia; order Carnivora; family Otariidae; genus Zalophus; species Zalophus californianus. The sequence goes on from NC_045599.1 coordinate 15,839,849, forward strand.
TCACAGCGCTTACCATAGTACATACCCTCCCCAATGTCCATCACCCAGCCACCCCATCCCTCCCACCCCCCTCCACCCAGGAACCCTCAGTTTGTTTCCTGAGATTAAGAGTCTCTTATGGTTTGTCTCCCTCTCAGGTTTCGTCTTGTTTCATTTTTCCCCTCCCTTCCCCTCTGATCCTCTGTCTTGTTTCTCAAATTCCTCATTATCAGTGAGATCATATGATAATTGTCTTTCTCTAATTGACTTATTTCACTTAGCATAATACCCTCTAGTTCCATCCACGTCATTGCAAATGGCAAGATTTCATTTATTTGATGGCTGCATAATATTCCACTGTGTGTGTATGTGTGTGTGTATATATATATATATATATATACACACACACACACATATACCACATCTTCTTTATCCATTCATCTGTTGATGGACATCTAGGCTCTTCCCATAGTTTGGCTATTGTGGACATTGCCGCTAGGTATATTTGAGGGTAGAGATCTCTGATGGACAGTGAGAAGTCAACAAAAATCCTTAAGTTTGGTTTAAGAAATTGGGTGGAGTCATTTATTCAAAAAAGTTAATCTGAGATAGTAGATAGTTTGGTGGTTGGATCTTGTGGAGAATCAAAGAGCTCTGTTTTGGCTGTGTTAATTTTAAGATGCTTATTGAAACACCTGTGGACAAATATCAACCAGGGTGTTAATGCATGAGTCTGGAGTTTTAGGGCGAGTTTGGATCTAAAGGTACAGATGTGGAAGTCATAGCAAAGAGTTTCTATTTGAAGCCATAGGCTTGAAAAACTGTCCCCTAGGGTGAAAGCATATTTAGCGCTGGTAAGAGAGCCCAGGACATTCATTGGTTCAGCAGGGGGAAAAGAACCAGCAAAGGAGCCTGTGATCAGGCAGCTAACAAGGTAGGCAGTTAAACACAAGTATGTGGGTTCCTAGATATTAGGAGATGAGAGAGTTTTAGGAGCAAAGGTGTGCAGCCATGCTGAAATCAGTGGATAGTTGTGGATAAGATAAGGAAAGAACAGTGACCTCTAGAAAAATTTTTATAGTGACCTTGATAAGATTTCTTTCTGAAATAGAGGGGATGGAAACCTGATTGGAGTATATTTAGAAAATCCTATGACATGATTCTAAATTTATCAAGAAAATTTACAATGAATTGGGGAAAAGTGGAGCCAGTAGGAAGATGATTCAGGTCAAGGTCCAGACGGGTTTTATTTGGTTTATTTCAAAGAAAACAATATTAGTGTGTGATTATATGCTAGTTGTAATAGTACATCAAAAATTGAAAAATTGTGAGAAAAGAGGAGAAGGAGTGTTTGAGGAAAGACTGAGAAGGTGAGAAGACATGGGATCCAATCCTCAAGTGGAGAGACTGGCATTTAATACCGTATTTCATTTTGGGAAATACAGCATCATGCTCAGGGAATGTATTACTATCATTGTGCTCTATGTTTTAATACTCATTGTAGGAGTAAGAAGAATAAACTCAGCAAAAGAAGATTGGTTAAAGTTAACATTTGGTTAAAAGTCTCTGCTTTTTTTTTTCTTTTTTTTTTTGGTTTGGAATACGTGATTTTTGCAGTTTTGTGTATCCTTTAGGATTATCTTGCCTTCATTAGCGAACTACTATGAAATTGAAAAGAGTGCATTTTCTAAAGGTTACACTGTTTGAGGTTGTTTTTGTTGAGGAAGACAGAAACAGTTTTATTCTGATGAAAGGAAGAGTTTCCTTTCCTTTCCTTTCCTCCATGAATGAGGCTGGAAACAAAAGACAGTCTGAGAATTTGGTCGCAGCATCTTTTGTTCAGAGAATACAGTGCTTGAAAAGTCGGTGGCCACAGTAGCAGCCATTCCAACTAGTCCTGTGATCTGCAGAGCATAGGGCCCTGTTAGATGTCACAAAATTGTACACCAGTCACTAATGAAAGGTTGAATCTCAATAGTCCTTTAGCAGTCACTCACAACCATTCAGAGCTAATGGCACTCATCTAACATGGTGAGTGGAGCCAGTGAAATAATTAAGGGTTGTAGCACAATTTGGGGAAATAGATATGCCTGAGATCCCATGAAACAAAGGATAGCTCTCTCTCTCTCTCTTTTTTTTTTAGATTTATTTATTTGCGGGGGGTAGAGATCGAGGGAGGGCATGAGTAGGAAGGACAGAGGGAGAGGAGAGAGAAAATTTCAAGCAGACTCTGCGCTGAGCATGGAGCCCTATGATGGGCTTGATTTCACAACCCTGAAGTCATGGCCTGAGCTGAAACCAAGAGTCGGAAGCTCAACCAACTGTGCCACCCAGGCACCCCAAAACAAAGGATATCTTACAACTGAGGAGAAAACTTGAGATTGTGACCGCCTGAGGTCACTATCAAATCTATAAGAGAATCTCTACTCTCCCAGATAGATTTGGGGAGTTTGGACTGTTCCCTTATATCTTCTCCTACCTCCTTCAAGCATAGATAGTAACACTAAAGCATTTATATCCATTAGGATCCTCTAGCTGCCAAGTGACCGAATAAACTAAAAGTGGCTTTAACAATGAGAAAAATGTGTTACCTCCAATAACAAGGAGGCGCAGGGTAGGCTGTTTCAGAGTGGGTCAACTCAGTGGCTCCATGGTGTGAGGGCTTCTGGTCACTCTCTCTGGAAGTCTCTAGACGTTCCCCTTTTGGGTACAACAAGAATACAGAGAAGCTCCCGGCAGAGGGGTCTCACATGGCAGTGCCCAAAGGTAGGAATGAGTAACCCCCTATTTTATTTCCCCTTTTTAAATTACGAGGGAAACGATCCCAGAAGTCTCTCACTAGGCTTTCCTCTGTGTCTTGTTTTTCTGTCACATAACCATGTCTAACAAATCACTGATAAGGGAAATAAAATCATAACAGTTGGCATAGTAGAATCAACATTTATTCCTTGGGATGGGGAAGAACCATAAAGATACATAAAAAAACTAGTTTCTAAATAAAGCTGGGATTATGCTAGCAAAGTAGAAGGGATGCCTAATGACTACTGAGGAAACGGAGAAATGCATGCCAAGTGATTATTATTAGCACAATAGCTGGTGCACAATAGCATTTGGTAAATAGTAGCTGCTATTTTTTATCCTGTCAGAGCCTCTCTGATGGAAATGCAGTGAATGATACCAGTCTCACACCCCTCTGCCCAATCTGTCATCAAATTGTATAGTGAACCCTTTACTGTAGCTTTCCTTTTCCCTCGTGATTGTAAATCCTTTTCCTTTGTCATCCTTTTTATCTCACTCAAACAGCAGCCAATAAGATGTCTGCCTCCAGCCTCATCCATTTCCCAAAATCTTGTGTATGGTAGCCCGTTTGATCTTTCTGAAGGCAGATCTGATAATATCACCATCTTCCTTAATTCCTGTAACAGTTTCTCAATACAATACACCTGGAGGTTGAACTCTTCTGAATCATGTCTCTGCAGCCCCTGGGCCATGCTAGGGCATGGAGGCTCATCTGTCCTGCAGCTGCCCCGTTTGGAACATACAGTCCCCTTGACGAACACAGCATAGGAGGAGACAAACAGAAGACTCACACTTGGAGTCTTCGTTGTCTACAGAGTCAGGTGCCCTGCCCAGCTCTCACGGGGCTGAGAAGAGCTCAATTTCCTTCACCCAGAAGGGGAGGGGGACATGTTTTTAGGGAACACTATTTTGATAGATGCAGAGATAACATCTCTCGGGTTTCCCTTCAGGGAGGGTATTGATGCCACAATGCAGAGACTTTGTCTGTCTCAGTAGCTGAAAGGTGCTTTGTCTGAGGTCATGCCCCTCCTGGGGGCAGTCCACACGTAGAAACTGAAGGAAGCAGAGGTGGAAAGATCTGACCATCTCCTCCCACATATCCAGCTCTAAAAGGCCATGCTCACTCAAGAGCTCCCTGCGGGGCTTGCCTCATGGAGTGACTTCTTTGTCTTCCCTATCTTGCTTCATCCTTTCCTTCATAGTGTTGATCCCTCACAAACATCCCAAACTGTGTATCAGTGTCTGCTTCTGAAAACCACAGCGTGCAACACCTAGCCATTTCTACCAGTGAATCCGTTAGCCCTCAACTCTCTTTTCTGCCTTGGTTATCATTTCCTAACTTAAATCTTTTCACTCCACATATGTAGAAATCCTTACGGTCCCCTCAACGCATCACCAAGATTTTGCAGGTGAGATATCATTTATTGAGAACTTACATGCTGCTTAGTGCTCTTTCTCTTTCATTCTGTCATTCTAAGGCTCTCTAAAAGTAAATAAATGCATGGAAGAAAAGTTATCTGCTCAGACCCAATAATTATTAAATAGGAGAATTTAGACTCATTCTCCTTGTCCCTTTATACCTTTATAGCTTAACAGCCTGTTTCCTTTATCGCTATGTTTGGTAGTCACTGCATGGGACATCCTTTCTCAGTTCAGCATCCACACCTTCAAAAAGCCTTCCATGGTTACCCCTGCCCTTGCATGGGCTGTCATCCTGTGTTGCTCCTATAGCTAATACCCCAAACTTTTATCCCTTTCATTGCCCTTGCCGTTACCATATTATAATCCTTTTTGCCTGTCTAGTATTCTTAATGGCTGGCGCCAGAGCCTGATGCATTTGTACCTTACCTACTTCTCAGAAGGATTCTGAGTGATTGATGTGTCAGCACATTTAGGTATTGAAAGCATTTGTTGAATGAATTTAATCATACTTAAAAAAACAAAAAAACCCTCTCTAGCTTTGCAGTGACTCTACCATACTGGGGACTCAAGAAAGGAAAAAGATAGTGCCATTACTAGAATGTGTGCAGTGAACATTTGTGAGCCTAAAGGAATTTGATTTGTTTAAAGGTACTTTCCAACTCCAATATTTGGCTATACCCGTGTCTTACTACACAGTGTAATACAGCACCGATGACTGGGGAAGGACAGGTATCTAGTGAGGAGCTCTTCCAGACAGAACCATTTCCTCTTTGTGTCTTCACAGATGCATAGCCCATGACATGCAAGACCCCTTCAAGCGTTACTCTCTTGTCAGTTAAGACTATCACAGTAAGGTTGTGTGTGTAAGAGGAATTATAACACATAAGAGTACAAACATTTTGGTTCTCTACCCTGTCTCCCAGTATGACCCCTATTATTTTATTTGCATATTAAGTAGATGAAGGGAAAAATGCTGGCAAAATCTGTGAGTTAAGATGAAATTGAGGGAGGAGGAGGATGGGGGTATAAATATTCAGATCCCAATTTGTCTATTGTATGCATTTCTGTGTAAGACAGTAAATTTCTGGCTGGTGAGTTAAGTTGATCAAACATTTCCTATGAGTTTAATAATTACCATTTGAAGAAGGAGGAACAAGAGTGGTTGGAAAGCTTGAGAGAAAAAAAACAAAATCAGGGAGAGCCATGCACCCCACGGGGGATCACTTTTTATCCATGATAATTATATCATTGGGCAAGTTACTCTTAACGTGAGATGTGAGAGGAAGACATAAGTTTACAGTATTGAAAAATTATGCGTGGGTGGCAGGATGAAGTATTGCCTGATTGAAAATGTTTCAGGGTTAGGAGAATGGGAAGGAAATAGGCATTAGTCATTGGGGTATCTGGGTGGCTCAGTATCGGTTAAGTGTCCGACTCTTGATTTCAGCCCAGGTCTTGACATCAGGGTCATGAGTTTAAGCCCCGTGTTGGGCTCCATGCTGGGCGTAGAGCCTACTTAAAAAAAAAAAAAATTAAAAATAACCTTAGCAGTATCTGTTAAAAGGAACAGGTATGCAAAAATTAAATATGGTACAGGACTTAAGATTCAATTAGAAGGTACTGATAATAAAATACTGGAATTGACCTTTTCTACCAGGGATTCCCGGGTCTCCGTGATTCAGTATCTAAAGGGTTAAGCCTGCTATAGCAGGGCACCTCTAGGATCCTGAATTTGTGTTGTCCTGGTGTCCTTCCCGATGGATGATTGCCATTCTGATCATCACCTCTGATGTACATGAATGTTTAAACATAGTTTCTCTCTGTAAGCAGCAAAAACCTCAAAAAATTTATTAAATTAAATTTTAATGTAACAAATCCATTTTCGTGTCCTTCCAGTGCATGTGAGGCTCCAAAAGTAGGAGTTGATTGAATTCATTAAATCCTGTTGCCTACTGCTTGCTCCTCCCAGGTCGCATCCTTCAGGGCACAGGACTGTGGCCTTATCTTCACAGAGGCTCATTCAGTAGATCTCAGGTGTCTTGCTCTGGTTTTTTTTGGAAACTTCGCTCCGTAAAATGACTTTAGTCCATCATCTCTCCTTGTTCAGCAGAAGCACATTCTGTCAAGGGATCCTACTTTTCTTGAGGCACTTAGCACCTACTGACAATAAACATTTTTCTTCTGAACAGATATAGGGAGATAAAGAAGGGGGAAAAAAACATGAAACAGACTTTTCACTCATTTTAAACTAAGGAACAAATGACATTTTGCACCTTACATACAACAAAAATCCTCTTCTGCTTCTGAAAATAAGTTTTCCCAGCTTGATGAGCAGCTGATCCTTACCATAATGATGGTAGATGAGCATGGTTTGTTTATTGAGGGTAGTGGAAAACTTAGCAATTAATAGCATTAAGTTGTACAGAAAATTTGGAAGGCTTTACATTCTTTCTGGTAGAATGGCGTGTTCTTTAACTCTTGATAATTACTAAGTTTAAATAAAACGGTGACAATTAAAAATTCATTAACAATCTTAAGTCTCCTCTCCTATCTAAGTGTACTTCAGAGAGCATCGTTTGAATAAAAATGAAAATTATACAAATGGAAAAAATAAACCCCATTCCGTAAAAGAACTGTGTAGGAAGATTATAATACCTTTCATGAACAGTACTGTATTAAAAAACAGAAAAATCCTTTATCAGCGGTTGCATCGGAAAAGCTGCCAATAATCTATGACAGTTATTCCAATGAGCATCATCTCCCAGGTGGGAATTCATTTACCTAATTGAATGAAAAGGGAGCACTTTCTAGCACTTTTATTTCACTTCTTATTGCTATGTTCTTTGACTAAAATAGTCACCCTTACTTTTTATAGAAAAAGTTACTTACCATGTCTATGCAATTCAAAATATAAATATATATATAGTTCATTGATTTCATTTTAATTATTGCTAAATGTAAAAACATAAAGACATGACATTTAGAATCCACTTTGTGAGCAGGAGAATTCCATGTTGTGGCAAGGCAGGCATAGTGAAGGTTACAGATAAAATTCATTTAATTTTAGGGGCCTGCAGAAGCCAGTGCTTAAGTAAATGTCAAAGGAAGGCCACATTGCCTAACTGAAACAGTCTTTTCACTCCATTTTCAGACAGTGTTCTTATTTTTTAAAGATTTATTGGAGAGAGAGAAAAAGAGAGAGAGAGACAGGACCAGCGGGAATGGCAGAGGGAGAGAGAATTTCAAGCAGACTCCGAGCTAAGCCTGACGTGGGGCTCCATCTCAGGACCCTGAGATCATGAGCCGGAATCAAAAGTTGGATGCTCACTGATTGAGCCACCCAGGTGCCCAGACATGCTGTATGTGTGTGTGTGTGTGTGTGTGTGTGTGTGTATATATATATATATATATATATATATATATATATATATTTAAGATTTTATTTATTTATTTGACAGAGTGAGAGAGCCCAAGTGCGGGGGTGGAGGGAGGGAAGGCAGTAGAAGGAGAGGGAGAAGCAGGCTCCCCGCCACGCAGGGAGCCCAGTGTGGGGCTCGATCCCGGGACCCTGGGATCATGACCTGAGCTGAAGGCAGGCATTGAACAATCTGAGCCACCCAGGCACCCCATTTTTAAGAGTGCAATCCATGAGGGGCCTTAGATCCCTCCTCCACTTTCTCCTTCCCTGTTCTGTCTTTATACCCTTCCTTCCAACTCATCTTCACTTAGAATTCTCTCTCCTTTCTTCAGACTAGTATCCAGCACCTGCTATGAGTTCAGCCACATGCTGATGGAATAGCTAGATGAATGAGTCAGATGATTATTGTTTCCACAGCCTTCATTCTTGCTTCCCTTCCCCCTTTAGACTTATATTTGCTTTCCCACCTATCACAGAGGGCATCAAACTATTGAAATTTCCTGTATCTTTCTCTTTCCAAATTAAAAAAAATTACTCCTTTCTTTTAATATTGAATCATATCAGAACATGTCCCACTAATGTGTGAGGAATGATAATGGAGGGGAGATGTCCCTCACAGACAAATATTCATATTGTCTTCAACAACCTGAGTTGTGTTTACCTTTAAAGGAGCTATCACCTTATAAGAATTGTAGGCTGTTACGTAAGACAATAAAGGATATTTTTGAGGATGTGGGTCTTGAGAAAAGGATTTGTGAATGTTGTTCATAGTTGAAGTCATGGAAAAGAGAGTTTAGGGAGTAGTCCTCTGGTCTCTTCTCAGCCTGGCCATTTACTAGTTAAATGAAGCTGAGGCCCTTGGTTTCTTCCTCTGAATTCAGTAATGGGAATTGAGTCTGCGGTACATTGTAAGGTGTAAGTTGGTAAGTCTATGTCACAATTCTTAAACTATTCATATCCTAAACTATGTGTACTTGTGTGAAGTCTCATTAATTAAAAATGGGTCAGTAGCATATTTTATTATTTTTCTGGATGTCTCTTCCTCTTGTGTTGTGCTGGTATGCATGGCTAAATGGCAGTGGGGGTGTACTCGAGTGGGCTGGTGCTACCTCCAAAGACTTGATTGTATTTCTTCCCAAATTAACATTTCAGTGTGATCAAATTAATAACTTGAAATCAGCCATAGTCAGAGAAATTACAGAAATTAACAAACACTACAAAATAAAGTTCTTTTTTCTCCCGAAGAAAAAATACGTTAAACCTTTAGCAGCATACCAGTGCCGAGTAGAGCCCAGGCAGAGATTGAGACAAAAGTCCCTTTCTTCTTTTCCCAAGTAGCAGAATAGGATACTGCAAGTCATGAGTTCCCCTTCTCCTATGACATTGTCCTTTGCTAGGAGGGGAACATACCTGCAAATCCTCCCTCTCCAAACCCAGTTCTGCCTTCTGACTAAGGCAGCCTAATGTTATCTCCTCCCTTTTATTTGACAGAGTTCAGTATCCCTCTGTGGTTGCGGTAATCTTGACCCCCTAATGCAGTAGTCTTGAGTGAAGTCTTCCTTGCTTGTGCAGTTTTTCTTTGGAACTTCCCTGCTCCCATTTTTTTTTTTTTTTTTGCAGCATCAATCTGTATGTATAACTCTCTCAAAGTCTGTATTTGAAATACCCCTTCTAATGTGAGATGGCTCTGAGCTGTCAAATTCTTTGACCGTTTATTAGATATTCTGACCTAAACATTTCTGTATGATAGAAAAAAAAGGTAGATTGTCTGATATTTACAGAGTATCCCCAGCATCATTTTAAAATGCAGATTCTTTTTTAAATATAAAAACACTATTTGCAAAGTACAGATTGGAAAATATGAAGTTGTTCCCTTTTAGTTCCTCAAACTTTCATCAGGTTCTGCAGGTTATTTCACACACCTGTGCTTTATGAGAGACAACCAACTGTATTTGTCCAGCACCTTCTCTGGGGCAGTGAACTCCGAGCTCTTGCCCAGAATTAACATAAGTAACCAGCGCATTCCTGGTTGTCCGTCACATTTGCGCTGCACAGCACATCACCCTCAAGGGAGGCATAACTGCAGAGCTGCAGAGTAGCGCTTCCACACATTTCAGCTCTTGTGCTGTTGCCCTATCACTTTAAAATGCAAATTTCTCCTTTAATGTTTGAGGATCTCTGCCTGCTTCTCCCCTTCTCCTGAAATGATCCCTCCGCCCCCACACCAAGGTGGGGCTCCGTCAGTGCAGACCATTTGCCAAGAACTTTAAGATCTGCAAAGCTTTCACTTTCTCCCCCTTCCCTCCTCCTCTTTCTTTGCTGTGACCTCCGTGTCTGAGAACTATTTTTGCAGGGGCTCAGGCTGACAGCTGAGCCTTTGTGTATCATCTTACTTTGGTGTTTTGCAGAAGTAGATATCAGTCTTGTGATGGTACTGGGAATAGTGGCTTTTTAGAACACTTGATCCTTGCCCACCTGACTTTGAAAGTGTTTAAAAGAAAACCACAGTCCCCAAATGGCATCAGTTAGGCCAAGTCACCAAACTGGGGCTTAATACCTACTCGAATTGGAATTCCAGCCTCCTCCAGGAATGTTGTCTTAACCCTTCAGTCAGGAATTTTGTGATCAACACCAATAAGGTAATCTGTCACATGGGGCCTCTTTGTCCCCCCAAAGGAAGATGAGGTGATACACCTAGTAAGATACCCTAAACTACCCTCGATGGAAGGTGACTTTACCTGAAACAGTCCTTGTTTTTCTTTGTTAATAACTTCCTTGCCCCCCATGCTCCTTCCTGTAAAACTCTTCCCATTTTGTACAGCTCCTCAGAGTTCCTCTCTATTCGCTAGATGGGATGCTACCCAGTTAGATTCGTGAGTCACTTAATAAAACCCATTAGATCTTCAAATTTACTCAGTTGAATTATTGTTCTTTAATAAAAGATAGCTAGATATAGATTCAGTGATCTCTAGGTGCGTCTGTAACCATACCCAAATGATCTGGGATTTCAGTTATTGTAGGCAGGGACCAGGACCCACTGTTAACTGAAACTGGGTTCATCTCTTGGTGGGTGTCAAGCCAAAAGACACAACTAAGCCAGAGAATAGGAAAAAGAAGGGTTTTACTTATAGCAAGTGAGGCATCTAGGGATCTTTCCCAAAGCAGTGTCTCCCTGAACAACAAAATGGGAAGTTTTAAGCCAAGGGTGCATACATATTTACAAAGGGACTTGTGCAGTGGGAATACAGCATAGAATTGGGGCAAAAGTCATCTTAAGCCTTCTGGGTCCAGGTCAGGATCACAAGGGCCATCAATAGGGTCAACATCATCAATTCTTGGGCTCCATTTGGTCTGGTATCTGAGTGGTCAAAGAGTCTTAGGTCCAGCAAAGAAAACTCAAGAACGTGTGCCAGGTCAGTCTTCGTTTGTGAATCAGCTCTGGGAGTTTTACCCTGATGTGATTAGACTATCTCCTGGCCTGATAGTGGCTGTTTGTTTTTACATTATTTTACAAGATGGTTGGGGTGGGGGTAGGGGGCTAAAATGATTTTTCTTTTATGTCTTTTTTCTTAAAGATTTATTTATTTGAGAGAGAGAGCAAGTGAATGGGGGAGGGGGAGGGGGGGAGAATCTTAAGCAGACTCCCGCTGAGCACCCAGCCTGGTATGGGGCTTGATGTCACGACTCATGAGATCGTGATCTGAGCCAAAACCGAGTCGGCCGCTCAACCAGCTGAGCCACCCAGGCGCCCCTAAAATGATTTTTCTTATATCAAGAAAGCTATGTTTGTCTTTTTCCAGAGACCCCTAACTCTTTCTGCTTATACCACCTTTCCCAAGGAACCAAAAATTCCACTTCTTCCTTGCTGACTGTCCACTTTGACTCTTTACCCCTCTTTTCTGGCCCCTACCCACCACCATCAAATCAGGGGCATCTCTGGCAGTCATAATAAGTGGCAGAGACTTAGGGAGTTTTGCTCTCTTTCTTTCAAAATTGCTCATACTCTAGATTTTGCCTTTAGAATCTCAAATCGTTTTTCTTTACTGTAAAATCGTTTATCTAAAGTAATAAATGTCTATAGTTTAGGTGTGTGAGTGGGGGAAAAAGACCAAGGTCTTATAAAAGAAGGAAAAATTAAGAGAATCTCTGCTGATATTTCAAAATAGCCTGCCACCACTTAACATATTGATGTAAATACTTTGCCTACTGGAGAAGTTACGATGAGAAAAAAAGCTCCCTAAAGGCCTGAGATATAAGGGCAGCCATTTTAGATATCTACGTCAGCATGACTGTACATAAACTTTGTTTAAGCCAAGAGCCTTGCGGCCCACCAAGCATACATTGTGCATCTGCTTCGTGGGTGGCCTAAAGGAAAACCCTGTTGTCCTTAAGATACCTAACAGTGCTCCTATTCCCTAGCACTCCTTGACACGTGAACATGTGAGTCCTGCCTGTATGCTAATCTATAATCTTTTGAGCTTTGATAAGATGTAAAAAGTCTGTAACTGCTTGAAAACTGTTCATTCTCTGGAACACTTTCTTCCCTGTGAAAAACGTGTTTCCCGGGCAGCTGTCCAAACTTGGGCTTGAATAAAACTCGCTTTCTTACTTGTAGAAATTCTAAAAGGTTTGTTCATTTTGCATCAACAGATATTTTGGTGTAGATGCTATCCTTTATTATCTTTAAACAGAAGCATACATAGAAAATATGAAAGCCCCTGCTTTACTTTTTTATTTTCATTATCCCCAAATAAAAGGGAAATTGATTTGAATAAAGATTACTCATAACAAACACAAAACTCATTCTCCTACCCATAGATGAGTTTCATTTAAAAGAAATATTTTAATCAAATCATCATATTGTACACTTGAAATACTTTACAGTTTTGTCAATTATATCTCAGTGCTGAATACTAAAATAATTTTTTTCAAGAGCACTTTTATATTGGTGATTGTAAATTATAATTTAAATCTGGCCCATAGTTAAGCATTGTTTGAAATGCAGACAGGATGTCAGGAAGCACTTCACAGAGTTTATGAAATGCAGATAGGATACTACCACAAAGCCACAGTTGTCTTCCACCGCATTGTTAACCTTAAAAATGAAACTGCCAATTATTTTACCAGAAAAAAAAAAAAGGGTTTATTTGGGAAGAGCAGAGACTTGTTATCAGGCCAGGCAACCTGCAGCAAAACTCTTACACAGATCAGCTGAACAAAGGAGGGGATGGGCCCTTTTATAGAGGAAAAGGGGAAGTTGGGAAGGCTGTTATAAACAAAAAAGTCCATTGCAGTAAACTGGGAGTTGGAACCATAGTGGATTTTTTTTGGTTGAGCTCTGACTGTCTTTCATTGGCTGCATTGGCTGGGCTGTTTCATTGGCAGGGGTGGGGGGGGGGTGGGGGTATAGGGGTTGGGGGGGAGGGTGAGAGGTTGTAGGGATTGTGGAGGATGGAGCCTTTCTTCCTCCTGCTGGGGTGGTAAAGTAGTATCCTTATGCAGGGTACATCTCTTTTTGTTGTGTCTGCAATTGATGACAAGTGATAGGTCTGAGAGCTCCCCTGGCTGGTCTCCCAACTCCATTTTAGTGAAGTTTCCCTTTATTAATTTTCAAAGTATACATCAATATTTTCCTACTGAAAAGACTGTATATTTTGCCTGTTAAAGAGGATGTTTCAAGTTAAAATTCCTTTTGTGAACTGGAATAGTGCCCTTTCAAAATACATATATATATGTACATAATTTATTAAGCTGATTGCTTACTATTAAACCAGTTAACTATCACAAATAACTTTAAGAGATTCTTTCCAAATGTATGCTACTATTTACAATACAAATTAGAACTACTTTAACGAGGGAAGGAATATGAAGCATTTGTAAAGTTCTTGTCCACGGTCTTTTGTTCAGAAATGATGACCAAGATTTCTATTCAAGGGGCGCCTGGCTGGCTCAGATGGTAGAGCATGCAACTCTTGATCTCAGGGTTGTGAGTTGAAGCCCCACTTTGGGTGTAGAGATTATTTAAAAATAATAAAACTTAAGAAAAAGATTTCTATTCAAAAATAAAGACAAGTGGACCTACAAAGCTCTATAGGAGGTTGAAGAGGAAGCCATAACTCCTTGCCCCTTCCTGTGTGACCTGGAATTTGTGACTCAGTGTGATGAAAATAATCAGAATGGAATTTAGCCATGAGAAAGATCATCTCACATTCCAGCAGGATTCCATTACCTTCCTTCAACATCACACCTCATTTTCTTCAGGATGTTGTAAGTTTTAAGACCTACTAGTGGAATCTTTGTCAAATGCATTTTATTGGCAAGGAGATTTTAAGGTGGAATAAAAGTATATTCCTTTAATCCTTCTGATTGACTTATTTTAATCTGGATTAAGCAAAACGCCTGAAGACCCTAAGAAATTGCATGAGATTTCATCTCAGAGAAAGTCGTTCTTGTATGTAAACCCACCATACAGTTAGGAATCCAGGAGAGAAGTTTTAACTCAATATTTTGGAGGCTGAGAAAAGATCAGAGAGGTTATTTGCCCTAATACAATTTTCATTCTTTTTGTGGCTTCTCTCAAGTCCCATTCAAGTCAAGATGCTGTACTGCTAATGAGCATTCCCAGTAATTTACATTGACCTCATATTTTCTCATATAACATTTGTTGGTGCAAAATTCTTTTGTCTCTTAGCATGTCCCCCCCACCCCCAGATTTTCAGAGGCATTTCTTGATACATTTAATTTAAGTCTTATGGGACACCTCAGAGAGAGTCAGTCCTTCTCATCTGGAGAAGTTAAACCTAAAAATACATATTTTTAATGAGTTTGGAAGGTATGTTTGGTATAGTTTGAATCAAAATATAGGCCATGTGGCATAATTGAAATGCACCTTATGCCTCTGGGAGCACCTCATAGAGAAGGGTAGTCATCTTCCAAAGCAGGTGGAATGTTGTAATTAGCCACCAAGGTGACCATTAATGGCAGATGGCAGGTGTCTACATGTAAAAAACAAAAATGCTGCTGATATAATTTTCAGATCAGAGATAGAAAAGCAGTCATTCTAATTTGAATAGCTTTGTAGCATGTTTTTAGGTGACCAGTGGCAGGAATTTGTTTATTTCACAATGGCTAACAGTTCTCCTGAACTCCAAGCAGTAGGCTACCAACTGATTAATAAAAACATGTCAAGTGCTGTTGGGGTTAAGGTCCTCAGGTCAGAGTTACTTAAGTTTCCTGAGCCTCAGTTTGCTCATCCATTAAATCTTATCACAAAAATTAAATGAGATAAAATGACATCTTGTAAGTAAATGTTTAATCATGTACTTGGCCTACATTAAATGCTAAGGTTATTACCTTTTTTCTCCCTTTTTTATAAAGTGTTTTCACATTGATTCTCATACTTAGGCCAGATGGTTTTTAGTTATTTGTTCAGCATCTATATTTCCTCCATTTACAGATGAAGTACTGAGATGCAGGGAAATGAGCTGGCTTTCCAATGCCCATGAGGATGGTCAGGATCCATGTGTAGAGTCATAACCCGCATTTGCAAGGTTCTGTCTCAGGGCCTAACTTCCAGGTCGGCCACTGGCATGGGTCTGTTCCACTTTGGGGGTCTAGTTTTCTCCTCTGTAAGTGGAAGGAGTTGGAATCCTTGGGTGTGGTATCAGCTAATTTATGGCCACAGTCAGTTACATAATCTCAGTAGCACAGAGCAACATGAATTTCCCTAGTGCAGGGTGTGCTCCTGTAGGCTCAGGATGCCCTTGAGTGGCTCAGTTCCGCACGTCTCCCATCCTCCTCAGCTAGCCTGGGCTTGTGCTCCTGCTGCGGCACAGGTGAAGGGGAGCAGGTATGATAGCACAGCCTCTTTTTTTTTTTTTTTTTTCAGTTCATATTCCATTAAGCACAGCAGATCGGGTAGCAAACCCAGAGGCAAGGGGTGTAACATATCTGTGGCCTCTTTCTTGGGAGGAGGAACTGTCAAGTCCTGTGCAAAAAGATGTGGATAAGGGGAAGGGTAGAGAATTAGAGACAGTAATGCAATGTACTTGTACTTAATGTGGTAAGATTTCTTTTAGCATGTGGTGATTTTTTTCCAATTTACGTTTGTTTGGCAGGGCCCTTTTATCCTCATTTTTTTCTTTCTTAATGTTTTACAAAATGCCTGAGGCAAACAGGATTTCACTGGAGGGCAGAAAACTCAGGTCAATTAGTCCTTCTTTTTTTTTTTTTTTTTTTGGTGTGTGTTAAATCTTGCTCCCTGAACATGCTGTTCTATAAGGTAGTTAGGGCCGATGACCAAGAAAGAATTCTTGAGAGGTCTTTGGTGCAAAAAAGTGTTTTTAGGGATTGTGAGGAGTGACTGATTATATAAGATTTTTCTGTCTTATGGAGGTGAGGGTGATGTTAGGGCTCCAGGAAATTGAGTCTGTAGGTTTCTGGAGATTGCTTTTTTTCTTGTAAATCATTACGGCTGATGGAGACTTAGGTCCTACAGGACGGTGCTCTCTCTCAGTTAACCATCTGGTTTTCCTTTTATTCTAGGGCAGCCAGGAGTGCCTGAGGAATGTCCCATATAGTCCACCTGTGTGTGTGAGGGGGGTGTTAGGTTGTGGGGTGTGAGCTTGTGTTTTGCCCTCAGCTTGCCTTTTGCTCCCTCATCAGTATTAAAGGGCAGTCTCATAGGAGATTGAAATACTACATCCTTTTTATCGTAAATATAGTTTCAGAGTTCACATATCCTTTGTTTAAAGAGGAAAGAGGGAAAGAATCAGTCCTTTCCAGATGCAGCATACAGGGACTTTGGTCTGAGAAGATGGTGGGTAAGGAAAGACGTGATACAGGCAGGAAAGGAGATGCGGTGAACATGCAGAGTCATTTCTGTTAATCCTTGGCAGACTTCCTCGCTGACCTCATGCGAATCCCCAAGTTCAATCCCAACATTCAGCCTCCTTCCTTTTCACTCAGTAGCTGTCACTGGTTTGCCTGTCTTCTGAAGATTCCTTTCCTCTTTATTTCTAGCTATTTTATCTTTGTGTTTTTGTTTATTTTTTATATTTTTTAAAAGTATAGAAACAGGATGTGCTTTTTAAAATCTTTTTAAGCACTGTAGAAACACATATGGGAGAGTATGAAAGCTACTCTTTTATTGATGTTCTGAGAAGTAGCCACTTGGGCTTATTTACTTTTCAAGGACTTTGTGCACAGTCAACATGGGGAACACGTGAAGAATAACAAATATTGGAAAAGGATGAATATTTAAGCTTTTTATGTTGGGAGTTGGGAGGAAAGGGGTCGTTAGTTTGAGCCAATGTTCTATGTATCACAGCATTCAGACACATCTTTAAGATAGACATTGGTCTATTTATGTGGGGGAATGAGGAGACTTTTAATAAAGAATTAATTATAAGGGACTCTAATTAAAACATATGTTGTCATTGATCTAGAGAAAATACTACAGTTTTAGTAAAGGGTATGTCACTCAAATTCCCTTCCTGCCCAATATGAAAAAATTGTAAGGTAGTGGAATTGTAGGGGGAAAAAAAGAGTAAGAACTAAAAAGGCTTAGGACTTAAGGCAGCAATGAATCTGTAGAATTTGTGCAAGGAAATTCAGCATTAAAGGGAGCCACTAATTTTTGTGTAGAAATAGGCACCTGAACCTTGACATTTATAGCTGCAGTGTGGCCCTCAGCATCTCAGGGCTGGGATCACCATTAGCACTTTTAATTCCTTTGGAGGGTAGAGGTGATGGTCATTGTGCTGAGCTACATGGATGGCAGTATTATCAGGTTTGACACCACCAGCATTAGTTGTCACTTTAGAAAATATTTTCTTTTATCAGCAACAGTGGCTTCTTTGGTCATCAACAGCTGAAATTTGAGGTGATTCAAATCAATGGTTTCTGCTGAATGATGTGTTGAAGGGAGGGTCCTTTGAGGGAGCAGCTAGAGCTCTGTTCTTAGAGGGCTCCTGGATACTTGGAAATCTGTGAGTAAGGGGCAAGAACAATAAATCTTTGTCCTTTATTCCTTTGATCTTAATGTAAAAATGGTAGGTTGTATCTGAAAGGGCCCAAATAGACACTGGTTTTGCATTGGGTGGTTCTCTGCTCACCCTGCCTTGTTTTTAGAGGTCATTGGTGATGATAAAATTCAACTCTATCCCCACAGAGCTTGTTATGCAACACTAGAACAATACAAAAAATTTGACTCACCCCCAAGGAGATGATAAGTCCCAATGAATTGGACACCAAAGTCAATCAGGGAATGGGAGATTAGGATGAAGGAATGAAAGATAAGATCCCTCTCCTCCTATTCATCATGTGGATAGGCCACTTCCCATGATGGAAAAATGTATATTTGATGAGACCATGGGGAGAATTTTTTTGGAAATGATTATATGTTTTCATTCTGGATTGCTTGGGAAATGAGGCAACTTGAACAGGTCCACCCAACTCTTTCTAGTGGAAAGACTACACTGACTAAAAGTTTACATGGGATTAGAGATCTCTTCTATGCAAGGAGATTGCAACTTTTTATAGAACACATTGTCCTCAGGTGCGGGGCAGCTATCCTTCCCCAAAACTCCTAGAAAAAGTGAGTACCAAAGTCCTGGTGTCCATGCAGTCTATGCATCCTTTAATTTGATAGGTATAAGAATTAAAAGTAATGTGGGGGCACCCGGGTGGCTCATTCATTAAGCGTCTGCCTTTGGCTCAAGTCATGGTCCCAGGGTCCTGGGATCGAACCCTGCATCGGGCTCTGTGCTCGGCTGGGAGTCTGCTTCTCCCTCTCCAACTCCCCCTGCTTGTGTTCCCTCTCTTACTGTCTCTCTCTCTCTGTCAAATAAATAAAAAATCTAAAAAAAAAAGGAATTAAAAGTAATGTGGGAATGGGGTCTCTTCACTGAAATAGAAGCCTGACTTTTGTTCCAGCAAATCTGTCAGGCCCCAGCACAATTCTTTGAGGAATAATAGGAAGATGGAGGATAATTGTCTTCTCTTAGTATTTGTAACTTTGTACATTTCCACCTTTCCCAGTAAAGTTATTCCTTAATCCATACCATATGAATTTATCACATTTGTGCAAAGCCCTATTATTATAAGACAAATGGACACCAAAAGCATCCTCAGCTTTCACAACATCGGGGAAAGAGAGTTAAGGTAGCCATTGTTGCTAGCCCATCCAATAGCCATTTCTCCATCTTTTCTTTCTTTTCTTTTTTTTAGACTTGTTTTTTAAAGATTTTATTTATTTATCAGAGAGAGGGAGGAGAGAGAGAGCATAAGCAGGGGGAGCGGCAGGCAGAGGGAGAAGCAGGTTCCCCGCTGAGCAAGGATCCCAATGCGGGACTCGATCCCAGGACTCTGGGATCATGACCTGAGCTGAAGGCAGATGCTTAACCTGCTGAGCCACCCAGGCATTCCGTTTCTCCATCTTTACATCTTATGAGACATTTTAGCGTGTTTGGATGGCAACATGTCCCTTACTAGGGAATAAGTTGTATTAGTCTGTGTCAACCATGGCAGTCCCATTCTCCTTTGTCAGCATTAATGGAAGAGCCTAAGAGGGAGTCTTGCTGGAATGCTCTTTATCAAGCTTCAGCTTATGAATTAAAAAAAAAAAGAAAAATCATAAGGTGAAGACCTGTTATGACATTATCCACTTTTCCCTGCCTACAGTGCTATTAAAAATATGATCAGTACTACAACAGCCATCTTGTGCTAGGAAAAGCCATAACCAACACCTGATAATTATAGGATAGAAATTGGGAAGAATCTAGGTTCCATTTGTTCAGCTGCTAAATCAAAGTCTGTTTTAGACTTCTTTTTTATATGGAATAAGAGAACATCATTTTTGCTTAAACCACCTTAGTCAGGTATTATTTTATTTGTGGCTGAGAGATCCTAACTGAAATAGGTGCCCTGTAACAGAGATGACCCTTTCAGTGACCATCCATAGTTTGGGAAAGATTATTGCATATGGGAGTTCATTCCATTTTTAGAATTTGGATTTGAACATTTGGAGTATGGAAGAAAAGAAAATGAGAGATTTAGGGTAATCATGAAGGTTTATTTTTCCCCAAAAAGTCTTAAAAATAATAAAGAAAGTGATAGTAAGTCAAGTGGGACTTTTATTATTTCCTTCTTGACTTTGTTATAAGAGAAAAAACTGAGATGGCTTAAAAAAATGCTTTATAATCTGAGATTGCATTTTTAGTACTGTGATGGGACCAAGGAGTGATTCAGCTGTCCCAAGGAGAGTGGGCATGAGTTAGCTGGATCTTTGCTCAGGGTCTCAGTAGGTTCAAGTTGTCAGCCAGTACTCTCTTTTGAAGCTGGAGCTTCTCTTACAAGAGGAGGCATGTTGTTAGCAGAATTCAGTTCCTTGTGGTTTTAGGGCTGAAGTTCTCATTTTCTTGCTGGCTGTGAGCTGGAGGCCCCAAAAGATAACATGCTTAAAGATCTAGATCCTCTCACAACATAGCAATTTACTTCTTCATGGCCAGCAAAAGCACATTTCTCTGGCATCAAAACCCTCTTTTAAGAGCTTACGAATTTACCTAGGATAATAGCCTTTTCATTAAAGCAAAGTTAACTGATTAGGGAACTTACTACCTCTGCAAAATATGATCACTATTATCATATAATGGAACCTAATCATGAAAGTGATAGTTCATCGTATTTACAAGTCCCACACACATTCAGAAGAAGATCGTGTAGGGCATGTATAGATGGACCAGAAATCTTGGAATTCTGTGTACCATGATGTTGGCTTTATTATGTAGCTGAAGAGGCTCTGAGAATTAAATAATTTGCCCAGGTCCCATGACCAATAAATGGAGGACTGTGTGTAGAGCCTCAGTCTCCCTGATTCTTGAACCTCTGTATAAACCATACTTGTGTCTTCTGCTGAGGAAATTTATAAACATCTAGTTGGAATTCTATAGAAAAAACATTTTCTATACTTATCAGTTCCATTAATTGCAGAAGGAAAGCATGTCAGTGTTCTTTTTAATTTTATATAATCTTTTTAATTTTTATTTTACATAGGTCTATTTTTAGGCTGTCATATTTCCTTTATGAATTCAATTATTTTAATGCAGTTTTAACAGATGTTAGATTCCTCATTTGCAAATTCTAATGGCATATGGGTTTTCACAGACCTGTATCTCATACTTTAGATGGTATGTCATCAATTAACCTTCAAGATAGGATTTATTCTTGATTTTTAAGAAATACTTATCCAAAAGAGAAACAAGGTAATTGACAGTGATTATCACACAGACCTGGATTGAAATTTTGGCTCTACTACTTCCTAATTTTGTTATCTTTCTAAATAAGTTGATTTTTCTGGCTTATTTTCATCATCATTTATTGAGAATTTGTTAGTGTCACAAAGTTAAACAATGTTGGACAGTAGTTAAAGTGGTAAGGACAGATTTGAATCAGCAATAGAAAGATAAGGAAGAGATTAGTATGAACTGAACTCATTAGATTTGTACAGAGATGACTCAGAATTTTAAAAGGAAAATGAGGGAATAAGGAGATGGGTCAGTGGGGGCTTAGTAGAGCGAGGGAAGTGAAAAATTATAAAAAGCAGTAAGGAGAGGGTTTGGTCCATATGAAACCAATCTGGTTTTGCTAACCAGAGCTTATACAAGTTAGGCTCCTACCCTCCTGTAGAAACTGGGAGACAGGGGCTCTGTCTTC
The DNA here is from genome assembly GCF_009762305.2 of Zalophus californianus. Lineage (NCBI taxonomy): Eukaryota > Metazoa > Chordata > Mammalia > Carnivora > Otariidae > Zalophus > Zalophus californianus. The sequence goes on from NC_045599.1 coordinate 15,861,180, forward strand.
AGGTGTTGGATGGAGCAAATTGCAAATTCTTTTGGTAGCCTCGAGTTTTTGCAAGAATGCACTATTAGTGGGGCTATAGTCATCGTAGAGATATGTGGCCTTGGCCTGTTAGAAACTATATTAGTGTTTTGTTCAAATCCTTACAGGCCCAGGTTGAGGCCTCCTTGAGAAAGGGCTCAGAAGAGCCTGGCTAGGAGAGAATCTTTGTGATGAATTACAAGAATGTACCTAAATTTCTCAGCAAAGTTTCTGATGCAAGTAAGTTCCTCCCAGTAATAGCTATTTCAAATTATACTTGCTAATTTTACTTTTTTAATAATTCAGTTTTAACTATTTAATTGTATTAGTAAGATGCCAGGACAAAAGAGGACTTAACCACAGTAAGGTCACAAAAAGTATGAAAACAAAAACACATGAGACCAGTCAACACATGTTTTTCTGCTTTAGAGTTAAAATGAAAAAGGCACAGATAAATTAATCTATGAGATACTTCCCAAGTATAGCTTTCTTATTCCACAACCTTTGATAATTGTGATGACTGTAATAGTAATTCTTTCCATTATCATTTTATTGATGGTATTAATTTTGATTGATTTATATTTATTTATTTTTCAACCATCACATCTTCCCCTTGCTCTGCTGCTTTTGAAAATGTTCTTTTTGGAGTGGTTATTAGGGATCGAGGATTGGGTAACTTAAATAGGCCAGTCTTAGCAGGATTAAGAACCCTGCATGTGTTAGGAAATATGCCATCATTTTACAGCACAGCACAGGGAAAAGATGTTGAATTCCAGTCTCAAAAACAACACGTGATGATGAGCAGTGCTGGGCAGATCATTGAATTCTCCCTTTTGCCATCAACACGATAATAATTTGCGGAGAGATTCAGGCAGTCATTCATGTTTCATTTTATTCCTAGATCCAAATTAAGCCCCTCAAAAAATTACAACGTTGAAATTAATGTTTCCGTATAATTATAGAATATATTTTTAGCATCATTTTAATACTTGCTTTAGTATCTTCAGTACAAAGAAAGCTCTCCAAGAATGACTTTGTACCTTTTTAATAGAATCATACAACGTAATGGAATCATACCAGCCATTTATGTATCTGGAGGGACTCAGGGTTATCCAGCTGAACTTCTCTTTTTACAGATGAAGAAAGTGAAAACAAGCAAGGTTAAGTACTTTGCTCACAGCCAGAGAACAGCCTTGCTGAGCTTGGTTTTTTCTTCCCAGCCCGCTGCTTTCTTGTTCTCTCTGCTCTTATCGCTCATTCTTTATTATTTTTTTTTTCCCTTACTTGACTTTTGTTTATTCATCTTAGCTTCCCCCCCCCCCCCCAGCTTTCTGGGCAAAGAAACCAGCAAGTTGCTACAGTAAACATTTTGAAAGGCAAGAATTTCAAATGCAGAGGAAATTCGTCTAGCCATAGAGCAAGGGTATACAGCAAGTCACATTTTCTGTAGGAGGTCTAAGCATAAAGGCAACAGAACAGTGCTTGCTGTAGAGGGGGGCCTTGATTAGATGGTTTTGGGCCCCTCACTCTTCCTGTTTCTTCTCTTTCCAATTCATCCTCCACAGGACAAACAGCTTTGCTTTCAAACAAATATTGAGGATATACTATTGGAAATATCTTGACAGACTTCCAGTATTTCTTAAATATAGAACAAAGGAAGAAAGAAATGAACTTTACAAGCTCATTAATGGAGCCCGAAGTCCCTTCACATTGCCACCTTTATTTTCAGACTCATCCCACATCTTTGGCTCCCTCCAGCCTACAGTAGAGCCTCTGGTTTCCCACCACTCCTGACGGCTTTTCCCTTTGCCAAATGTATGATTTCCCTCTCCACTTGCTGAGATCCTCTTTATCTATCTATGTTTCAGCTTTCCTTTCCTTGAATTTACTGGATGGAATTCTTTCTCAGAGCTTCCTCCCTTCTGCTGTGATTTTAAAGAAGTCTGCTTATTAATTATTTTCTCATTTGATTGTCCTTTGTTTTTCCTTTTGCTTTTCTTTGTCAGAACTGTTTTATAAAACTTGATTATATACAGAATAATGTTACATATTCCGGTATAAAGAATACTAATACAGATACCCATTTACTCCCTTTCTGCCTTAGAAAAAAACAAACAGAAAAACTACCCAAATCTTTGAGGCCTCTGAAGGTCCTTTCCAGATTCCCATTTTCCTTCTCTACCCACAGAGACCAACGTTCACTAAGTGTATATTATGTGATACTTTTTGAAACTTTTACCACATGTGGTTGTATCTCTGAACAGAGTATTACTTGGTTTTGCATGGTTTCATATTGTATTTCCCAACTTGTTTTTTTCTCTCACCATTCCGTCCCTGAGATGCATCCATTTTGATGTGTGAGGGCATGACTTTTTTATGTCCATAGTACATATTATTTTAGTATATGACTACACCACAAGTTAATTTATCCATTCTCCAGCTGGTATTTTTACTTGAAGTAAATGTTACAGATGATCCTATTCTCTATATGGTTTCCTATCACCTGTGACCTGTCTTAGAATGTGGGGAGACTCAAAAAAGGCTGAGCATGGTAAAGGAGACTTTCAAACCCAGTGATTTCTGGGGGAAAAAAAGGTAAGTAAAATGATCAGCACTCACACAAAAATGTTTATAAATAAGCAAGACTCCAGCAGCAATGTATTTATTTTCTTGAGAAAATTAGCAAATAGACAAATTTACATGAGATGGAATTTATGTTATTGTTCGTACTGGAAAAGGCAAGAAGGGAGCTATTGATATTAGGTTTTGATTTTTCTTTAAAATCTGACCTTTTGATTTTATACTTCCCTGACTCCTTTTCAGTTCTATTCTGGACGGGTTCTTGGTTTCATATATTATTATTATTATAGCATGTTAAAAGCACATTACTATGTCTTCCCTTATACAATTTAGGATACTTATTTTTCCTTAAAGCTCTTGAGCATTTACTTCTAAAAGTTTTATATTTTATATGGTGGTTGATGTCCACTTCATTGCTTTTCTTTTTTATGGTTTTACTTATATGCATAGTTATTTGGCTTATGATGTCATATTTCCATGTTAGGTCATAGTTTGTGTCACCCCAGGTGATTCTGGAAAAAATGGAAGGGATAAACCCGTGAGATATGTCCCAAGAACCCCATTTACTGCTGTTCCACTAAGAAACTTCTCTGATTCCAGATTAGCCTATAAAATCCTTGGAAGAAGCAGCTTTGTAAGATAATCTTCTTAAATTGCAATTCGTTAGGCTTGACTGGGTATTTATAGGGAGAGGGAATGGGGAAGTACATGCATGAAAATAGCTGGTTTGGCTGTACATATTTTTATTAACTTCTTACTCCTGATACTGGAATTTTTTAAGATGAGCATCTTCTGTGTTACAATATTTAAATGCTTTCTTTTGTTAAAATGTATTCAACACATTTCTTATAATTCATTAATAATTGAGGGTTTTCTAATGCCCAGTGTTTACCATCTTGAACTTGATCAAGTTTGCATATCTAATTAGGCTTTCATCAAGAAAAAAGAGTCAGATGAGACCATTCTTTCTAAAATAAACATGACTTTTCTTTAAAATGATATTTCTAATTTAGATTATGTATATAAAATCAAAAGGTCAGATTTTAAAGAAAAATCAAAACCTAATATCAATAGCTCCCTTCTTGCCTTTTCCAGTACGAACAATAACATAAATTCCATCTCATGTAAATTTGTCTATTTGCTAATTTTCTCAAGAAAATAAATACATTGCTGCTGGAGTCTTGCTTATTTATAAACATTTTTGTGTGAGTGCTGATCATTTTACTTACCTTTTTTTCCCCCAGAAATCACTGGGTTTGAAAGTCTCCTTTACCATGCTCAGCCTTTTTTGAGTCATATAACTTCAAAAGTAGATATAAATAGCTTGGATTTTACTAATTATTGTTATAGTGAACATAAAGTCTTTCCAAGTTCCTCTAGTGATTGCTCCTTGGGACTTGTATTTAAGAATTTAAAAATTCATCTAATTTATTTGGCTGTGACCTTTATAACAATGATGTCTCCTTTTTAAACTCAGATAGAAAGCTTTCAACATGTTCCCATTTAGTATGATGTTACTCTTCATTAGGGAGGTTTCCTAATAGTGTGCTAGAAGATTAAGTCATGCACGGTTGTTAGATTTTAAAGTTTTTTTTCATCTTTACCACAGTGAGAAAGTAAACTTGTAAGCCACCAGTATGTGGGATTCGTTATGGCAGTGCTGGCCATCTAATAAAGACCCTCATAAAGCGAAGTAGTAACACTTTGACTCCTAAGCATTTTCAAATCACAGAGTACATCAAATAATAATACTTCTGCAGTATTCTGAGGGAGGAAGAGGAGAACGGTCATGGTCCAGAAATCAGCCCAGAGTTTCTAGCCATTCCGGTGTCCACCAGCCACACCGAGGGCTGGGGAGCTCCAAAATCTCATACACATCTGTAAGCCATTCATGACACCACATCGAAGCTCTTTTCTAAAGGATAAAACTACAGGAAGAAGTAAAATAACCTCAGAAGAAATGCGAGGGAGGAAGGTTCTTTGCATATATAAACTGAAGTCCAGACAGTTTCAGGATGGGTATTTTTTTTTTTTAATTTATTAAAGAGAAGGAATCTAATCCACCTGCTGAGTTCTCTCAGTTATCCAAGCTCCAGTCTCCCTTATCACCTTTACCTTCCAGCTTTTCTTTCCACTTCTGCACTTAGATTCCAGAACGTTGTGAGAATAGATTTGTGAGTATGGCTCCATCCCTGCTTTGGGATTTTCTTTGGAAACTACAGAGATTTTACCTTATAGTTTGATCCTAGCTTTATATTTCTTTTTTTATATTTTATTATCACTGTATTTTGGACAGATATAATGTATTAAGAGTGTGAATGGATGGTGACATCCTAATTGGAAATTCAGCATAGCTATTAAACAGTTTTCAAATTCCTCTTTGCCTAAAATATTGGCTTATGATGTAGATTCGTGTATTTAGTTCAGTTACGTTAAGGTGTATGAAGATACCCAAAATTGAAATTGTACACTTGTAAATTGAACACCGCTGAAACTATTTAGTAGCTATTGAGAAAACATCATTTTCACCTTGGAAAACAAACACTTAAGTTTAATTTCTCTAGTAAAATTATGTTTCCAAAAAATTTAGTCTTGAAGCTTAGTTTATCTTATAAACTAGTTTTCAGCCAGAGGTTTTGCCCCATTCGCCTCCCACCGGAGACGTTTGACAACATCTGGAGACAATTTTGATTTTTGTAACTGGGGTGGGGAACTCCTGCTGGCATCTAGTGGGTAGAGAACAAAGATACTGCTAAACATCTTAATGCACCGGACAACCCCACAGAACAAAAACTAATGTGGTCCAAAATTTCAATAGTGTTAAAATTGAGAAAACCTCATTTAAACCTGTTAAGACAGTATTAAAAATTGTAGAATCAAAAGTTGTGCAAAGTCACAATTTGTAATGTCATGTCATTTAATAACGTTTAAGCCTCATCCCCCCCCGCCCCCCACAAATCTAGATCGTATGCATTCATGCATCTTTTGCATTGGTCGCCTTAAGAGCAGAGAAATATGAAAGACAAGATTTACTCCCTGGTTGCAGCGCTGAATGATACTAACTGACTTAACGTAAATCATGCCTGTGATTTTGTCTTGTGCTAGTTCCTGGCCTAACTGTCCCCAGAACAGCACTTTATTTAGAAACATTGACAATGCATTAAAATAATTTCCTTGTTTTATAATCCTTTTTCTCTACTGTGTTAAGTTCAGATTGATGTGGATCAGAGTATACTAAACATTATAGAATATCAAAACCACAGTGAAATATCGCCTCACACCTGCTGGAATGGCTATAAAGACAAGAGATAACAAATGGTGGTGAGGATGTGGATGCATGGGGGTCCTTGGCTGTGTTGGTGGGCACGTAAACTGGTTCAGCTGCTATGGAAAACAATATGGAGGTTTCTCAAAAAATTGAAAGTAGAATGAACATATGAAAAACAATCCCACTTCTGTGCATATCTTCAAAGGAAATGAAATCACAATCTCAAAGAGGTATTATCATTCCTATGCTCATTACAGCATTGACCATAGTCAAGACTTAGAAACAACCTAAGTGTCCATCAGTAGATGAATGGGTAAAGAAGTGGTATATATATATATATATACACAATGGAGTATTCTCCATTCTCCAAAAAAAGAAGGAAATCCTGTCATTTCTAACAACACGGAGAGACCTTCAGCGCATTATGCTAAGTGAAATAAGTCAGGTAGAGAAAGACAAATTCTGTATGATCTCGCTTACTTGTGGAATCTAAAAACTTTGAACTCAAAGAAACAGTAGATTGATGGTTACCAGGGGCTGGGGGATAAAAAATGTGGAGATTTTGGTCAAAGTGTACAAGCTTTCAGTTATAAGATGAATAAGTGCTGGGAATGTAATGCATAGCATGGTACTAAGTAATTATGGAATTGTATACTTGCAAGGTGTTATGAGAGTAGAATTTTAAGGTTCTCACCATGACAGTTACAATCCAAAATGGTAATTACGTGAGCAGAAAGAGGTGTTAACTAACATTTTGGTAACATTGTGCAATATATACATGTATGAAATCATGTGGCTCAGTCGTTAAGTGTCTGCCTTCGGCTCAGGTCATGATCCTAGGGTCCTGGGATCGAGCCCCACGTCGGGCTCCCTGCTCCGTGGGAAGCCTGCTTCTCCCTCTCCCACTCCCCCTGCTTGTGTTCCCTCTCTTGCTGTGTCTCTCTCTGTCAAATAAATAAAATCTTAAAAAAAAATTAAACATCTTACATTTATTCAATATTTCATGTCAGTTATATCTCAATAAAAAATGGAAGAGAAACATAGTAGAACATATGTATCCTGGCTATATGCACTCCTTGCTTATCGCTTTTCTGCCTTTCATCTTCTATGAACTGACATTCCAAACTTAGGACCAGTTTAAGTTTTCCCCAATGAGTTCACTCTAAGAGCATTGGAATGCTGTGTAGGCGTTACTGAGAATGTCACAGAGGAAATGAGGCAGAAATACATATATGAACCTAAATATTGTATGAGACATTTTAACTTTCCCTAAATCGTTTTTTACCTCTGCCATTCCCAGGCATTTTCTTGTCATTGCACCATTTCTACACTGTCCGGCAACCTGGCCATTCTCCTTTCTGGAATACCTTTCCCACTGCCTTCTCTGTTACGTAGCTCTGACCCAGTTCTTGTCTTCAAATTGTGTAACCACACAGAATTCCATTTCTCTTTCTTCCTTCATTTTGATTTTGAAAATGCATTGATTTAGGCCTTTTGTGTGTCTGTGCATACTTTAATTGCATGCACTGTGATTGAAGAATATCCGTGTCCATTCTAAGAAATTGCCAGCCTTTAAAAAGAAAACCCTGAATACGATATTTTCAGTTTAGTTTTTTTAAAAATAGAAATGGAACAAATTGAAGGAAAAAAAGAAGTGTCCCAGATGTTTGTAGAGAGCCTGCGTAATCATATTGGCTATAAAAGAGAGATTATCAGCAGATATTGTGAAATAAGGAAGCTCATATTTCCTTTGTAAATATATCTTGAAAGTAATTCATTTCCAGGTAGCATGTTGCTCCAAAGAAGAGCTTCAAAAATACATGCTTAAACATTAAGACTAATTACGAAAAGCAGCATAGCCACGTATTCCCTCTATGTGTTTGACGGTAGGATAGATAATTTACAGAAAACACACAGCTGACACTCAGGCACGTATCATGCCTGTAAATGCTCACCCAGGCATAGACACACACACACACACACACACACACACACACACACACACACACACACACACACACACACACACACACACACACACCCATAAAAGCATCTCCGTATCATGCCTGTAAATGCTCACCCAGGCATAGACACACACACACACACACACACACACACACACACACCCACCCACCCATAAAAGCATCTCCGTATCATGCCTGTAAATGCTCACCCAGGCATAGACACACACACACACACACACACACACCCATAAAAGCATCTCCTTTGAACCCTACTATGCTTTCTTTTTCTATCATCTCCACTTATTTTTGAACAGTTTCTACAATTCTTCGCATTTTTCTCTTACAGACTGGCTGACAAGATTCACTGTGCTGACCTTTTCCCGGCTTCATTCTGTTCCTGGGTCTGCCAGGTCATCTGTGGTAACGCTATTAATCTAACAGCCACAGAGCCTTTTCACAGTGTAACTTGCATCTTCCCTTAGGCAGACCTTTGGGGGGGGGTGCTGAGCTATCACTTGTATGTGATATTTGTCCACTTTATTCCTGCTACCTCAAAAAACAGATTTAAATCGAGGCTATATTTGCTTTGTGTTTAAACATTTATTTATTTATCCAAGTGTACAGTATCCTTTTTTAAGAAAACAGTGTTCTTGCTAGCAGCAATGGCATACCTAAAACTCTAACCATCTTATTTTATATGTATTTATATATAAATATATTTTATATATATTTTAACTACAATATGCCAAGATTCAAGACACTATCAGAAATTTACAGGAGTAGAGGAAAGAACCTACTGCTGACAGAGTTAGCTGCATGCGCATTTACATAAGTACGGCAGTCGTTTCTGTGCAGACTCTAGGAAAACTGTGAGGAAGAGAACGAACACTTGCCAGGTACTAAGAGTGAAACCAAATTGAATCAGCTTTTCAAGAAGTATGTATGTTTACATTGGACTTCATGTGACTTTTCACTATTTCAAAATATGAGATATTTGCTCTGTGTCATTGTACATTGATCACGTTCATTTTGTAAAATTTCATATAAAATATATTGCTGGAAAGGCTTCTCTCCCAAAACAGGTGTCCATCATTTATCTTACCAGCTGTTTTTAAGCAAGGGGCTACTGCCAAGACTTTCTATAAATACACAAACAGAAACTTACTGTTGTGGGGCACCAGGCTTGGAGTGCTCTCTTGACCTTGTTATTTTGGAGGTGCTCCCGTTACGCAGTGGAGCAGTACCAGCTTCCGGTTTGACCAAAAAATTTTAAAGGACAAAAAAGTATTATTTATTAAGTAGTTATTAAAATCTTGCCATCCACTAATGGCCCAAACCATAAAATAATGTTTGTGTTCTACCAAGGAATCTGTGATTAGGCAAATTTCCAAACTGACATTTGATACTCATCTGTCACTTAATTCTGAGGCACATTGTTACTTCTCAAATGAGTGATGATGAAATGTCTTTTTTCATGATATCCATTAGTAATTGAATTCTGTTCAAGCTGATTTGAATTTGTTCCTTCCCCAAATTGAGTTTGGTTAAAATTTCTAGGATCAGTATTGTTGAACATCTATAATACTTGTTTGATCACCACATCTTTTGAAATTTTCTCTGGCGGACATGGGTGTTGGTATACTGAAATTCTTAGCATAAGTAATTTCAGCTGCCTTAGGAAGTGTCAACCCGACAATTTGTGGGGCAGACATTATTTCCACATGTGTCGTAGAAAGGCTGTAATCTGTGACTGAGGCATCATGCCTCTAGTATAGGAACCTGTTCTGATTATAAAGGAGATGAATATTTTTATGACTTTATTTTTATTTAGATATGCATGGGGTTCCTACAACACACTTTTTCATAGAGAATAGTATGAAGTTTTTAGCGTGCCTTCAGCTTCCTAAGAAATTACCAATATTACACTTACAGTATAATCACGCTGCAATTATCACAAGTACTCCTTTAAATACTATTTGGAATTGTTTTTATGAGCAATACATAACATTAATATCTCATTTTAGAAATCTGTATTGAATAAAGCCCATTTGCCAATATTAGGCTTCATTTACTTGAATTCTCTTCTGAAGAAATAAATGTTTAAATTAAATTTATTCCTCCTGCATTTATAATTATAGGAGAAAACTCATCAATATGAACCACCTCTAAAGATAGTCATTTAAGTAAAAATAAAGACCAAGTATTGATTTCTGCTTTCTCCTTTGTTATGTCTATTACTGGCTTTATATCCTGAGTTCTGTTCTGGTAATAAATAGTGTTGACGGTTAAGAAATGTTCTTCAGTTAAAATATGACCTGTGAGCCATAAAAGCACAGATATTTTGTTTCTTTTACTGAATAGATTTTGGTTGAAAAATAGCCCAAGAAAAATAGGCCTGCCATTCATGTTTGTAAGACCTGTTACAATAATACAAATGCAGGCCCACATTTCACATGTCTAATTATTTAAAAGTTAAAAGATTTGGCAAGCAAATTACAAAATAAAAAATGTTAAACCCTCCTCCTTTCACAAAAATATCTTTGTATTGACAAAATGAAAAAATATATGTAAAGCCCTAGATATTTTATGCCTTCAACTCAGCAAAATGTGAGATGACTCTATTTAAATATTATTTTACATGGTGATGTTCCAGCCATATTTACAGTAAAATATTAACATGTAAAATTCATATAATATATGATATACATATTATAGTATATGATATACTCTGTATGGTTTTAATGTAAAATTTATTTTTCTTGACTGGAGATCACCATTCATTATGCAGAGACCTAATTGTTTCTATTGTGCATTCCATCAGCTGTGCCTGGTCCCCCAAATTGGATCAGCTTCTCTAGAGAAAACTTTGTTCCAGAATTCTTTTAAAGTTCAAGAGGGGTTAGAATGTTCCAGATTTACAACTATAAAAATCCCTGCTTTTGAACTCTCTTCTAGAAGCTTGTCTCTGGAGGTACCCATTGCCTGTAATTACTGAGTAATTTCAAAATTCTTAATATACACATAGAGCAACGTTTTCTTATATTTTGTAAGAAATAGATTTGTGTTAACTTCAAGTAATATGCAATTTGTTTTGATTTTCCTTTTGATCTGTGAGTTATTTAGAAGGATCTTGATTTCCAACTGGTTAATTTTCAAGTAGTTCTACGTAGAAGCAAAGGCTAGGGGTGGGGTGAGTGTGAAAGTAGTAGGGAGACACTGAGGTCTCTGTTGTCCAGCTCTTGTCAGATGGAAGAGCCGAATCCATTCTGTCCAAACCATGTATATTTTGGAAATTTTGCTCATCAGAGCTCCACGATGCCCAGCACGATCTGGTGGTCTTCCAGAAGATAAATGCAGGAGTTAGACAAATGCTTTAATTCTCTGTGCACATAAATTGTCTCCTTGCATGCAACAGTTTGGGAATTTGCATGCAACCAGAGTCTGTGGTCTTGGTCTCAGGATCGGATCCACATTTTGTGCTCTTCCACCTAAGTGGATGAGAAGGGCTGGTACCTGTACTTAGGAGAATTTGTGTCTTCAGACCTGTGTGTATTGTCTTCACATTCACCAAAAAGATTATTTTAGTTCTGTAGGACTACATCATAGAATGGGGTGGGGGAGGGAGATCAACAGCAGTGTGTGCTCAGATTGCTCTGTAAAGTGTCAGTTGAAGAACATGAATGTCTAATTGGAGAAGACATTCTAGTTGAGCTGCACATTAGTAAAAATTTTGTTCTAAAATAAGTCTAATAGACAAAAACAAACAAAAAAATAGCATGTTAGCAGGTTTACCATTGAAAATTCCTTGGGAGAGCACTATATTGGAGATATAAAGACTTTTTTAAGATTTTATTTATTTGATGGAGGAAGAGAGAGAGAGAGCGCACAGGTGCAGGAGTGGGGAGAACAGCAGAGAGGGAGGGAGAAGCAGGCTCCCCTCTCTGAAGGGGCTCAGTCCCAGGACCACAGGATCATGACCTGAGCCAAAGGCAGACGCTTAACCGACTGAGCCACCCAGGCACCCTGGATGTAAAGACTTAATAATTCCAACAAAGCCTGTTCTTTCTCTACCATGGGGACAGATTGATGTTTTTGTTTTGGTCAAAAATATGTTGAGGGGAGCCTGGGTGGCTCAGTTGGTTAAGCGACTGGCTTTGGCTCAGGTTGTGATCCCGGGGTCCTGGGATCGAGCCCCGCATCGGGCTCCCTGCTCGCTGGGAAGCCTGCTTCTCCCTCTCCCACTCCCCCTGCTTGTGTTCCCTCTCTCGCTGTCTCTCTCTCTGTCAAATAAATAAATAAATAAAATCTTAAAAAAATATATATGTTGAAATGTTCCATGTTGGGGGACATGTACAATATATATACCTTTATAAACACTGAAGTTAGATTAAACCATTACATTAAACCCAGTAAGATATTAATATTGAGATACACAATGGGATGAAGACTCATTTGAGAAACAGCAATTTTCTGCCTCCTGTCTCATGCCTAAGCTTATGTAACTAGGGAGAAAATTGTTTTAACTATTAAAATTGATATTTTTTATCTTACTCATTTCTTTCTGAAATACATAGAGTTGAATTAGTACAAGTAAAATGTATATTCAGCCTCATGCGACTTTGCTTCCCATGTTTCAAAGAAGGAGATTTTTAAAAATTCTGTCAACTTGCAATAGAAGAAACACCAGTGTTGTGGTGTATCATGATGAGACACACTAGATATTCATATTTTGGAAAAAAGAAAATATTTTGTTATTCCTGATATTTTGGGAAACCCTGAACCAGATTTACAGTCGTTTACTGTCATTTTCTTCTTAAAAAGAAAATCAGTACATATAAAATACATGTTTTTATTTTTATTATAATTAACTGCATGCCATGAGATTTGCTTTAATCTTAGTAATTTATTTACACTTCAGTTAATTTATCTAAGTGGATTTGTTTTTTGACTTTGGAACCCATCCATAGAGCTTATGCTTAACATTTTAAGAAAACAGTTACTGCCAAACTCAAGGGGACGTTTTGACTCAGATTACTACCAGATGTGGAGTAGCAAAAATATCTTTTATATATGTGTGTGTATGCATATTTGTGATTTTAAAATTAAAAACTGTAATTTAAACTCTTTTTCCAACTTCATTCACTGTTCTCATAGTTATAATTTTCTGGAAGGGGCTGAACCTTAATTGTAGAGTACCAGTGTAATCCATGCTAAATGTGTCCTTTCTCAGTGCATTTATGCATTAAATGGATTTACTGGTATAATATCACGAGTTGCAGTGATAACTCATGATTGAATATTAATGCTGAGAGTAAAGATGCAAAGCTCTTCTATGTAATGAAATCTAGAATAAAACACAACTGGCAGAATAAGCAGGGTAAAATAATGTGCTTTGAAAAAAATAAGTATTTATCAACAGCTATAAAGCTGAGTAATTAAAAATTGAAGCTGAAAGCAGCAAGCATCCTTAACTCTCTGACTATAAAGAGAAACAGGAATCATTATTGCTCTGAATATGAAAACCAGAATAAATACAAATTATAAACCCTTGGTGACTCTGAAAACTTAATTATATGGTAAATAGAATTTATTTTATTTTTATTTTATTTTCCTATTCTATTTTCCTATTCTATTCTATTCTATTCTATTCTATTCTATTCTATTCTATTCTATTCTATTCTATTCCATTCTATTCTAATTTATGCTGAAAGGAATCTGAGTCCCCCAATCTCTTGTTTTATATGTGGAGAAATTGGAAGCCAGCAAGATTGACTATTCTGAGGTCACAGAACCAGGTAGTGACAGACCAAAGTTTAAAATCCAGGTAACTTTTTTTTTTTAAATGAAACAAAAGCATTTATTTAGGGTGTCAGAATTGCAATTCAAGGAGCACAGATTTGGGCAGCAATCCAAATTGTATTCCCCTAGGGACAAAAGTCAGTTTGTTTTCTGTTTTGTTTGTTTGTTGTTTTACTTTATCAGTTTTATTTTAATACTTAGCAATTATATCAGAATATGCGTTAGAAATAATATAAGTTTATCTCTGCATATTTTTAAGTTTTTTTGAGTATAGGTGACACACATTGTTACATTAGTTTCTGTTGTACCACATGGTGATGCCGCTTTTCTGTGTGCTTTGCTATGCTCGCTGCACGCGTCACCACCATCTGTCATTACACCGTGGGATTACAGTACCGCCAACTGTGCTACCTGTGCTCTCCCTCTTGTTCCCATTACTTACTCGTTTTACAGAAAGCCTGTACTTCCCACTTTCTTTTATACATTTTGCCCATCCCCACAGACCTCTCTCTTCTGGCAACCATCAGTTGGTTCTTTATATTTATGGATCTGATTCTTCTTTTTGTTTGTTTATTCATTTGTATTTTTTAGGTTCCACATGTGAGTGAAATCATATGGTATTTGATTTTCTCTGACCTATTTCACTTAGTGTACCCTCTGGGTCCATCTCTGTTGTTGCAAATGGCAAGATTTTAACCTTTTCTTGAGGCTGCTTAATACTCCATTTACATATATATGCACCACAACTTCCTTATTCATTCGTCTATTGATGGACACTTGGGTTTCTTCTGTATCTTAGCTATTGTAGATAATGCTGCAGTAAACATAATTTTTAAATGAGTGTTTTTATTTTCTTTAGATAGCTAACCAGTAGTGGAATTATTGAATCATGTTAAAACCCAGGTATCTTAACTCCTGTCTTAGGTCTTTCACCTCTGTCAAGCAAAAAATGCCATAAAAGATTGCTTAAAGATTGATTTAGGATAGTACAGATGGTTAAGGAGAGAATTTTGTCAGTAGACCTGGTTGTGTCTTTTTAGGATTCACCACTTAGTAACTTTGTGACCATGGTAGGTTTCATGATCTTTCTTAGCTTCTATTTTGTATCCTATAATATGGAGATAAATATTTATTTTACTGAGAAGGGATTTTGTAAGGAATAAATGAAACTATTTTTATTTTAGCACAGTGATTGGCAAATGGTAAGTGCTACATAAACATTATTTGTTATTTCTTATTATTGTTTTTCTTACCAGAACTTGATAAAAATTACAGTGTGGGCCTTTAAATGTAGCTCATTTCAGTGGGAGGACTTAAGACTTTTAGATTCTCTGCTTTTCTGCTCTCCTTGACAGTTCCTATTGACCTATGTCATTCAAAATGTCTGTTCATAAAGAGACAGAATTATATAAACATTTCATGATCTTGGGGCACCTGGGTGTCTCAGTCATTAAGCATCTGCCTTCGGCTCAACTCATGATTCCAGGGTCCTGGGATCGAGCCCCGCTTTGGGCTCCCTGCTCAGTGAGAGAGTCTGCGTCTCTCTCTTCTCCAGCTGCTTGTGTTCCCTCTCTAGCTGTCTCTCTCTCTATGTCAAATAAGAAAATAAAAATCTTAATAAAAAAACAAACCCCAAAAAGCCTCAAAAAAACCAATTCATAATCTTCTTGGTCAAGTGCTTTGAATGTTACTAGAACTAAAACTACCTTTATAATATTATGAATTATGCTTATAGTTTTCCAACACAAATCAAAGAATATTATACATGTGCAGTAAATTTGGCTGTGATATCTGTCTTTCTCTTCGTAGGCTGCACTCTTTGTCTTAAAGGTTCAGCGGGTCTGTTTCCTTTGTACTTATTAGTGGCATTCCAGGCCACATGCTGGAGTCAACTCAACAGATGTTCTAGATGGCTCATCCATTTTAGGCTCCCTTCATTTCTTTTTACTCTATTTAATACTTTTCCAGGTTTGTCCAAATAAGTGAGTCCATAATGCTTATTCTAGCATTCGAGGTTTGCCATGACTTGCCTCTTAATGCCTTCTTTGCACTTTACAACCTATTTCTCAAACACCTAACTTCCACTTCCAACAGGCTCTTTTATCACTGTCACCAAATACAGCAGGTTCTTTTCTTTTTATTTCTTGGTCGCCAGGTATGTTTCTTTATCTTGACTAGAATGCACCTTAACCAAGATTTCCTTAGTGTATATTGTCTGGTGGTTGGTTCCGTATTGGTTATACTGGTATTGCAGGGCATTAGTGCTTTTACTGTTTTCTAACTTCCACAAATGTGTGAGCTCTGTGAATGACACGATAAGGACGCCGAACAGAATGGGCCCGCAACCGATGTTGTGCAGTTGATTTACTGGAAGATAGATCGTAACTTTCAAGTACGAAATGTTAAAAACTACTGCAGAGTTGGAGTGTAGGATGTGAGAGCATAGGCTTTTCTGAGTATAACAGAACCTCTTTACTAAATGAATCCTCAGGTTCTCATAAATACTTATATCCAGATCTAAGGAATCATTTGGCAATAGTTTTGAGTCGATTTGAAATAGATTTCAGGTTTCAGGTCAGCACATCTCTTCTATAACTTCTACAAATCCTCAGTGCTTTCTCTTATGCTGTAAAGAGATGCATCATATAATTTTGGGGATGGGTAGTAGATGTGTCTGCAATTTAATACTCACCAAGTGTTAAAAATTGACCTTGAGCCTTGGGGACGATATTGTTGAAAGATGGAACACGTACCTTTTTTCTGTACCAACTCTGGAACAAGTGCCTGAATGTTTCCCTCGGGTATCTTGAACTTAACATCTGCTGTGAAAGATGGGGCCTTGGAAGTGCAGCCTGGCTTCTTCTGACCCATCTTAAGAGGCTGTAAAGGCTGACCTCAAATAGTCATCCAAGTGTTAGTGTTGAACTTAAATGTCCACCAGCCCCTGAAGTCTGAGCTGAAATCTAGCTAAGCAGTTCACAAAGAAAGCTCTGGATTATTCTTCTGCCATGTGGCTCTTCTGCCATGTTTTTTTGTCTTAGTTCTTCTCAGATATTATTAGCAGGAAGATATGATAGATTTGTCCCAGTAAAGTTTATTTAATAAAGTTTGAATTTTAGAATTTTTAGACATCGCCAGTGTGATTTTATAAGTCAAGAACAACTAACATGAGATTTGCTGAACAGTTTGGATATAATTTCCTAGACTGATAAGATACTAAAGGAGACTGGAACAGAAAACCTGGAAGCACATTTCTCTCTCATGCCCATTTCACATAAACTGGTATTGTTATTATGCCATTCACATTTTTGTATTCAGTGAAGCTCCTTAAGTTTTACAGAAGACACTGTGAGTATTTGCTAAAGGAGTAGATGAAAAGAAAGTTATTTCCCCATCCCTTTTGCTTGAAAACACCCCTACTGGAAAACTAGACTTGACTAATATTTTTGTTATTTTGATGACAAGCAAGAAGATAATATTTTAGAGATAAGGAAGTTCACATATTGGGCTAAAAGTTAAGTTCATTTTATTTAACTTCTAAATCATATTAAAATTTACTTTATATCAAGAGCCTCTTATTACCTATTTACATTAAAAAATAAATTCCTTTATTCAAGTATAACATCATTCAGAAAACAATGCAAGTCATATATATATATATATCGCTCAGTGGATTTTCCTAAAGAGGTCCCACATGACCATTACCCAGATTGAAAAATATATTACCAGCACACCAGAAAATCCCTGGCACCTTTTCCAGTTAATGCCTCTCCATCCTCTTCACATTAACCACTATCCTGATTTTAAATACCATATATGAGTTTTGCCTCTTTTTGAACTAAATATAATCGTACATTACATACTCTTTCATGTCTGTTTTTTTTTTTCACTGCGAATTTTATGAGATTCAGCTGTGTGATTCTTCTAACTGGTTTTTTTTCATCGGCTGCATAGTAATTCATTGACTAAATTGTATTAACACAATTTATCTCTTTTACCATTCATAGATATTTGGATTGTGTCCAGTTCTCAGCTGTTACAGATAATGCTGTTACAGCTTCTTGTACATGTCTTTTGACGTGAGTGCACACACACTTCCTTGGGCTGTATGACTCAGAGTATAATTACTGGTTCACATAATATCCTTATGTTCAGCTTTAGCAGCGGCTGCCAAGTAATTGGAAATTTAGGCCTTTAATGAATAAAATTCTCTTATATTTGGGTTTAAATCTGTCATCTCACAGTTTCCCCCTATATTCCTTAAAGCTCTCTGTTGTTTTCCTCTTTCTCACCTTTGTCGGTACAGGGTTTGAGTTGTTGGTGTTAACCACTGTATTTTTGCCCTTTATTAACTTCTTAAAGTGAATACTCTTTTACTCATCCGTAGTGATTACCCAGGAGATTTTAACATGAATTCTTGGGTTTAATAAATCTGACTTAGTACTTTTACCACTTCTTGTGCAGTATACCCTCTGTCTTCTTTTAACACACTATCTTTTGCTGTTGTTGCATGCACTTGTTGACATGAATTATAATAATTCTACATTTTAAACTCCCCAGACTGTATCACCATCATCAATATCATCATCACCATCATCCTCATCATCATTTTAGACAAGGATGTGCTTTCTGATCATGTTTATTACTTCCTGCAATTTTTTGATGTTATCTGGAATTATTTTCTTGCTGCCTAAAAATTTCCTTTAATTATTTCTTCTAGTATTAATCTGTTAGTGACATATTCTGTTTTTTTTACCTAAAAATATCTTTGTTTCACCATCTAATTTTGATGAATACTACAGAATTCTAGGTTGACATTTGTTTTCTCTTAACATTTTAAAAATCTCATTTAATTGACTTCTGGCTTCCATTGTTTCTGTTGAAAAAGAATTATTCCTATTGTTGCCTCTTTGACAGTAGGATTAAGTTTCTCCTGGTTGTTTTTAAGATTCTCTCTTGGTATTTGATTTTCAAAAGTTTTACTGTGTTGTGCCTCAGTGTGGTTTTCTTTACATTTATCCTGTTTTTTTCTAGAGAGTTTTAGGTCTGTGGCTTACATTTTTTAATCATTTTAAATAAGTTTTAATCAACGTCTCCAGGTATTTCTCCCCCTCTCCCCAGGTCTCCAATTAAATGTTTATTATCCTGTGTCTCTTAGCTATATTACATATTTTCCCTTCTTTATTGCTGTCCATGAATCAATCTAAATATTTTTTATTTTCCTATCTTCCCTGTCACTTCCTCTTTTCTACTCTGCCTTATCTCCTATTAAACAAATGTTAATTTTAGGTATAATATATATTAGTATTTTACTATCCATGCAATGTTTTAAAACAGACTCAGTTCTTGAGTTAAATTTCAGTCTTTTCGTCTTTTAAGAATATATCAATCACAGTTATTTTTTACATCTTTGTGTAAGAAACTGTAATACCTGGGTCACCTTTGAATCTTTTTCTATTTTTTTCCTCTTGGTTTTTAGTCTTTTTTTTTTTTTTAACTTGATATAGCTGTTGATCTTTGATTGGATATGAGACATTCTTTATGATACTTTTAGAGACCATTAGAAACACAAGACAATGTTACCTATTACCAGAAAGAAATTACTTTCTGACATGTAGCTAAAGTAGCAGATTACTTTGATTCAGTTTGGGATTCAATTTATGCAACATTAGGTTCAGGTGTTTTGTTCCAGTAGATAATCCATGTTCAGGTCTCTTCTTCTTTTTTTTTTTTTTTTTTAAGATTTTATTTATTTATTTGAGAGAGAGAGAGAATGAGAGACAGAGAGCACGAGAGGGAAGAGGGTCAGAGGAAGAAGCAGACCCCCTGCTGAGCAGGGAGCCCGATGTGGGACTCGATCCCAGGACTCCAGGATAATGACCTGAGCCAAAGGCAGTCGCTTAACCAACTGAGCCACCCAGGCGCCCTCCTCTTATTCCTAAACTGTAGCTTCCAGAGCCCTATGTGGAAGTCTTGGGTGTATGCCAAAGTCCCTTTCCCTTGGTAGGCTATAGTGTCTAATTTTTGTTAACCTTGCTCTATGAAACTTCCAAAAGTTCTATTCTTAGCCAGCATTCTGCTCACTTCTGAGCCTTTTGGCCACAAAGCTGCTTATAAATCAGTCAATACCTCAGCAACAAAATGTATTATACTTACTTTAATGCACTTTCTTTCTTTCTCTATGGAAATACTGCCCTGGAGATCCTGGTTGATTAGTAGTCCTGAACTCTTAATGTTTGGTTACCCAACCCTATAAGGCTGCTGAAAACTTATCTCACGTTCTAATCCTTCTAGCTGATGCTTCCTGCTCAGTTTCTTAGCCTCTCTGCTATATGTAGTATAGGAATTGGCACAAGCCTTTTGGGAAAAGTATAGTTCACTTCTATGCCAGGCTCACTTCAGTGAGCTTTAATTCTTTCCAGAATTCTGACCTCTCAAATTCTCGTTTCCTTGGTAGCTGTTTTCTACTTGTTTTTGTTGGGAAGTGTGTTTGCTACAGGGTATTTCACTATTATCAGAAACAGTTAAGGGGCGCCTGGGTGGCTCAGTCGTTAAGCGTCTACCTTCAGCTCAGGTTATGGTCCCGGGGTCCTGAGATCAAGCCCCACGTCGGGCTCCCTGCTCCGTGGGAAGCCTGCTTCTCCCTCTCCCTCTCCCCCTGCTTGTGTTCCCTCTCTCGCTGTGTCTCTCTCTGTCAAATAGATAAAATCTTAAAAAAAAAAGAAAGAAACAGTTAAATTCGACTAACATATTTCAAAATATTAAACGAGTAAATACTATTTTAATAAGAATATTAATCAACCTGCTAATACATATCAAATAGATAAATACACCTAAAATGGTTCTGCTTTAAAAAGTAGCCTATTTAAAAGAGGCATTGTTATGCAACATTTCATTCAGGTTAGCAGTTTTCAAAAAAGACTTCTGGAACACAGTGGCAAAATTTCTTTCCTCTAATGAATGATGCATAAATTATTATTTTGTTGTGGAATAACCCAATCTTCATGTGCGTTATTAAAATACAAATAATATAGGTCTTTTCCTTTTAAATTCAATCACACACACAAAAATCTTATGGTAAAAGTATATTTAGTTTTGTAAGAAATTGACAAAATGTTTTCTAAACTGTTAGTATGTACCTTGGATCCTTAGAACTTATTCATTGTATAAGTGGAAGTTTGTATCATTTGATCAAAATCTTCACATTTCCTCTATTTCCCAGGCTCTGGTAACCATGAGTTTACTCTCTTTCTGTGAGTTTGATATTTTTAGATTCCACATGTAAGTGAGATCATACAGTATTTTTTTTGTCTTATTTCACCCAACATGGTATCCTAAAGGTCCCTTCGTGTTGTCACAAATGGCAAGATTTCCTTCTTTTTTATGACTGAATATTTGATTAAATATATACACACAGCATTTTCTTTATTCATTCACCCATTGGTGGACATTTAGATTGTTTCCATGTCTTGGCTATTGTGAATCATGCTTCAGTGAGCTTGGGATTGCATGGGGGTGTACTATCTCTTTAAGATAGTGCTTTTCCTTCCCTTGGATATATACCCAGAAGTGGGATTGCTGCATCATATGGTAATTGTATTTTTAAATTTTGAGAAACTTCCATACTGTTTTCCATAGTGACTGTACTGGTTTACATTCCCACCAACAGTGTACAGGGGTTCCCTTTTCTTCACATTCTTGCCAGCATTTGTTATCTGTTGTATTTTTTTCTAATAGCCATTCTCGTTGGATTTGCATTTACATGATTAGTGATGTTGAGCATCTCTTCCTGAACTTGCTGACCTTTTTGTTGTCTTTGGAAAAATGTCTATTTAAGTCTTTTCATTTTTATTGAGATTGTTTTGCTTTTTCACCACTGAATTTTGTAAGTTCTTTTTTTTATTATTTATTTGTCAGAGAGCGAGAGAGCACAAGCAGAGGGAGCAGCAGGCAGAGGGAGAAGCATGCTCCCTGCTGAGCTAGGAACCTGATGGGGGACTCCATCCCAGGACCCTGGGATCATGACCTGAGCTGAAGGCAGACACTTAACCGACTGAGTCACCCAGGTGTCCCTGAAAGTTCTTTATATTTTAGATATGAACCTCCTGTCGGATATATGATTTGCAAATATTTCCTCCCATTCCATAAGTTTCCTTTTCATTTTATTATTTCTTTTGCTATGCAGAAACTTTTTACTTGTACTTATTTATTTTTGTTTTTGTTGCTTGTGTTTTTGGTGTTATATCCAAAAAAATTGTTAATACTAATTCAGGGAGCTTTTCCCCTGTTTTCTTCTAAGAGTTGTGCAGTTTCAGGTCTTAAGATTTTAATTCATTTTGAGGATTTATTGTTGTTGTTAGTGGTATAATATAGGGGTCCAATTTCAGTCTTCTGCATGTGATTTTACAGTTTTCCCAAATGTTGTCAAATATGTTGTCAATATGTTGACAAATATGTTGTCAAATATGTTGTCACTGTTGTCAAATATGTTGACCCTATAAGTGAAGGTTTATTTCTGGGTTCTCAGTTCCATTCTATTGGTCTGTGTATCTGTTTTTATGCTAGTATGGTACTGTTTTTATTACTTTAGCTTTTAAATATGGCTTGGCTGGTTGGCTCATCAGTTAATTGTCCAGCTTTTTATTTTGGCTCAGGTCATGATCTTAGGGTCCTGAGATCAGGCTACGCTCTGGGCGTGGAGTCTGCTTAAGATTAAGATTCTTTCTCTCCTTCTCCCTCTGCTCCTCCCAGTGCTTACCAAAAAAAAAAAATGATGCCTTCAGCTTTGTATTCCTTTCTCAAGATTGCTTTGGCTGCTTGGGAGTCTTTTGTGGTTCTGTATGAATTTTAGGATGTTTTTTCTATGTCTGCAAAAATGCCATTGGAATTTTAATAGGGATTGCATTGAATTGATAGGTTTAGAAAGTATAGACATAGAAACAATATCAACTCCTCTGATCCATGAACATAGATCATTTTTCCATTTATTTTTCTTCTTCAATTTCTTTCATTAATGTCTTACAGTTTTTGGAGTATAGTTCTTTTTCTTGGTTAAATCTATTCTTAAGTATTTTATTGTTTTTCATGTTATTGTAAATGCGATTATTTTCTGTATTTTGTTTGCAGATAGTTCAGTTAGTGTATAGAAATACAAGTGATTTTTCTTTGTTGATTTTGCATCCTGAAACCACTGAATTCATTTATTAATTCTAACAGCTTTTTGGTGCATTCTTAGGATTTTATAGGCTTTTATTCATTTAGGATATGATCATATCATCTGGGGATATAATGTACAGCATGGTGACTATAGTTAATAATACTCTATTGGATATTTCAAAGTTCTTAAGAGAGTAGATCTTAAAAGTTCTTGTCCTAAACAGAAGTTTCATGGCAGCCATACTCTTGAGTTTTGGAAGGGGAAAAAACACTTTATTGATATTCTAAAAACCTAACAGAAACAGAAAGAAGAAAAGGGAAATCTGTGCATGGTTGAGGGCAATAGTAAGTTGGAAAGGAAGATAAGACAAGAGTTACATCATATCGGATACTTACAACATCCAACCTGCAGTTTGGAGTGAGCTGTATCCCTTTGTTACCATGTCTTCACATATTCGAGGACCCTGGGCTAGGTGTGCCTGTTTCCCCTCCTGGATTCCATTGCCGGGGCCAGCCCATCCTGGAGCTGGAGGAGATGCAAGGCAAAATCTATAGCTCTTGGCATCTAGACCAGAAGGGCCAGTTCTGACCTGGAGGCCTGCTAATGTCAACTAACCAGGCTGCCAAGGTCACTTACGCAGCACAAGTCTCACAAACAGCATTTTTTAGCCTGTCTGCGGATATGCAGGTTGAGGTGGTTGGTTATACAGTCACAGAAACCTCCATCCATAAAATACATTTCCCAGCGCCAGAAGAGAAAATTGTAACTGTGTGGTGGTGGTTGTTAAGTAGACCTAATGTGGTGATTATTTTGAAATATATACATATATTGAGTTACTTTGTTGTACGCTTGAAACGAATAAAATGTTATATATCAGTTATATCTCAGTAAAAACCTTTCACTGAATGGAGCTTGTCATATGTGGTCTTCATGATGTTGCTATTTGTTCCTTTTATACCCAATTTGTTAAAGCTTTTTTTATTTTGGAAGGATGTTAAATTTTGTGAAGAGCTTTTTTTGCATCTTTGAAGCTGACTATATAATTTAATATTTCATTCTATTATGTGGTATATCATATTATTGATTTACATAGGCAGAAAAACACAGTTTAAAGAGACCGAACAAGCATGAGACCTAGAGTCAGATATGGTGGGAATCAGAAATGTTGGAGTTATCAAACAGGAATTAAAAAAAAACTGTGATTAATATGTTAACAGTTTGATGAAAAAAGTGGATAATGCTCAAGAAAAAATGATTGTAAACAGAGATGGAAATGCTAAGAGAGAACCAAAAAGAAGTGTTGGCATTCATAAGCATAGTAGAACCCTTAAGAATACTTTCAGTGGGCCCATTAGTAGACTGGACATGGCTGAGGAGAGAATCTCTGAGCTTCTGGATATAACAACAGAAACTTCCAAAACTGAAAAGCATATTAATCATAGTATATATTTTTAAATTGTAGTTTGATAATTCTAACATTCCTTCCATATCTTTTTAAAAAAATTTTATTATGTTATGTTAATCACCATACATTACATTATTAGTTTTTGATGTAGTGTTCCATGATTCATTGTTTGCATATAACACCCGGTGCTCCATTCACTAAGTGCCCTCTTTAATACCATCACCAGGCTAATCCATCCCCCCACGCCCCTCCCCTCTAGAACCCTCAGTATGTTTCTCAGAGTCCATAGTCTCTCAGAGTTCCTCTCCCCCTCCGATTTCCCCCCTTCCTTTTACCCTTCCTGCTATCTTCTTTTTTTTTTTAACATATAATGTATTATTTGTTTCAGAGGTACAGGTCTGTGATTCAACAGTCTTAACACAATTCACAGCGCTCACCATAGCACACACCCTCCCCAATGTCCATCACCCAGCCACCCCATCCCTCCAACCCCCCCACCACTCCAGCAACCCTCAGTTTGTTTCCTGAGATTAAGAATTCCTCATATCAGTGAGGTCATATGATACATGTCTTTCTCTGATTGACTTATTTGGCTCAGCATAAGACCCTCCAGTTCCATCCATGTTGTTGCAGATGGCAAGATTTCATTCCTTTTGATGGCTGCATAATATTCCATTGTATGTATGTGTGTGTGTATATATATATACACACACATACACATACATACCACTTCTTTATCCGTTCATCTGTCGATGGACATCTTGGCTCTTTCCACAATTTGGCTATTGTGGACATTGCTGCTATAAACATCATGGTGCATGTGCCCCTTTGGATCCCTATGTTTGTATCTTTGGGGTAAATACCCAGTAGTACAATTGCTGGATCGTAGGGTAGCTCTATTTTCAACTTTTTGAGGAACCTCCATACTGTTTTCCAGAGTGGCTGCACCAGCTTGCATTCCCACCAACAGTGTAAGAGGGTTCCTCTTTCTCCACATCTCTGCCAACATCTGTCATTTCCTGACTTGTTAATTTTAGCCATTTTGACTGGTGTGAGGTGGTATCTCATTGAGGTTTTGATTTGGATTTCCCTGATGCCGAGCGATGTTGAGCACTTTCTCATGTGTCTGTTGGCCATTTGGACGTCTTTGGAAGAATGTCTGTTCATGTCTTCTGCCCATTTCTTGATTGGATCATTTGTTCTTTGGGTGTTGAGTTTGATAAGTTCTTTACAGATTTTGGATACTAGGCCTTTATCTAATATGTCATTTGCAAATATGTTCTCCCATTCTGTCGCTTGTCTTTTGGTTTTATTTACTGTTTCCTTTGCTATGCAAAAGCTTTTTATCTTGATGAGGTCCCAATAATTCATTTTTGCCCTTGCTTCCTTTGCCTTTGGCGATGTTTCTAGGAAGAAGTTGCTGCGGCTGAGGTCGAAGAGGTTGCTGCCTGTGTTCTCCTTTAGGATGTTGATGGACTTCTGTCTCACATTGAGGTCTTTCAGCCATTTTGAGTGTATTTTTGTGTGTGGTGTAAGGAAATGGTCCACTTTCGTTCTTCTGCATGTGGCTGTCCAGTTTTCCCACACCATTTGTTGAAGAGACTGTCTTTTTGCCATTGGACATTCTTTCCTGCTTTGTCGAAGGTTAGTTGACTGAGGGTCCATTTCTGGGCTCTCTATTCTGTTCCATTGATCTATGTGTCTGTTTTTGTGCCAGTACCATACTGTCTTGATGATGACAGATTTGTAATAGAACTTGAAGTCCGGAATTGTGATGCCGCCAGCTTTGCTTTTCTTTTTCAACATTCCTCTGGCTCTTCAGGGTCTTTTCTGGTTCCGTGCAAATTTTAGGATTATTTGTTCCATTTCTTTGAAAAAAGTTGATGGTATTTTGATAGGGATTGCACTGAATGTGTAGATTGCTCTAGGTAGCATTGACATTTTCACAATGTTTGTTCTTCCAGTCCATGAGCATGGAACATTTTTCCATTTCTTTGTGTCTTCCTCAGTTTCTTTCATGAGTATTTTATAGTTTTCTGAGTACAGGTTCTTTGCCTCTTTGGTTAAATTTATTCCTAGGTATCTTATGGTTTTGGGTGCAATAGTAAATGGGATCGACTCCTTGATTTCTCTTTCTTCTGTCTTGTTGTTGGTGTATAGGAATGCCACTGATTTCTGTGCATTGATTTTATATGCTGCCACTTGACTGAATTCCTGTATGAGTTCTAGCAGTTTTGGGGTGGAGTCTTTTGGGTCCCCCCCCCCCGCCAAAAAATCATACCATTTGCAAACAGCGAGAGTTTGACTTCTTCTTTGCCGATTCGGGTGCCTTTTATTTCTTTTTGTTCTCTGATTGCTGTGGCTAGGACTTCTAATACTGTGTTGAAAAGCAGTGGTGATAGTGGACATCCCTGCCGTGTTCCTGACCTTAGGGGGAAAGCTCTCAGTTTTTCCCCATTGAGAATAATATTCGCTGTGGGGTTTTCATAGATAGCTTTTATGATATTGAGGTATGTACCTTCTATCCCTATACTCTGAAGAGTTTTGATCAAGAAAGGGTGCTGTACTTTGTCAAATGCTTTTTCTGCATCTGTTGAGAGGATCATATGGTTCTTGTTCTTTCTTTAATTAATGTATTGTATCACATTGATTTGTGGATGTTGAACCACCTTTGCAGCCCAGGGATAAATCCCACTTGGTCGTGGTGAATAATCTTTTTAATGTACTGTTGGATCCTATTGGCTAGTATTTTGGTGAGAATTTTTGCATCCATGTTCATCAAGGATATTGGTCTGTAATTCTCCTTTTTGATGGGGTCTTTGTCTGGTTTGGGGATCAAGGTAATGGTGACCTCATAAAACGAGTTTGGAAGTTTTCCTTCCATTTCTATTTTTTGGAACAGTTTCAGAAGAATAGGTATTAATTCTTCTTTAAATGTTTGGTAGAATTCCCCTGGGAAGCCATCTGGCCCTGAGCTTTTGTTTGTTGGGAGATTTTTGATGACTGCTTCAATTTCCTTAGTGGTTGTAGGTCTGTTCAGGTTTTCTCTTTCTTCCTGGTTCAATTTTGGTAATTGATACATATCTAGGAATGCATCCATTTCTTCCAGGTTATCTAATTTGCTGGCATAGAGTTGCTCGTAATATGTTCTTAGAATTGTTTGCATGTCTTTGGTGTTGGTTGTGATCTCTCCTCTTTCATTCATGATTTTATTTATTTGGGTCCTTTCTCTTTTTGGTAAGTCTGGCCGGGGGTTTATCAATTCTGTTAATTCTTTCAAGGAACCAGCTCCTGGTTTTGTTGATTTGTTCTCTTCTTTTGGTTTCTATTTCATTGATTTCTGCTCTGATCTTTATTATTTCTCTTCTCCTGCTGGGTTTAGGCTTTATTTGCTGTTTTTTCTCTAGCTCCTTTAGGTGTAGGGTTAGGTTGTGTATTTGAGAACTTTCTTGTTTCTTGAGAAAGGCTTGTATTGCTATATACTTTCCTCTTAGGCCTGCCTTTGCTGTATCCCAAAGATTGTGAACACTTGTCTTTTCATTTTCTTTTGTTTCCATGATTTTTTTTAATTCTTTAATTTCCTGGTTGACCCATTCATTCTTTAGTAGGATGCTCTTTAGCTTCCATGTATTTGAGTTCTTTCCAACTTTCCTCTTGTGACTGAGTTCTAGTTTCAAAGCATTGTGGTCTGAAAATATGCAGGGAATACCTGATTTGTGATCCAGGATGTGATCTATTCTGGAGAATGTTCCATGGGCACTAGAGAAGAATGTGTATTCTGTTGCTTTGAGGTGGAATGTTCTGAATATATATGTGAAGTACATTTGGTCCAGTGTGTCATTTAAAGTTTTTATTTCCTTGTTGATCTTTTGCTTAGATGATCTGTCCATTTTAGTGAGGGGGGTGTCAAAGTCCCCCAGTATTATTGTATTGTCTATGTGTTTCTTTGCTTTTGATAATAGTTGGCTTATATAATTGGTTGCTCCCATATTAGGGGCATAGATATTTACAATTATTATATCTTCTTGTTGGATAGACACTTTAAGTATGATAATAGTGTCCTTCCTCATCTCTTATTATAGTCTTTGGTTTAAAATCTAATTTGTCTGATATAAGGATTGCCACCCCAGCTTTCTTTTGGTGTCCATTAGCATGGTAAATGGTTTTCCACCCCCTCGCTTTCAAGCTGGAGGTTTCTTTGGGTCTAAAATGAGTCTCTTGCAGACAGCGTATCGATGGGTCTTGTTTTTTTTATCCAATCTGATAGCCTGTGTCTTTTGATTGGGGCATTTAGCCCATTTACATTCAGGGTAACTATTGAAAGGTATGAATTTAGTGCCATTGTATTGCCTGTAAAGTGACTGTTAGTGTATATTGTCTGTTCCTTTCTGGTCTATGTTACTTTTAGGCTCTCTCTTTGCTTAGAGGACTCCTTTCAATATTTCTTGGAGGTCTCGTTTTGTGTTTGCAAATTTCTTTAGTTTTTGTTTGTCTTGGAAGCTTTTTATCTCTCCTTCTATTTCCAATGACAGCCTAGCTGGATATACTATTCTTGGCTGCATACTTTTTCTCATTTAGTGCTCTGAATATATCATGACAGTCCTTTCTGGCCTGCCAGGTCTCTGTGGATAGGTCTGTTGTCAATCTAATGTTTCTACTATTGGAGGTTACATATCTCTTCTCTTCTCCCGAGCTGCTTTCAGGATTTTCTTTTTGTCTCTGAGACTCCTCTAAGTTTTACTATTAGATGTCAGGGTGTTGACCTGTTTATTGATTTTGAGAGGGGTTCTCTGTGCCTCCTGGATTTTTATGCCTGTTTTCTTTCCCCAATTATGGAAGTTCTCTGCTATAATATGTTACTCCAATATACCTTTTGCCCCTGTTTCTCTTTTTTCTTCTTCTGGGATCCCAATTATTTCTAATAATGTTTCATCTTATGGTATCACTTCTCTCTCGAATTCTGCCCTCGTGATCCAGTAGTTGTTTATCTTTTTCTTAGCTTCTTTATTTTCCATCATTTGGTCTTTTATATCGCTAATTCTCTCTTCTGCCTCATTTATCCTAGCAGTTAGAGCCTACATTTTTGATTGCACTCATTAATAGCCTTTTTGATTTCAACTTGGTTAGATTTTAGTTCTTTTATTTCTCCAGAGAGGGTTTCTTTAATATCTTCCATGCTTTTTTCAAGCCCAGCTAGTATCTTTATAATTGTCTTTCTGAGCTCTAGTTTCAAAATCTTTCTAATGTCCGTATTGATTAGGTCCCTGGCAGTCGGTACTGCCTCTTGTTCTTTTTTTTTGAGGTGATTATTTCCATCTTGTCATTTTGTCCAGAGGAGAATAGATGACTGAGAGAACAAAATGCTAACAGGGTAACAGTGACCCCAGAAAAATATACACTAACGAAATCAGAAGAGACCTGAAACTGGGGGAAACGAAAGGGAAAGAAAGTAAAACGAAAAAAAAAAAGAATATGATCAGGCTGGTGAATAGATCAGTGCCACACACTAGATTTTGGGTGTATTTTGGTCTGTTAGAAGAAACTGCGTCTCAAAATTTTAAAGAAAGAAAAGCTTATATATTCACAAAAATAAGGGTAAACATGATGAAGGGATGGAATATGACTCTAAAGATGAAAAATAAAAAAGATTTTTAAAAAAGGGATTGATAAGATGTTCATTGAAAAGGGAAAAAGAAAAATCCAAAAAAATTAAAGAAAAAGAAAAAAATTAACTTTGAAAGACTAAAGAATCGGGTGAAAAAAACATGAATTCTATGTGCAGTATTCCCCTAGTGCTGGAGTTCTGCCGTTCTCATTGATTGGTAAACTTGGTCTTGGCTGGCGGTTCTTGCTGATCTTCTGGGGGAGGGGCCTGTTGCTGTGGTTCCCAAATGTCTTTGCCGGAGGCGGAATTGCCCCGCCCTTGTGAGTCCGGGCTAAGCAAGCTGCTCGGGTTTGCTCTCAGGAGCTTTTGTTCCCTGCAAGCTCTCGGTACAGCTTTGGAGGACCAGGGTGAAAATGGTGGCCTCCCAATCTCCTCCCGGAGGAGCTGAGAACTCGGGGCCCCGCTCCTCAGTGCGTCCCCAGAGAAAAGCAGTTACTCCCGTCTCCCCGGTCTCCGGCCACACTCCCTGCTTACCCTGACTTTGACTGAGACCCAGTGTTTCTATCTCTGGCACCCGACCCCGTGTGGAGTCTCCAAACGCAGCAGATCCCTGCGGTGCGCTCCCGCGCCGCTCCTCCCGGGGGAGGGAGGGAAGTCTCCCCGGATCTGCCGCTTGTTGGGTCCCTGCTGGAGGAGCAGTGGCCTGACTGGGCCGCGGATCACAGTTTATGGCCACCCCGAGCTGAGAGCCTGCGCCTCGGCTCCGTCTCTGCAGCCGGCTTCCCCGCTCCGATCCCTGGGAGCTCTGCCGCACTCAGGCACCCCCGGTCTTTCTGTGACCCCGAGGGTCCTGAGACCACACTGTCCCGCGGGGGTTCCATTCCCCACTTAGCCGCTGGAGCGACATCCCTCAGCGGAGCCGGCTTCTAAAAGTTCCGATTTTGTGCTCCGCGGCTCTAGCACTTGCCAGAAGCGGCCGACGGAGGCCCCCTCCCCCGCCGTCTATCCTCCCGAATATCGCCTCGGATTCACTTCTCTGCACGTCCTACCTTCCAGTAAGTGGTCGCTTCTCTGTTCAGAGAGTTGTTACTATTCTTATCTTCGATCTCCTGTTGAGTTTGTAGGTGTTCAGAATGGTTTGATCCCTATCTAGCTGAATTCCCGGGACCAGACGGAAGTTAGGTCTCCTCCTCCTCCGCCATTTTGCTCCTCTGGCATTCGTTCCATATGTGACTGTAGTTCTCATGCTCGTTTGGTGTCTTTAAACTGTAGGCTTTTTTTTACCTTTTAGTGTGCCTCGTGATTTTCTCATGCAAGGTAGTTGTAATGTATTGGGTAAAAGGTAATTAGACCCTTAGCAATGTAATGGTAAGGTATAGGAGAGGGGAAGCATTCTACAGTTTTATGATTAGGTCTCAGATGTTTAATGAGCCTGTGTCCCTGAACTGTGCACTTCACCATTTATTCTCAGTGGACCAGGATAGCTAGAAGAAGCTTGGAATTGGCTATTTCCTTTCATGGGGAAGGCTAGGGGTGTTCAGAGTTGGGTATTTCCCTCCTTCCAGATAGTTTAAGCTCTGTTAAAACCCTAGTAGGTTAGGTTATGGTAGAATAATTTTTCCTGAGGATAGGCCTTAAAGAATAGAAGGTTCTGGAATATTTAAAAAATGTCTCCCTTTTCCTTTCTCCTTGGTGAAAGCATGAGGAAAAAAAAAATTTTTTTTCCAGATAATCACTGTGAGAATCTGGTTGAGCTCCTGAAGGTAAAATTCCAAGTGTGGGGGCCTCCCTGCAACTGGGTCTTTTTGGAGTTTTAACCCCTAGACTAGTGTACACTGATCCTCCAATATTCCATCAATTACAGTTTAGTTTTTCCTACCTGACACTGGTTCCTGCAATTTTTTTCTCAGGGGTTTCTGCTCAAGTGAATTGGAATTCTCTGTATTCGCCTTTTTGTCTTTTGAGGGCAGTGGTTTCCTTTGTGACCTTACTTCTCTGATAAAGCTAAGAAGAGTTGCTGATTTTTACTTGTTGATAGGACAGAGTGCGGACTTCTAAGCTCTCCATGCTGGGCTGGAAACTGGGAGTGGTAAAAATAACTTAATTTGATTAGGTATATTTGGTGCACTATCATTTCAACGTGTAGAAGCAGCCTTATTTCAAATGATCAGAGGCTACATTTGATCAGTGGCTCTTGAGTTGGACATGAGCTCTAGAAATCCCTGCACTGATGCTCAGCTGAAGAGTAATGGTCTTTCCCAGTGGGAAACTTACTAAAAGATAAGTCTCTTACTCTCTTATGGGATGCCCCTGTGAGGTGTTTTAGTTTTGACTGTGAGTACTTTGAACAAATTTGCTCAGTTTAGATGGTGAAAGTTGTAAAACATTTGTACTCCAGCTGTGGGTTGGAGGGGCATACCCAGTGAAGATGACATTTGAGATGCTTTTTGTGGACTGGATGAGCCTTAAGAACACAGAAATCACAGAAGTGGAATTGGGTAGATATAACGGCATGGGGGAAATTACTAGAGCAGAAGAAAATCAGAGGCGTTTCCTGTGAGAAGAGATGCTTCCATTTGTCTGGGTCTAATTCACCTCTGCACCCTCAATGTAGGTGATCCTCACATTTGGGACTACTTTGCTTTCGGAGTACACTTCCACTTGGCCTGTTTCATCAGGAGATCAAAACCCATTATTGTCAATTTGGGTGTATGTAGCACCTGTTTCCCAAAAGTCCCTGAGTTAGATAACATTATTTTGCTTAGAATAGAAAAAACCCAGCAGTTAATAAAGAGGAGAGACCATTTAATCTCAGGAAACTTTAGCAATTTAGCCTCTTGGCTTGGCTCCTGGGAATTTATAGGTCTTACTGATTTTACTAAATTTCAAACTATTGTTTGAATTCTAAGTTAAGCCTGTATTTGGCAGAGTACTGGTAACTCATGGTTTGCTCTGTTTTGAGTATAGAATAGAAGCAAAGTGGTGAAGATGTTATTTGTAGCCCTTTAAAACTTTTAGCTTCCACAGTATGTTCATATATATATTATATATATATATATATATGAACATTTTTTTTTCCTGAGTGTTTTCTTTTCGGTAAAGCATCAGGTTATGATGGATATCCACAGATGAAAAACGTTCTTCAACTAGAGCCTAGCAATTTTAAAAATTGCTAACTCATTATGTCAATATTTGTTTCCCACATTACCATTGTATACATTTTAAGGAGGCAATGTTTGTGCTAACAACAACTAAAAGTGTAAATACTGTAATGCATCAGTTCAGGGCTGTGAATTCTTAGGATTGAATTATCTGCATGTAGTTCCATATAACGCTTTCACTATTTCCATAGTGGTAGGACTATGTTTTGGGCAGCTTCTTTCATGTGAGATGGGGGGAGGGGGGCTTCATTTGTGTTAATATAATACTTTTTCATATGTCAGAAGTTAATAAAATCAACTGTTCATTGTCTTTTATAAAACAAATATTGACGAATTCCTGCCTTCCTCTTAGATTCCACACAAATTACTTTAATGTATCTTGTCATTCGAATGTAGTTCTTTGTGTGGAAACCAAAGGCACTAGTAACACAGAACCTGAGGTGAGCAGAATAAGCAGGAGAACGGTGAGGAGATAGAAGATTGCCATGATTTTTTTTTTTTCAAATAAATTCAAAAAAGTATTGAGAAAGCACCAGGTATATTCCAGTCCCTTTTCTAGAAATTATATATAAAAGAGGGCTTTTGACCTCTAAGAGTTCACAGTCTAGCAAGGACGGACAAGAAAACAGATAGCTGAGCTTATAAAAGTATGACCTTAGGACTATAGAAGCAGAGAGAGCCAAGAGTTTTGCTCCATGGGAGATAATTAAGAAAGCCTTTTCAGAGAAGGTGATATCTGGGTTGAGACTTAATGTGTTGTAGGAGTTCTGTGAGCTACTAATGATGGTGGAAAGGTCTGGGGATTCTCAAAAGAGGCAAGCCATATTCCTAGGGTTGCTGGAAGGGAGGTGGGCGCGGGGATGGGTTCAATGGGTGATGGGCAGGAGTGCTTTTGTGATGAACACTCACTAAATTCTCCACCTGAAACTAATACTACACTGTATGTTAACTAACCGGAATTTAAATAAAAATGAAAAAAAAATAATTGAAAATAAAAACAAACACAAAATAAGTAGAAGCAATCTGCTTTCTGTTGTTAACACTTCCTCTGTCACGCAGTATTCCCTTTTCCTGTTAAGATTATGTAAAACACTCACCACTTTTTCTCTTCAGCATCATGACAATGATGATGTGTCACCAGATGCTCTGCATCCATAAGGAATAGCATGGAGGACATTAGGAGAAGGAAGGGAAAAATGATGGGGGGAAATCGGAGGGGGAGATGAACCATGAGAGACTGTGGACTCTGAGAAACAAACTGAGGGTTCTAGAGGGGAGGGTGTGGGGGGATGGGTTAGCCTGGTGATGGGTATTAAAGAGGGCATGTTCTGCGTGGAGCACTGGGTGTTATACACAAACAATGAATCATGGAACACTACATCAAAAACTAATGATGTAATGTATGGTGATTAACATAACATAATAAAATAAAATTAAAAAAAAAGAGTAGTGGAGCAGTGAGTGGACTTTGAGGAACCAGATGCCAGGGCTTTGTAGGGAGGAGGCAGTTTTTCAGTCCATCTCTCTTAGAGTGTACAGCTGTGTGCAATACAGCCGTGGCGTTCCAGCAGGCTGGGGGAATCGTGAGTAATCCCAGGGGTGCCACTGCTCTAGAAGAGTAGGAGCAAGTTTGGCAATGTCATTTAAATGATACTTCTCAAGTGGATGGCAAGTTTGTTGAAGCTTCCTGAGAACCACAGTGCATAGCTGGGTTGAAAATGAACTGACACAGCTTTCTAGATCAACACATAGCTGGAACCTATGAATGGAGCACTTTCTGTTCAGTCTGTGCCTAAGCCTGTTTATTCTAAGTGCAGGGCAAAGGAGTCCAACATGGGGCTTGATCTCATGACCCTGAGACCATACTCTGGGCCAATATCAAAAGTTGGATTCTCAACTGACTGAGCCACCCAGGTGCCCTATATATACACACACACACACATACACACACACATACATATACATGTATATATACATATATATGTATAATTAAGTTCGTTGGGTTACACTGAAATAATTTGTACAAGAAAGTCAGGATAAATAGTTCCTTTTAAATGATTTTCAGAATAAGGAGTTGAGGCTACATATACTCTGCCTTAATAAAATTATTTGGATTTTGGATTTCTTTTTTTCCTTTTTCCTTTTTAAAAATATCGTTAGGAATTTATAAGTTTTTAATACTAGTGTGTTTGGTCCTATAATTACATACTATTTATATATATAGGTATGAAATTGTATATACCTATATATTTAAAATTATATATAGTTGTGTATTCAAATTGTTCCATTTTTGTCCTGTTCAAGTTGGCTCTATGCTCTTTTGTTAGGACCCAAATACCTTGACGGTTTCCCTTTTCAGTAATAAGATATCATAGTTTCACCTTGAGTATTTCCTACCCCAGCTCTGTAATCAGCCCTTTATAATCAAGTATATTGACATATATATCGCAGATGAGCCCATTGAATTTTTATTATCAAATACTCAACCAGTTCTCTACAACTGGACACTTAAGTTATTTTCACTTCTTGCATAGCTATGCCGTCTGAAACTCAAGTAAACGTATTGAACTTAATATAACTTGTCATTATGTTTTAGCTGTTTTTCAGAGATGTAGAATCTAGGAATCAAGTGGCCACAATCAGAGAACATCATTCATTTTTTAGATAAATTTTATGCATTAGGTATTATGTTTGATTTTACAGAATAGAAAGAAGGTAAAGCAGAGCACCTGTTTTTAAAAATCAACCATTGCTATTGAATAATAAAAATACTACATAACTATTGAGGTTAAGCAGTAAATATGTTGATAAAGACGTATTTGTTTCATGGTTTCTTGACGCCCCTGTGAAAGAAACCAGTAGAGCTCTCCACGTTGCCTAATACTGAAATAGAGGAATTTGTGGTTAGCAGAATATTCATTATAGGAGTTCTGACAGTTAGGAGAAGGAACTGGAGGAAATATTGTTGAAGAAAAATTGTATCAGACAAGTTAAACAGGCAAGGAACTATTGAAGTAGAGGAAAGAGAGTTTAAAGAGCTTGGTGTACTGTGGGGAAATCACAGGCCCCTGTGTTTGCTGATTGGCTTTGTCTGGATGTAAAGGCTATCTTCTAGCTGATACAGACTTTGGAGTACATTGTCCCCTGAAGTTAGGCTCCTGTGCTTCCAGAAAGACTGGTACATGGGGCTGTTATCTTCCTGGATGGTTATATTTCAAAAAGATGATTTCCAGGTATGTGAGAAAGACTTTTCCTGGGTCTTAAAGCTTACAAGAGACTTTTAAAGGAAATATAAATATAAATATAAATAAATAAATATATGTAAAGGGGGACAAAGATTTTGCAGTCAAAATTTTCTAGAGTAAATGCTCTAAGAAAAGGAAGATCGGGGGTCCTATGGTCAGGAAGAAATGTTTCTGAAGTCTAGACAAACTAAGGAAAGCATTAGTCCATCTTCGTATTTCATAATAAAAAATTTTGTGACATTACTTACTGATGAATTGATTTACTATAAAGGGAATCTAATTGCAATCACTTATTCTGTTATAATCTTTGTTGATAGGTCTGTCTCCATAATCTGGTTAATGTGGTAGGATACAAAGAAAAAGTGCAAACTAATTGCAAATTTAAAAATTTTAGAAAATTAATAAAAGGGGTATTAAGCATAAATTACAAAGCCACTGATAAAATTATAGCAGAGATGGACAATTAACAATTAAAAAAGAATTTGCATGAGTATTGACATAATTGAGTTTCAACAGAGAATGATTTGAATGTCAAGAGGTGAAAGAATTGTTGAAAATCTGATAAAAGTCAATAACAAAATGATGAGGATAAAGTCAAATGTAAAATGATGACTGTAGCTTTACACTATCATACCATTTATCAGTAAAATACACCTTCAATGTAAACAGTTAAACCATAATTTAAAAAAAAACATTAAAAACCATAATCACAACCTAAAATACCATCAGTGTAAAATAAGCATATTTTCATGACTTTTGTTTGTAAGGTAACATCCTAATCATTATTTTTTAAACTATAGAACAGTTTTTTTCCCCTCCATTTTTTGTGGGTTAATTCTTAACCCATATCATCCACAGATACGGAAACACTTTTCTTTTCCAAAATAGAAAACTTTTTGAAGTACTGGAATTTTGATAACAGATATTTAGTAATGGGTGTAACAGAAGGCTAGAATACTTTTTAGGAACTAAAGTAGAGCTATGTCTTCCACTTAATATTTAAAAACTGCACAGAACAATACTACATGTTGCTGTAACTACATTCACAGAAGGATATGCTCAACTTCAGGATGGTGATTGGTGGGAAGGGATTGAGGTGAAGGAAATAAAGGGTAGATATATCTTAAAAATCATGTCTTCTTTCCTTTCTTTTTTTAAAGATTTTATTTATTTATTTTAGAGATAGAGCATGGAAGCATGAGCAGGGGGAGGAAGAGAGGGAGAGGGGCAAGCAGACTCAGTGCAGAGCACAGAGCCCAGCGTGGGGCTCGATCTCACGACCCTGAGATCATGACCTGAGCTGAAATCGAGTAGGACGCTTAACCCACGGAGCCACCCAGACACAACCCCCTCCCCCCACAGTGTCTTATTCTTTAAAAACAAATTAGGACAAAAAGTTAACCCCTGTTAAATCTGCGTGATGGGTAAATGAATACTGCGTTAGGTTGCGTGCTTTTTTTTTTTTTTTTTTCAGTTCTAAAAGAAGGAAAAACCCAAACTTTTATCTTGCCTGTTTTTCTTACTAGAATATAATCTTTTAGGGGGAAAAATGCCTTATTCCTTTTTGTTCTGTTCCCTGTTTAAACCAGAGATTCACACATAAAAGATGTTGTAACTTGACGTTACCTTGAATCGGAAGATCCTTAAGTTGTGGATTTAGGATTTACAAAAATTTAAGTGATTTGGGCATTTAGGACACCTTTTAATATTTCTCTAATGGATGAACCTAGTCATCAGTAAATTCAGTTATGCTGATTAAATTAAGTGCCGGACAGTAATGGTGATTTTATTGTGTAGGGGATTGGATTTTTTCCCTTTAATCAAAAATGCAAGTGCTAGTGTTTTTCTGCGTGTCCTTGTCTCTGTCAAGACTTTACTTGTGTAGAGAAATGGAACAAAATTATTCTGTTATTAAGTAAATGGCAGTACTCTATCAAAACAAGAAAAAGAAATAGTTTAATTTTTTAAAAAACAGTGGGGGGGGGAAGTACTTTTAATTCAAGCAGCATTGAACTGATTCTGTGGCAACCCTTCTATAAGGCACACATTCTGCCCTGAAGTGAAATGAAGCCTCGCCATGGTGTCCCGGGGTTTAATGATGGCTCTTAACATGACACAGTAGTGGAAGCTTCAGTTCTCTTAAGTGTTTTTGCAATGGGTTAACATAGAAATCTAGACTTATTTTAGTGTAGATGTTTTATTCTCATATCTATCTGTGTAGTTAAAGTCCACATATTCACTTTCTCTGAAACATTATTTACAGTGCTATGATTCAAAGAAAGTTTTATTTATTTATTTTGTAGAGTATTTATTTATTTGACAGAGAGAGAGAGCACAAGCAGACAGGCAGAGGGAAAGGGAGAAGCAGGCTTGCCACTGAGCAAGGAGCCCGATGCGGGACTTGATCCTAGGACCCTGGAATCATGACCCGAGCCGAAGGCAGATGGTTAACTGATTGAGCTGCCCAGGCGCCCCAAAGAAAATTTTATTTAATGCTTTTGTCTTATGGAAATTCATTCTTTAGAAACTTGTTTATGAACTATTTGAAACAGACCAAAGACAAAAGGTCTCAAGTCCCATGTGCCTACCACCTACATTTAATAGATGAAACTGTATTTCCACTTTGAACCTAGGAGTTAATAGTATTTGGAGGTTTTGACTTATCAACTCATCTAAGTTTCCAACCTCTGAGAATGTGATGAAAGCTACAGATCCTGTCTCAAGAAAATTTGCACATATACAAAATTTTACATCCAGCATGATTGTGTTTATGGACTTTACAAAGTCTAAGTTAAGAACGCTAAACTATGAAGACCCTGTCTGGATAACCCGCTGTGAATAGACTGAGGGGTGCCCATTGACACAGATACTTAAAAAAAAAAAATTAGGTGAGTCCATAGTAACAAAAGGCAGCTGGAATGTTTAGATTCACAAATTACCAAAGTTTTAAATAAGGAGGTAATTTTAAAATACTGTTTGAATAAAGAGAGAATAAGTTAATGATCCCATAGTAAAGTCCAGAAAATTTTTTCAAGTAGTGTGAAACGTTGTCATAAATATACATGTACCTACAGACGTGTGAGGTTGTGTATGTGTGTGCACATGAGTTATTTCAGGCTGTCCTCTGACAGAATATGGAGACTAGAGAGGGAGAAGACAGGTCATTAGACATTGTATTTCACTGTGATCAGCTTAGATGAGCCTTCATGGTTTCTTCTGTAGTAAGTCATTGTGGTAAAACAGAGAAAAACAAAAGCAAGTATTATTTTTTTAATGAAAACTTTCACATTTTTAAAAATATATTGTAATGAAATTTTCCTTTCCCCAGAAATATTTTTGGAAGGTTTGTTGAATGTCTTCCCAAGTAGGACCTTACTTATTTTATAATGAAAGCCAATTTAAAAGCGGGGGTGAATATATTCAAATTATCTTAGAAGGCGAGTTGTTACACAAAATGCCTCTTTACTGTCTTACCAGCTGATCATAGTCTAAATTGGTTTTGATACATGAAATGAGTCCAGGTGTGTAAGGAACTCACTGTATAACCGTGCAACTGGGAATTCTCCAAGTTTACTTGCATGTAGTACACAGTGTTTATTAAAGGATAAAATGTATAGTTTTGAAGCTTATGCATCCATAATTAAAACTAAACCATATTCTCAACAATTATTTAGGATGTTGATAAAAAGATTATGTCAGGGCAAAGTATTTTGACATTTTAATATTTTTAGAGTTAATGGTGCATGGGGATAATTAGAAACAGACCAAATTGTAGTCAGTTTTATTACTGGTCTTAATTTCTGTGCAGACAGTACATCCTGTGATTGCCTGCTCCAACCACCTTTTCCTTGTATACCACTACTTTTGACACCAGGCTGTGTGTTAGCTAATGGGGCTATAAGTCAGTAGACCTCAGTTCTAGCACCCTGTCTACAAGGAGATTGATCTATGATATTGTGTCTTATTATTTGAACCCCTCAGGTTCAATTCTGCCATCTGTAAAATACTGTCCAATCACATGGTTCCTATCTCTGAATTCAGTTCTCTGAATTACTACTACTTAGTATTTAGTGGTAAGAATTACCGGAATATGTGTGTGTGTGTATTTGGAGCTCATAAGCAGAGCACCGATGTGGGAAGCATAAACCCATCTAAGTTCTAACCACTGCACTGTCTGTCATCCAATCTTCTGTGAGTGCCTTAACCTTGGATCTTTTTTTTTTTTTTAAAGACTTTATTTATTTGACAGAGACAGACACAGCGAGAGAGGGAACACAAGCAGGGGAAGTGGGGGAGGGAGAAGCAGGCTTCCCGCTGAGCAGGGAGCCCGATGCGGGGCTCAATCCCAGGACCCTGGGGTCATGACCTGGGCCGAAGGCAGATGCTTAACGACCGAGCCACCTGGGCACCCTTAACCTTGGATCTTTTATCAACCTCATTTTTACCTCTGTTGGACCAGGTGATTCAGTGTTTTTGGTTTTTTTCTTGTTTGAGTGTTGTTTAATTCTGTATCTGATTGTTAAATTCCTCAAAATATTCATCATATCACTTTTTGTGTACAGATACATTGATTTGCCTAGTTGTGATGAAGGTAATAAAGGTCGGGAATTGTGTGATAACTAGTGTAGATGAAGAAATGGGAGTTCAAAGAGATAATGTGTCTTTCGTACTTCGTAATTGGGGAATCTCAGTTTATTATATATTAGTTAACATCACTGGAATGTATTATCTTGTCCATTTGGACGCAGTTTTTGTAGAACTATATTAAATCTTTTTTCATATGATTTTTAGAAGTTGTTATATCTTAGCCACACAACTCTAGCAGTTTCGAGCTGCTATAACAAAAATACCATAGATTGTTTAATACCAATCTTAAACAACCGGTGTTGATTTCTTACAGTTTTGGAGGCTGGAAGTCCGAGACAAAGGTGCCAGCAGATCTGGTGTCTGGTGCGGGCCTGCTTCCTGAGTTGGAGATGGCTGTCTCCCCCTTACCTCCTCACATGGCCTAGAGAGCAAGCACTGGTCTCTTTCTCTTCCTAGAGGACACTAGCCGCATCTTGGGGCTCCACCCTGATGACCTCATCTAAACCAGATTATCTCCTAACCGCTCCACCTTCTAATACCCTTCCACTGGGGTTAGGGTTTCAACATAAGGAATTCTTGAGGACACAAGCATGCATTCCATAACAAGTCGTAATTAACTTTGTATTCTTTTCCTAAACTTGCTTAGGTATGCCCTCTCTCTGAGGCTTCCCTCCAGCCTTCCTCCCAAACCATCTTCATGATTTGCTAATTAATTCCGATTCTTACCAGAGATGAGGCTGGCTGGTCCCCATCCTCCAAATCTGGCCCCACACCTTGCCCTATTTACCGAAGTCCTGGCGATCTGCATTCTTTTGGTCTTAGTCATCTCAGGTTGCCATAACAAAATGCCACAGACTGCGTAGTTTAAACAACAGAAATGTATTTTCTTACAGTTCTAGAGGCTGGACGTCTGAGGTCAAGGTGTGGGCACATTTGCTTTCTCCTGAGGCCTCTGTCCTTGGCTTGCAGACGGCTGCCCTCCTGCTGGTGCTCTTAGTCTTTTCTTGATG
This sequence comes from Zalophus californianus, assembly GCF_009762305.2. Taxonomy (NCBI): domain Eukaryota; kingdom Metazoa; phylum Chordata; class Mammalia; order Carnivora; family Otariidae; genus Zalophus; species Zalophus californianus. The sequence continues at coordinate 15,902,979 of NC_045599.1, forward strand.
CACACACCCTTGGCATCTCTTCATCTTATAAGGACACCAGTCCTAACAGATTGGGAGCCCACCCTAACGACCATACTTAACTCTACGTACCTCCTTAAAGGCCTTTATCTTCAAATACAGGCACATTTTGGGTTGGAACATCATCCTTTTGAATTTTAGAGGACGCAGTTACATCCGTGAGCTTCCTTAAGCTGCCTCACGGAACTTGTTCTGTCTTTATATTTTAGAATTAATCTTTCCCTCAACAGCTCCCTACTCCTGTCTGCCAAATGTGCGGCGGGTACTAATCTTGTGTATTCCTCTCTCTCCCTTTATTCTCCGATTGTTATATGTCTCTTTCTTTTCTTTATACTTGACTGGACTGTGAGCTCCTAAAAAGCTGAGAGTGTATCGTTTTCAGATATAAAACTCTAGGACAGTTACTGTATGCAGATATATTATGCAGCCTTTTAAAATTAATTAATGGTTTTATTTCCCATAAAGTTTTTTTTTTTTTGAAGGGTTGGAAATTGCCCTGCATGTCTTTATCCTAGATATTAGCAATTTAGATTGTGCCTTCTTAAGATCATCGCTTCTGCTTTGAAGAACATCTCGGAAGAGGTTAAAGCACAATATGCACTTAAGAATACTTGTGGAATTGAAGTGAGAGGTCTCTAAAAGAGCAGTTTAGAAAAATTACTACATCAAAGGGAACTGCAGCAAATGAAGTGCAGTGGTCTGAGTCAGAGTTGAGGGGCTAATGTGTTTCTGCTGTGGTGTGACCACCGAATGTTCCTGATGGCAGGTGCTTCGTAGCCTGACACCTGGATGATGGGTTATCGGGAGTGGAAAATGAACGAAGACTCTAGGAAAAAAAGCAAAGGTGGAATGATTCCATTGGTGTTTGATGTCCTCAGTTCCTTGATATCTCGGAGACATTTTTCTAAATGACTTGCTTTACCTCAGCCTTTTTTGTTTTTGAACCTGTCCTTTGCTGCCACAGGTTGTAAATCAGGTCTGCAGGTCCGTTCTGTGTAACTTCAAATTTAACAACACAAAAAATTTAACGCCCGAGGCTTCTAAAAGAAAGAAGAAATTGAAGTTCAAAGAGTTTTCTATGATTTCACATCACAGTGATTTAAAAAAAATTCTTAATTGAGATAATGTTATTCATTCGTTTAACAGCCCAGTGGCTGTCTCATTTCATTCAGGTGAAAATCCAGAGTTGTAATGACGGCTTGCAAAGTCCACCTTGTGCTGAGCTCCCCGACTTCTCTGACCTGGGGTCGAGTTGCCCTTCCCCCTTGCTCTCCAGCACATAGACCTGCTTTCTTTCTCTCCAAAGCACTTGTAACTTTAAAGATACATTATCTAATGTGTTAATTCATTTTGTGTGTTGTCTCACCTTTTCCGTTAGATAACAAATTCATGACAGAGATGTGTCTGTTTTGTTAAATGCTGTATCCTTGGTGCCTATGAGAGTGTCTGGCCAAAGCAGATCACTCAGTAACTTACTGTTGAATGAATAACTATGATGCAGATTAAAGATGGACTTTGTTTTGGAAGCAAATGAGATTGTAAATTTATCACAGAATATTGGTACAGGAAAATAAAATTAGTAACATTTTGTCAAAGCATTGGCTTTACACTTTTGTATAATCATGTTGAAGAAAGTTGATTTTGTTTTGTTTTTCTTAGGCTACTCTTCATTTTAACAGGTTAGTCCTTGGTGTAAATAATCCATGATCATCTTTATTCACTGAATTTGCATTGGTAATGGCCTTTGTGTCTTCTATAATAATACCTTCATCTTTTATTAAAACTTGCAGGATGCAAATAGGAGAGTAAGAATAGAGGAAAATGCAAGGGGAAGAGGAGAAAGATCAGACAAACACTTTTTGTTACTCTGTGTTTTTAGTCATGCCAATACTTTTCTCTGCTTTTTAAGAGGTACCTTCATAGTTCCCAGCTGAGGAAGGTGGGCTGAACTCTTCTCTAATGTTTGTATGTGAGACACGAGGGGAAGAGAGAGAAAGGAGTTGATGATTTGTAGAGGAGAGAGCGTCTTCCCTTTCCTTGCCACATTACAATTGATCATTTTTCTCTAGGGAAATAAGGCATTCGTTTTACTTAGAAAATTTTCAAGATAGGCTTTTCACAAGTTACAGTAATCTTTTTCTACACACAACATACATTTTCATGGAAACTGACGTTTGAAAGCACAGCAAGAAGGAAAAGACATGATGGTCTCCCTGCAGGATTGCCTCTTGTTACTATAACAAGAGGATGAACGACCAGAAACACAGCAAGGGGCAGGGCATGCTTGGCAGAGACAACAGCTCAAAGACAAAATATACAAAACATCAATTATGTATTAGAGAAAGGTGTTCAGTTAATGATCACAGCAGATGCAGCTTTGTTTACACACACAAAAAATTAGTCTCCCCATAATTTGTGTTCAACCTTGAAAACACAGTCTCATTAGTCAGAAAGAATCTGCTCTAATTATTCTTCAAATTGGAAATTCCTCAGGGAAATATGGTCCATTCCAGCTATCTGATAAAGACTGCTCAAGAGGGATTTATTGATCCTGACTTTGGGAAAACCTCATTGCACATCCCATGCTACCTTGTTTAAGCAGGATATTACTCTGAAAATCCTTTCCCTTGTTACTGGGACATCATTGAGACACAGAAATATCTCAGACAATCCCTTCTTCATTATGAAGCTGAGTAGGGAGTCAAACATGAATGAAAGAAACCAGTTGAGCAAGTTGGCAGCTGCTTTAATCCATAAACATATAATAATGGTAATAACTGGTACCTTTATTGAATTTACAGAGCCCTTCTCATATACCTTATATTGGTCAGTCTTCTAAACAGTACTGTGAATTAGGTAAGAAAAATGTGTGTCTGTGATACTGCTTGCTACCAATTTTACCTTAGTTATAGCAAAAAATGAGATTTTGCTCAGCTGCCTGTTCTGAACCCAGGAACGGTTAATGGTTTCTCCTGTATGGTACCTAATGGCTAACTGTTTCTCCTGTATGGTACCTATTAGTTACTGTGGTTCATAGCAAAACTTGGGATTGGATTTTATGTGGAGGACTGGTGAGGTAATGGATCTGCTTAGAGGACATCAGAATAGCAGGTAAAGCTCGCAGATCACTTCTACTCTGAGAGACGTATGCAATTAATATTTAAAATAACAACAAAATATATCTAAAGTTAAAAGAAATTTATAGTAAATAAACATAACATTAGCTGGCAGCTTGAACCAAAGAAGTCCTATGAACATAGCTTTCTGGCATTAGAAACACATATATACTTAAGAAATGCCAAATTTTTTAGTATTTTAGGATAACCTTTAACATTACAAGTGTTGGGAATCCCCAAGTTCCCCCTAAGACTGATTCTCTAGATGAACTCACAGGATTCAAAAGTGTTTTACTCATGAGTATGGCTTATGAATGTGAAAGGATATAGATAAAAATTGCCAAATGGAAAAGGTGCATGGCAGAATGCCTTGGAGAAACAAGGCATATGCTTCTAGGTGTCTTCTCAAGAGGAGTCTCCCAGGATGCACTCAATTCTCCCATCAGGGACGTGTGACAGCATGTGTGAAGCGTTGCCAACAGGGAAGCTCACCTGAGCCTTGGTACCAGGTTTTTTATTGGTGGTCATTGAAGCAGGCATTGCATGTGACTTATATGTATAGGTATACTGCTAGTTGGATTCCATACCACTAGAGATGAAAAAGCAGAGATTTAGCATAAATCACATTGGTAGCATAAACTATCTGGTGAACTGGTACAGTATAGCCCAAGGCTGCAGGCAGACAAAATACTCTTTTATTTTTTAATTATTATTAACATATAATGGATTATTTGTTTCAGGGGTACATGTCTGTGATTCATCGTCTTACACAATACGTAGTGCTCACTACAATACATATTCTCCCCCGTGTCCACCACCCAGCCACCCCACCCCTCCCAAACCCCTCCACTCCAGCAACCAAAATACTCTTACTAGGCAAAATCTTACACAGGCTCAGAGCTCAGCCATCATGTGTCCTGAATAAAGACTGAATAAAGGCTAGGTTAGCCCTTTCCTGCACACTATGTTATTTCAATGAAGAAACACTGAAATCATTAAGTGAAGAAATAGTCTTTGAGACCGGCTTCCTCTCAACCCTTGTAAAATCATTCAAATACTCTGTATATATTGATCATTTGTCTTTTATAAATTTAATGTAATGCAATTTAACATTTTTCTTATATTTTCTTTGAAGATGAACTGAATTCATTTTATTATTCTAAAAATGTACTTTTCCATAGTAAAATTTATTGATCCTCATACTAACTGGATTGGTTCACCCTTTATCTGGCTCTTTTAGCCTCAAAGACACACAACTCAGAACTTTTTCTTTTGCCTTTCCTTTTCTTTCTTCACCAGCCGTATTTTATAAAACTGCTTATCTAAAAATGAGTACCCAAGCTATTTTTGATTTTTCCTATTGTAGTTTTACTCTTTACCTATCTGCCTTTTAAAAGTGCATCTACATTGTTATCAAGTTGTAGCATGTATACGGTTTTAAAAACAAAAGTTTCAACCAAACACTATTTATGGTTTTTACCTTAATATTTCTAAATAATATGCTTTTCACTATTTCTTGAATTTCCAGTATGCACTTACTAATAGGAATATGGAAGATGGAGATTTATTTCTCTAATGTCAAAGCTTTACTCTCCTATATTTGTAGAAGAGTTGTGTTTGGGGGATGTTTAAATTTTCTGCCTTTGTAATGTAGAACTGAGACACAAAGTGTAGATTTTTATTTTCTATAGTTTTAGGACTTACCTGGAGTGAATAATTGCCTTTTATTATTTGCTTAGGATTTTTCCCCCTTAATTAATTAGAGAGAGAGAGAAAGAGAACATGTGAGCACGAGTGGGGGGTGGGGGACAGAGAAGGGAGAGGGAAAGAATCTCAAGCAGATTCCACACTGAGTGTTGAGCCCAGTGTGGGGCTCAGTCTAATCACCTTGAGATCATGACCTGAGCTGAAAACAAGAATTGGAAGGATGCTTAACTGACTAAGCCACCCAGGTGCCCCAATTTGCTTAGGTTTTTTTAATGTAACTTTAACCAATTTAATCAGAATTCATCAAAGAATGAAAAGATCCTTTAAATATGACCAAAACTGTCAAGTCATCTATCAGTTCATTTTTCTTGAAGCCCTCCTTTGTCCAGCACTGTGGGCTGGTTTGTCTTTAGGCCTTCTGCAAGCTACCAAACTGGGGCTTCCTCTCTATAAGCAAGCTTAGAATTTTTTGACTTTTTTCCCCTTAATGGCTTTTATATTGGCCAGATTCCATATATTCTGACACCAACTGGTATACTGCAGTACAATTCTGATAACAATTCAGAGTTAACACAGACCCTACAAGTTAAAGGACATGGTCCTCATCTGCCCTCACTTCTGACACCAGCTCCACTTTGGGACTCCCAAGGCCACCCACAACTCTGACCCATTGTCTACAAATTCAGGGGTTCCCAGGATTTGGGGGACTTGGGGAAGCAACAAAGCTGAATGTGATATAGCTATACTGAGAATCGGATGATATTTTGTAACTCTAGATTGTGAAGAGTGAAATCCCCAAATTCCCTATTCAACTCCCCAAGCACTAATGCCCAAAGATACACCTCCCAGGCCGGAAAACAAAATATTTATTTCTAAAAAATGTGGCCCAAACCAAAATAAAAATTTAAAAGCAGTGTGATCATATTCAGTAATTTGCTAGAATGACTCCCAGAACTCAGAAAATTACTCTTCTTAGAGTTACATTTTAATTATAGAGAATACTATGGGGTGAGTCTGGGAGGGTCCCAAACCCAGATCTTCTATGCCCTCTTCCCATGGAATCACCCTCTAAGCACGTCACCAACCAGGCAGCTTTGTGAGCTTTGATGTACAAAGTTTTTATTGGGATTTCATTATGTAGGTGTGATTGATGTAATCATAGGCCATGTGATTGAACTTCCCTGCAGGCTGGTCTGGCTCAGAGTCTCAACCCTCTGATCACATGGTTGGTCTTTCTCTTGACCAGTCTCAGCACTGATTGTCTCATTAACTTATACTGAGGTGTGATCTAAGGGGCCCAGGATTAACAAAGACCTTCCTATTATTTGGAAATTCTAAGGATTCAGTCTCTCTCCAGGAACCAGAAATAAAGGACAGATTTCTTATTATACAACACCATTTGATCCTGTTTCTTTTTTTGGTTACATTATTTTGGTGGAATGCATCTTTGAGAAACTTAACATGGTTCATGGGAAGTGCAGTTTTTCTGAGATACTACTTGAAAATGTATCTCTCTGTCACACTTTATGGATAGTATATATGAATATAGGCATCAGTGTTGGAAAGAGTAGTCTGCCAAAATTTGCAAGGCATTGGTTCACTGTCTTCTAGCTTCCAGTGTTACAGTTAATTTGATGCTTTTCACAAAACTGATTATCTGTATGAGCGTTTCTCCCCTGCCACCTTATGACTTTCTAAAAAAAAAAATTATATTTTTTATTTTTTCATTGGATCCTGAAGTGGTTCTGTTTTGTTGCAAGTCATATCTGTACTTTTCACTCATACCACTCATCCGAAGCTGCCCTACTATGGCTCTAGTCCATATTTTCTTTACTGTGGGACCCAGGCTGATAGGTCTGCCAGATTTTGTGGCAAAGGAAAAGGAAATAAAGTAAATCAAGAAATAGCTTTTTTTTTTTTTTTTTAAAGAAATAGCTTTAACTACTTCTGCTAGGAAGCGTTACCTCTGGTCACATGTAATTGAACGAAGAAAGTCACATAGTATTGCCATCATCAGTACAGGGAAGGACATAGTAGGTTAGATAGAGTTTTCCATGCCAAGTCCTGCCATGGTCATACTACTTTCAAATTTTTATTGCATTTTGGGCCACATTTTATAGATATACTTTGTTTTTATTTCTATAAACATTCAAATATATATATATGTTTCTATTCCTATTTCTATAAACATTCTATAAACATTCAGAAACATTCTGGACCTGATTTCAATACATTAAATTTGCAAGTGTCTGTCAGGGTAGACGACAAGAAGACCTGTGTTGGGTGGAATCGGGGAAGAGATCTGATGATGCACATATATGCATTTTCAGAAAGTTATCCTATTTTGAGACAGAGCCCACACCCTTCCTTTCAGAGGTCCTGGAGTATCTAAACTCTGAATTAGGCTGTGGCCATGAGTTTCTGGTCAGCTTACTCATCTGCAAGCAGTTTGTATGTGTGTGTTCATTCTGACAAGGTGGTTATCTCTAGCTATTCTGCTTCCTATTTCTAAAACTTCTTTGATATTTTTAGTCTTCTGTCATTTTTGTCATTTTCTTTCCTGTTGTTTTTGTTCATGTGGCTTTATATATTTTGAATATTATTTCAGTAGGGATTTAGAAAGAAAAATAAACATGTTTAACTCATCACATTTAATTGAAAGCCTCATGTTAATCACCACACATTTATTTATCATCATGCTGGGTTTTTTTCATCACATGGCGTCTACATTTATAGCTAACGTTGTTTGCTTTTTGGTTTGTTGCTTTGTGTTTTTTATATATCTCTGCAAAGTGTTAAGACACTGATCTACCAGATTACTTAATATATTATTGTTTTTTTATTCATATCCTACAATTTAGTCTTAGATCTTTGCTCACATCTCTAGAATATTCACCCTTATATTGGATTCCTACAATATTGAGTTAGGTTGAAAAATAAGATTGTATGATTTTTATTTTTATGTACCTCTGAGTCTTTACCATCTTTTTTTCCAGATGCCCTTGGGATAACACTTTCTGTTAAAATTATTTCCTTGGCTAATAGAAAAAAAATAAAATTGTGTTATAAAATCTTTCATTTCCTCACTGGGTACAATGTATAATTTTTATGTCATGTTCTAAGGGTAATAAATTGCAGTGTTTGGAATTAACATTGTTAGTGAAAGTAGAACTGTTTGGTTAAAGGATTTTATGGGACAAGGCACTTAAATACTCACATGATGTTTAATAGTTCTGGTTCCTTTACTGCTCTCATATTGAGTAACTGATCCCATAGTAATTGAACAAATTTCATTGAGAGCTAGCACATAGTGAGTAACCAATGACTATAGTATGCCCGTCACCTTGATACATGATGATATTGTTGCCTTTATTACATAGTCACAGAATAAGCTTCTTTTGTAGTTTGGGAATGCAGTACTACTTCAGCATGCCCAGATCTCAGTGACTACTCCTTGACTTTTACTTAAGGCGCAGGTGACATATGTAAATGAAATGTTTCCAGGAGAATCTTTCCTGGATGTTCTAGAATTCATGATAAATAGGTGGAACAGAAATAAATTCACAATTTTCTTCCTTTCTTGAAGGGACACACTAAAGCAATAGACATATTTGGGATCAGTGTCATGGGTTGGTGTTCTAGATAAAATGTGTACATTTTTTACATATAGTAATTTTCACTATAGTTTAAATTCTCTCTGTTTCTGAAACAAGTATTCTGTAAATAATCTTATCTATTAGAATGTTCCAAGTGAACTGACATCCTGTGGATTATATACTGAGTTGATATGTTTGGAATAAATATGAAATGTTTGAATTTTTCTGTCTTCAGGCATGATATGCAAAGTACGTCCTTTCACATCCCTTAACGTCTTGTGATATTCCACAGTTTTCATTTCTTTAATTAAAAAAAATCTAGGTCATTTTCAAAGTTCAGTCTTAAACTGACTTAAATTTGTCTTTCTTCTTCTCCCCCTGATTGTAGGTTTGAGTTATAGCTTTGCTTAGAGTAAAGGGGAAAGGCATGGGCAACCATGATAAATACATCTTTACTATTTTAGCTATATTATCAGAGTTGGGAGTCACATGAACATGAGAGCAAGTATTTTTATTATAAGCAAGTTTTAAGGGTCATGGGGAAGTGTCAGTCTGTCTGAGTTCATCTTTAGCTGGTAGATCCTAACTCCACCAATGTGATGGTTTTTGTATGGTATGTGTGCACAGTTCTTTGGGAGGATATTGAGTTTCATACAATTCTTTTTCATTACTGAAGAACCTTCAGAGAGGATTGGTTGATTCTCTTTCAGTCTCACCAGTGGCTCATGTCCTGAAGTCATTCTTGTGTAAATAAACGGTCTACTTAATCAACTTGATGGCCCTGGGTGTTCTCTAATGCTTGCCACCTCTTCTAATATTTGTGCCCCTTCAGAAGAAATCCCAAGGTTTTGAGGGACCCTTTACAAAGAGTAGGATTGAGATGGGGAGGAGGATTACACTTTTTATCAAAAAAATTATAAGTTGTTTTTTGCTCTTTCTTTTGATCCAGGCTTGCACCCTAAATCTTAAGGCTTTAGAAATTCATAGACTAGAAATGGATATTGAGCTCAGTGTTTATATACTGCCTCAGATTGCAGGGGTTATATGTCAGGTACTCCCAAGAATGACCTCCAGTGATCAGCGTCGTTCTAACTATGGCACAAGGCTGGAATTCAGGATTCTACAGCTCATGAGTTAAGCAGCCAGGGAATGAAGTGATCATCTTCCTTTCTCCTCAGTGCCTCAACTCTCTGTGAGTGGTTCAGGTAGATCTACCTCTTGTGAGACTTGACTCAAGGCTGGGGAAAATGCTTCTTCACTTTACCCGGAGTGGCATTTTTTCTCAACACTAATGCTTACTCCCTGTGTAGTGGAAAGCTTTTATGTTTGTATTGAAAAGGCCTCTCCCCTCCCTCTTTTTTTCCTCCCCTTAAGTTTATCAGGGAGTAGAGTGTGGAGTGGTCAGGGCCGTTGTAAGAGAGGAACATGTGGATGATGGTAGTAGATCTGATTTTATTGACCCTTGTTATGCCCTCAGGCATTGTGGCTGTCTGGGTTATATTTGGCAGGCCTTAAATGTGCAATAATCCGCACTCACTCTTTCAGTCTTTGAGCTCTAGTTAAAAGCATCCTATAATTTTATTACAGTTAAATAAACCAGTTCTTAGAGATAGTGTCTAAATCAGAGGTCAGCAATCATGGCCCACAGACTAAATCTGCTACCCACTTTTTTTTTTGTATATAAAGTTTTATTGGAGCTTACCCATACTCATTTGGTTATTGTTTATAGCTGCTTTTGTGCTATAGCAACAAAGTTGATTAGTTGTGATAGTGACTTTATGGCCCCCATAGCCTGATTATTTTTTATCTGAACCTGTACAGACATAGTTTGATCCCTGATCTAAATCACTTCTCCATGTATATTCTTCCATTTGCCACTATTATTATAACTTTCATAAAAAAACCCAGCACAAAATTAGAGTATTATATGTACCAAGGAGAGGTACATACGTGTTTTAGGTTTTTGCATTGTGTTACTGATTTCTGCAGAAATCAGTGCACGCTATAGAAAGGACTGGGGAAAGAAGGGGACAATCTAAGATCAGTGATTGGGAGCTGTCTCTATGCAGGTAATCCTGGGGTTGGAATAATAAGAATAAATTTACTTTAGAGAAATCGCAACCATTTGATATGATGATGATTGAGCATTCAGCTTAATTCCAGATTGAGTTTTGACACCTCTATCCATATGGAAATTTGATAGATACTTAGAAAATCTAAAAGTACATGAAAACCCATTAGAACACATTACCCATAAGGAGCTCCACAGTCATCTCAGATGGCATACCCAACAGCAATATAGTAGGTTAGGTACATGTTTATTTTAAAAAGCACAAAGATGATCTTCAAAGCTATTACTCTTCTAATGACAACCAGTCATTATGCTGGTGATGATTGACCAATCCCAAGTATGAAACCTGTATTCAAAAGATTTATAATGAAATATTCACTCTCCCACACCAAGAAAACAGAGCAAATGCAATGGATTGGTAAGACAGCATTATGATATAGTATTAGAACAACCTTGGCCATAGGAGATATATTAAAAGTATAATTAAATGGTAAAATATTCAGTACTTTGTTTTTATAGTGAGTTTAGTGGAAAGATGTGAAGCACACCATAGAGAACAATGTGTTCTCTTCTTGAACCCGAGACTCTGGAATTTTCCCCTAAAATCTAAGAGCATGGATCTAAGAGTAAAGGGGTCATTACTGAAATTCCAGTTAGGTCTGTAATTAGATCTGGAATCTGGTGTGCATGTGGTGACCACTGGCTCATAGCATTGTTCTGCACTACTCATTCCACTATCTTCAATTCTTGCCTACATGGTGTCTGAGATCCTGCTTCTAGGTTACAACTTGTTTTTCACTCTGATTCTCTAGACTTCCCCCCTTTTAGAATTTTTATTGCATTGTGATCTCAAGATTCAGTGGCTGATTCCTGCTACTGATGGTCAGATATCCCAAACATCAAAGTATTCTCTATATTCTCAACACCTAATAATTGCTTAGTGAATGAGAAGTGATCATTTATAGGTTTTGAGTAGCTATAATCCAGGTCTCTTGCTGCTAGCCACTGTAGAAATTGCTTTACTGGCCATGATCTTTGTCATACAAACCATTTTCTGCAGTGTGCATGGAGCTGCTCTGTGTTGAGTGATGGACCCAGGAACCTGCTCCAAAGGACCTACCAACCAGGCCTATCCTGAGTGTGTGAGCTCTTTGGAGCTTCATTTTTCCCTCTTCTGCTGTCCCATGTTTCCATGGGAACCATCTTGCCCAGTGGCATTTGTCTACAATGCAGCATGTTATACCTGACATAGGATTCAGTATTTTATAAGATGGACCTAAAAATGTGATCTGTATTCCAGTGCATAGTGAAAGAAAATAGCTGGGTTTCTACAGTCTTTTGTGCAAGTCCTGGCTGTGCAACCTGCTGAAAGTTACATCGTTTCTGTGAACCTTACTTTACTCATCTGTAAAATAAAAAATAGAAAATACACGTTATTTTTGGAGTTAGGATGAAAAAGTCAAAAGACAATGTATATAAAGCATTTATTTCATTGTATATCCTCTAGTGCATACTCAATGATGATTAACTTCCTCTCTTTGAAGAGCTATCTATTTTCAATAAGGATAATTTTATTGTAGAGACAGTTCGTGTTTTCAGAGTTCAAATAAGAAACTTGAGGGGTTGCTGTATGTAGCAGAAGCTTTTAGAGGAGGTGGGGAGTTCTTTTAAGACTTGAGAAGTGAAAAAAAAATCTAAAGTACATTGAACTTTAAAGACTCTTCTCTTGAATTTAATGATAGTCTAAGGAGCAAAGCCACAGGTTAATGAAGAACACTGTCACTGCTGGGGGTGGGGTAGTTTTGGCTAACTCTACCTGGGAAGGGTTCAGAGGATTTATTTGGGCTCTTCACTGTATTTAAGAGACTGTGGCATAGTTAAAGTAGCTAAGGGATCAATCAAAGTTTCATCATTTCAGGAGAGCTAACAAGACTTAGAGGCTGATGGTGTTGGTTTACCAGAGAAGAGCGTACTAACCCTACAGCTTAGAATTCAGGGTATTTTCTAAACAGAAAAGGGATCTTCTAAAAATGCTGGATAATTAAAACATGGCAAATGATCACTTGAGGAGTCGTTTGCAGTGGGACATCATATAAAGCTAGGACAGGGTTGTAAATAAAAGATATTTGTACTGAGCTTAGAGACTTAGGAAATTCTAGGTTATTTCAAACCAGTCATCAGCTCACTGATGAGTTCATAATCATAGTAAAGTAAATGTTTTCCATGAAGCTACATTACAACGTGTTGGTGTTGTGGAGAGAGCACTAACTGTTCTCTTTACATTCTGATACTCAGACTTTAGAACATACGAATGAATAAGACAGGAAGGAAGGAGAGGTGGGAAAGAGATGAGGGAGTGTAACATTATCCACTTTATACCTAGAATGGCAAATACGGTTTTAGATGTGTACTAACAACGGGCTTCCTAATGCTTTACCTCTCTTCTAAACATACTGCAACAATAGCATGACAGGATAATTTCGGGTCTGCCTTTTTGGGGCAGTGTACTTGTACCAAGCGGTGTGGAGAGAGAAGCGGGAAGCCCCTCTCAGTGGAGAAGCAGAGATGACATAGGGTTCTTAGTTGTTTTCAGGGTATATTCAGTTCCCGCTTCCAAACTTGGGCAGAATCTCAGAATAGGGCAGAGAGAGCCAGAGAGAAGAGCCAGTAGCATTATTCTAGAAGAAATCTTATAAAAAGTATGACTCCAGGGTAAGAGTGGCCACCTCTAGAGACGCTCATTATATTTGATGGTCATAGCTAGGAGACCAGTTGGAACCATATTTTATAAACACTTGAATATCAAAGGGGGCATCTGAACATTACAGCTATTATAGGTTTTCTTTTAATATATGAGCTCAGCCCTGCTTTAACAGTATTTACAAACAGGTGTTGTCCAGACAGAATGTTCTTGGGTCATGTAGTCTGATCTTTTTGGAAGTGAAAGGCTGAGTAAATTTAACTACACGAGGGAATAAATAGAACGGGAAAAGAAGCCCACCAAACCTGGAGCCAGGTCTGTCACTCCAACATATCAGTAGGCATATTGGAGGCAGAAGTCGTGGGTTAAACTTCTTCCTTGACTCTCCTCAGCCCCCTGTGAGATCACTTGGTTTTCCAGTAAATATGCCTGGTGATTGGCATACATGTATAGATTTTTATACTTGTACTGAGTACCTGTGACTTTTACATCTCTATCTTACAGATAATAAGGTTGAGAATATTCTATTTACAAGAATTTCTCCTACAGTGCACATTGTATTTATTTGAGAGTGATTTCTTGATAAGCCCATTTAAGATAGACTCTGAATCAATATGAAACTGCGTGTCAAATAATACCAGCATTATGGAGAAGAAAATGAATCTATTCTCTAGGTGACAAGAATTTTTGCTTGACTTCTAAGTGGGAGAAGGGTATTATGGAAGAGGCGGATAAGACAGAAATGTATGTGTTCACAGTGAAGGTACCATCGGCCCGCTTCCTCCATACTTTCTCACTGCTGGTGAAATTTACTAAAATTCATTATACTCTTTTCAAGAACTTCATGGACACCCATATTTGGAAAGAATCAAACACTGCAGCATGAAAGAGAAATGCATGTGGAACTGTAGACATTGGAAATAGAAGGTAATGCTCAGATTGTAGCAGAAAGTAGATGAGGCTTTTTCTACACAGTTTCCCAGCACCCGGACCTTGCTTTCGAGGGCTGAAGAGGGCCCCACCTGCATTAGGTTTCAGGTGTGTGTATGTGTACCTGCATCAGCACTTTCCTTTATCCTGGTACTCTCTGCACGAAGCAAGATGGATTTGGCTTCTCTGCAGTTACTGAGCTGGAGCCAACAGCTTACACACAGTTACTGGCCAGAGCACCTGTCTGCGTTTCGAGAAGATGAACATAGATGTGACTCAGCAATGATTTAATAACCATCCTGCTGCCCTTTGGAGAATGTATATGGGTCTGTTACATCACTTGCTGACACACAGAGTTGCATGGGGGATTGCCTGTGGGCCTGCAGGGGAAGGAAAAGAGAATGGATCAGATTTCACAGAACAGTCCAGGTTGGGGTTATGATGGGTTTTTTGTTTGATTTTTGTTTTTTTTTTGTTTTTTTTTTATGTTTTCTGATAGGGAATACAGTTTTTGTTTCTATAGTTAAATTTCAAAGAGTTGTATTTCCAGTGTACCAGGTTGCATGGGTAGTATGGATGTTATGTTACATGTATACAAACACATGTTTAGCAATGAACTTCCTTTGTTCATCAATTCTGTACTCAGACATGCTCAATCTAATCTTCCTTAACCCACTATTTAACCCACTGCCTGTGCTTTCAATTTTCTAATGTGGTTTTTCTTTTTTTTTTTAAGATTTTATTTATTTATTTGACAGAGAGATAGCACAAGTGGGCAGAGTGGCAGGCAGAGGGGGAGGGAGAAGCAGGCTCTCTGCGGAGCAGGGAGCCCGATGCGGGGCTGGATCCCAGGACCTGGGATCATGACCTGAGCCGAAGGCAGACGCTTAACGACTGAGCCACCCAGGTGCCCCTCTAATGTGGTTTTTCTTGCAGATTATTGATTGATTGATTTTTAGAGAGAGAGCTTGCAAGTGAGTGGGGAGGGGCAGAAGGAAAGGGAGAGAAATCCTCAGTCTGACTCCCTGCTGGCCATGGAGCCCTATGGCACCCCACAGATTTTTTTTTTTTTTTATTTGTAGTAATGCCTAATGAGTCTTCAGAATTTGTTTTTTTTTTTTAATTAATAAAAGTTCTATGGGTTTGAAAATCTAGTATAATTTATAAATATGATAAAGCAAAGTTAGGATGTATTTTTTTTTAAAGTAGAGCTTTTTTCTTTTAGTTAGCTCCTCCCACTCCAATTTATTTTTTTCTCTATCAGGAAGAGGCTTTCCATGTACTTGGCATGCAATAACGGATTGGCACAAAGTAATTATTTGTTGAAGTGACTGGTAGGGTAAAATTCCTTCTCTTACCATTGTTCCTCCTGGTGTATTTTTTTTTTTTTTTTTAAGATTTCCAAACAACAAAAGGGTTTATTTTGAGATGTGAGAATAATAGGAAAACTAAGTGATGGGGATTGGACCCTCATCGGGGTCTTCTGGGAAATCAGAAGCACCACCCTCTTCTGCAGCTCGATGCTTCTCCAATTTAGCAATCAATTCTTTCGCTGGATTGAAGACGCCATTGGTCTGCTGGTCACAGACATAGCAGCGAGGGGTGGTGCGGAAATGCTGCAGTGCACAGCTCTCGCAGAAATAATGCCTGCACTTGGTGACAACTGGATTCTGGAAGGTCTGGCGACAGATGAAACACTTGAATGGTATTTCCTCATCATCGCTTCCCACTTCATAGTTTTCGTCCTCATAGACACCATAGCGACCCTCATCAAGCTCACGTTCGATCTGCCACCCATGTTTGTAATCTGAACGGTCATGGAGGAACTTGCAGCTGTCTCCGAAGCCGCAAAAGCCAGTCTCCTTGTAGTCCTTACAAATGTTGGGCTGGTAATCCCAGCGTAGGGTGGCACGTAGATGTTCGGGAGCTCGGATGGGGCCCTTCCTCACCATCCCGGAGGAAGCATTGCCCATAGACGTATCCTTGGGCTTCATGTATTTGTGATAATTATTGATTCCCCGATAGATCTTGTCATCTTCCTTGCCCCTCAGCTCCTCCTGGATCTTCTGGCTGCGCTCAAAGATGGCTTGTGCATCATGCTCCTTCTCTGTGTCTAGCTCGTAGACAGCAGTCGCCCCCATATCCTCCGGTCCCACAGGTTTTGCTGATCGGGTGGACTTGTACACCACGCCAAGACTCTCGGGCTCGTTCTCCTCCTCCTCCTCGCTGCTCAAGTCGCCGTAGACCGCCTTCTGTTTACCACTGCCACGAGTTTTCTGTATCATCGGATTGTGGACGGCCCGCTTCTTCTCCGGGCGAACCACGGTGCTGCCTTCGTCGCTGCTGCTGTTGCTGTCTCCGGGCTCCTGGTCGCACACCCGGCGCTTTCTGCGGCCTGCCGCCCCTTTCCGCCCACCGGGCTTTTTGAAGAGGAAGGTGCACACCCGCTCTGCCATCTTGCCTGGAGAAAGTTGCTCTGCCATTTTGGAGTCCCGAGCTCCGGAAGGCTGCGGCGAGCTCCGCCGCGCGGGGCCTCTTCACCCTCCTGGTGTATTTTTAAAAGTTTTTTTTTTTTTTCATGGGTTTTAATAATCTGCACTTTAATTTGTGGCACAATCTGTATACACGAACACACAGTCATGTGAATCTACCTCTCCATACTTTCCCCACGAAAAGAAAATGATTATAATTTAGGTACTACAGATTCTTCTCTCCTTAGCTTCCTTAATGGGTCAGTGAGAGATGGGAGTTGGAATTATTCTGTGTTAGAGCCCACCTTGGTTCTGAGGATCACATCTACTTATAAATCCACCGTTGTAAGTGCCATTCCTGTCTTTAAAGGTACAGAGATGTCAGCCAACTTCATGTGGTCCTCAATCAAATAAATGATATGTTATTCCTTATTTAGGAATCTTTCTTGTTTTGTAAATATTGGAGGAGGGCAGGTCTGTGTTTTATGACGTGGCACTTCTCTGCAGTATTTACAAGAGCTTTTCACTCTTCCTTGTAAAACCTAATTCATCATAAAATAAGACTTCATTACCTGTGTTCTCTCTCAGTATATAATCTACTACATACAGGTATGTATGCATTCACATGTGTAAAAATAAGTCAGCATCTGTGATAGTGTGTATATATATAATGTATAGGTATATCGATATTATTCAGTTATGTACAATAATTTCATGGTACATATTACAGGTGAGGAAAATTTCAAAAATTCTTCACAGAAAAGCTGAAAAATATTTTTGAATTTCACTTCATGTTTGAATGAGCAAACTTGATTCTCTGCTTCTCTCCTGGCCTCACCCTCCATTTAATATATATTGCTGTGGTAATCTTTGGTGTATATGGACCACTTTTTATACAACCCAAGGACCTTTGAGACTCTCTTGGCTCTTGGAGGTATGGGAAGATGAGGCCTGTAACCACAGTGTTCTAACTGTGCAGGTCTGATACCTTCCTACATCCTCCAACCCAAGGGCAGATGGGTACCATTCTTTGTCTCTTGTTAGCTTCCCCATGAACTCAAACCCCGATTGTACCTTGATCTCTTTGGCTTATTTATTGAAGGTCAGTGGGTCACCAGGGAGGGAGCTCTTCATAACCCCACTCAGCGTTCCACCCTCAGCCCCAGGCCCCCCATCTGGGCCTTCTTTCCCTGAGCTGACCAGCCCTCCCTCACTTGTTTTCCCTGCTGCTCAGACTCCCTGGGAAATCAGTCATTCTCAGGGGTTGCAATGGTAAGCAGCCCCTTTTGTCTCCTGAAAACAAGATGATGTCCAAATAATTTCTTTCTCAGAGGAGAAAGGAAAAGTGATGAAGGACATTTATGGGCTGCAGCTCAGCCTCCTTTGGCTCACCGTGCCATCCTGATCTTCTCCTCATTTTCCTGGGAAGTTAGTTGGGAATCTTGTCATCTCCGTAGGTGCCTTTGCCTGGTTCATAATAGCAGTAGTTTCAGAATTGTTGGAACTTACCAGCTAGTAGCAGTTATGGGGCCAAAATACCAGGATTGAAATTCTTGAGTGACATAATGGAAGCTCAGGGCTGTGTCCTTGGTCACCCCCCCCCCTTTTTTAGACTTTATTTTACAGAAGTATTGGTTTCACAGCAGAAGTGGGTGGAAGGAGATTGCCTATATATTGCCTACCTCCACACATGCATAGCTTTCTCATGATCTACATCCCCCACTGGAGTGGTACATTGTTTTTTTTTTAAAGATTTTGTTTATTTATTTGTCAGAGAGCAAGAGAGAGAGAGAGAGAGCACAAGCAGGGGGAGTGGCAGGCAGAGGGAGAGGGAGAAGCAGGCTCCCGGCTGAGCAACAAGCCTGATGCGGGACTTGATCCTGGGACCCTGGGATCATGACCTGAGCCGAAGGCAGATGCTTAACCAACTGAGCCACCCAGGCGCCCCTGGAGTAGTACATTTGTTACAGTTAGTAAATCGACATCGACACATCATTATCACCCAAAGTCCATCATTTACATCAGGGTTCCCTCCTCGTGTTGTCTGTTTTATGGCTTTGGGCAAATGAATAAGGACATGTGTCCATCATTACGGTATCACAGTAGTGGTACTGCCCTACAGCCCCTCACTGCTCTCCCTGTTCATCCCTCTTTGCTGACAGCCACAGATCTTTGTACTCTCTCCACAGCTTTGCCATATTGAAGGTGTTATAGAGTTGGTATTACACAGTGTGTAACATCAGATTGACTTTCACTTAGTAATATGTTTTCCCTGGTTACATTTTTATTTCATGTTTCTATTTCTGTGTTAGGAGTTACTGTAAAGCAGTGATACTGAGTGAAGAAAAATAACAGTGCTCTGTGCCCACTCTCCATCCTGGAATTTTTGTTCTATTTTTATTGAGATATAATTGATATATAACATTGTGTGAGTTTAAAGTATACAGCATAGTGATGTGCTATATGTATATATTGCAAAGTGATTACCACAATAAGTTTAATTAAAATAAATCAGCTTACATGGTTATAAACTCATTTTTTTCATTCTGATGAGAACTTCTCTTCTTTTAAATTTTTAATTTTTTTTCTGAGAAGAGCGTTTAAAATCTACTCTCTTAGTCCTCATACCTGTCAGAATGGCTAGAAACAACAAGTGTGGGCAAGGATGATAAGGAAAAGGAACCCTTGTGCACTACTGATGGGAATGCAAACTGGTGCAGCCACTGTGAAAAACAGTATGGAGATTCCTCAAAACATTAAAAGTGGAACTACCCTATGATCTGGTGATCACTCTACTGAGTATTTACCCAAAGAATACAGAAACAACAATTTGAAAGTATATATGCATCCTTGTGTCTATTGCAGCATTATCTACAGTAGGCAAAATATGGAAGCAGCCCAAGTGTCCATTGATTGAAGAGTGGATAAAGAAGATGTGGTATATATATATACACAATGGAAGTCTATCCAGCCATTAAAAAGAATGAAATCTTGCCATTTACAACAACATGGATGGATCTAGAGCGTGAAATGCTAAGTGAAATAAGCCGGTCAGAGAAAGACAAATAGCATATGATTTCACTCATATGTGGACTTTAAGAAACAAACAAAAAATGAAAAGGAAAAAAGAGACAAACCAAAAAATAGACTTTTTAGTGAACAAACTAATGATTACCAGAGGGGACGTGAATGGGGGGATGGGTAAAATAGGTGAAGGAGATTTAAAAAGTAATCTACTCTCTTAGCAACTTTTAAATGTACAATACAGTATTGTTAACTATAGTCACCAAAGTGTATATTATGTCCCCAGGACTTATTTTTTTAATTGAAATATACTTGACCATACAATATTATATTAGTTTCAGGTATACAAAATAGTGATTCAGCAATTATATACATTATGAAATGCTCACTGTGATAAGTGTCATTACTATCTGTTGCCATACAGTTATTACAGTCTTATTGACCATGTTCCCTATTCTGTATTTTTCATCTTCTTGACTATTTTAAAACTAGAATTTTTTTTAAGATTTTATTTATTTATTTGACAGAGACACAGCGAGAGAGGGTACACAACCAGGGGGTAGTGGGAGAGGGAGAGGCAGACTCCCCGCTGAGCAGGGAGCCCGATGTGGGGCTTGATCCTAGGACTCCAGGATCATAACCTGAGCTGAAGGTAGATGTTTAACAACTGAGCCACTCAGGCGCCCCAATTGTGCCTCTTGATGCCCTTCAGCTCTTTTACCCATACCACCACTCCCTTCCCTCTGGCAACCACCAATTTGTTTTCGGCACTTATAAATCTGTTTCTGTTTTTGTTGTTGGTTTTGTTTTTTGGATTCCACAGATAAGTGGAACCATATGGTATTTGTCTTTCTTTTCTGGCATATTTCACTTAGCATTATACCCTCTGTAACAACCCATGTTGTTGTGAATGACAGGATTTCATTCTCTTATATGGCTAAATAATACTACATTGTGTATGTATAGCACAGCTTTCTTACTCATTCATGTGTGAATGGACGGTTAGGTTGCTTTCGTATCTTGCCAATTGTAAATAACGCTGCACTAAACATAGGCATGCATATATCTTTTCAAATAAGTGTTTCGGTTTTCTTCCAATGAATATCCACAAGTGGAATTTCTGGATCATATGGTATTTCTATTTTTAATTTTTTAAGGAAGCTGCACTGTTTTCCAGATTAGCTACACCAAGTTACATTCCCCCCAACTGTGCATAACTGTACCCTTTTGCCACATCCTTGCCAGATTACACAGAATCTGTAGCTTCCTTAGGTAGTATAGACATTTTAACAATATTAATTATTCCAATCCAGGAGCATGGAATATCTTTACATTTGTGTCTTGTTCAGTTTTTTTTCATCAGTGTCTTGGAGTTTTCAGAGTATAGATCCTTAACCTTATTTCTAGGTATTTTATTTTTTTGATGTAATTGTAAATGAGATTACTTCCTTAATTTTTGTTTCTGTACTTTGTTATTAGTATAAGAAATGCGATAGATTTTTGTATATTAACTTTTTATTCTGTGTCTTTACTGAATTCATTTTTTAGTTCTGCTAGATTTTTGCTGGAGCCTTTAGGGTTTTTCATATGTCGTATCATGTCATTTGCAAATAGTGACAGTTTTACTTGTTTACCAATTTGGATCCTTTTTTTTTTTCTTGGGAGATTGCTATGGCTAGGACTTCTTGCACTGTGTTGGATAAAAGTGGTGAGAGTGTATATAATGAGGCTGTGGTTTTAACATATGTTTACATAATACCATAATTATTAATTAACTGGCCATTCAATCAAAAGGATTAAGGATTTGTCTTTAAATGCCTTTGAGTCAAGTGTTAACAGGTGAGTGGCATCTCTAAGGGTTGGACTTACACTCAGGCTCTTCTGTGTTGTATTTGGCCTTGCTCAAAGTAACTGCCTGAGCGTCATTTCCATATGCAAATTATAGTAATAATTCATACCTTGTAGAGATATGATGATTCAAGGAAAAATGTATATAAGATCTCAGAACATCTCACTCTATATCTGGCATAGAGTAGTTAAAATAAATTGCTGAATGAATAAGGAATGACAGTGTGCATGAATGAGAGAACAGAGGGATCATTATTAAAATAGGCTGTTTTATTTGTAAACTTAAAATAGTACGTGTACAGTTTTGGGATGATAAGACTGAAATCATAGCCTCAGCACTACATATGTACTAGTATTTAATTTTTTCATATTTTGAAACAGAAAAGTTGTACAGGAATATTTGTTTCCTGAAATATATGAAAGTTGACCATCCAGAATGCTCCTCCATACCCACAATATTATCATTCAAATCAGGGAAATTTATACTGATTCATTTCTGTCATCCAACCTACATACTCCATTCAAATTTCAGTGATTTTTTTTTTCAATAGAAATTACTTATTGCAAAAAGGATCCAGTTTAGAATCAAGTCATTTAGTTGTAATGTGTCTTTAGTTTTCTTCAGTCTGGAATATTTTCTCAGCATTCCTTTGTCTTTCATGACTTTGACACTTTTTAAGATTATAGGCCAGTTTGTTGTTTGTTCTTTTTTAGAATGTTACTTAATTTGTGTGTTTCTGATGTTTCTTCCTGATTTGATTTAGGTTATGTACCTTTTGCAGGAGTATCACAGAAATGATGCTTTGCTCTTCTTATTTTAACCTACCAGATGGTACCTAATTTTGATTTGTCCTATTACTGAAAATAATAGTGCTTGATCATTCATTAAGGGGATATTTGTCTGATTTCTCTATTGTAAAGGTTTTCCCTCCTTTTAAAACAAGATGAAATTCTTTGGGAAGGTATTTTGGAACTGTATAAATGTCTCTTTCCTCTTCAGGCTTTAATTTATGTTTTTTTTTGTTTATGTCAATATAGATAATGGCATTTTAATAAGTGATTTATAATCCACTTTTTTTAAGTGATACTTATGTGATTGCTGTCCTGGCCACTAGAAGCCCTTTAAAATTGGTTTTTGTATCCTTACGTACTTTTGTCTTTCTTTCAGCGCTTCTTTGTTTTCTGGTACAGCAGTGGATTCCAAGTTTGTTTTGTATTTTTCCTGATCCATTAGTGGAATTAGCTATATCTTCAAGGCACCTGAGTTCTTTTAGAGGAGAATACATTCAGAAGCCACACTCTAGATGATAGATGTGCTTATTACTTCATCAGAGTGTTGCTACTTTCAGACTGTCTGAGTAGACAGAGCTGGAGTAGTTTATATACATTTATCTGTCCATTTATACATACTTTTATATGTATTCTCTCTTTTTTAAAGATTTTATTTATTTGAGAGAGGAAGCACAAGCAGGGGGAGGGGCTGGGGCAGAGGCACGGGGTAGAAGCAGACTCCCTGCTGAGCAGGGAGCCCGTTGCAGGCTTTGATCCCAGGGCTCTGGGATCATGACCTGAGCCGAAGGCAGATGCTTAACCAACGGAGCCACCCAGGCGCCCCATGTTTCTTTTTTCTTTTTTTTTTTTTTAAAGATTTTATTTATTTATTTGAGAGAGAGAATGAGAGATAGAGAGCATGAGAGGGAAGAGAGTCAGAGGGAGAAGCAGACTCCCTGCTGAGCAGGGAGCCTGATGTGGGACTCGATCCCGGGACTCCAGGATCATGACCTGAGCCGAAGGCAGTCTCTTAACCAACTGAGCCACCCAGGCGCCCCCCATGTTTCTTTTGATTTAGAAATGTTGTGTATCATGAGTTCACACTGATGTTTCTGATTCCAGTTCAACGCCTCAGGGTTTATTCTATTTTTTTTTCTCAATTTCTTCTCTGATAGTCAGAATCCTGGCTCCCTTTACTATCAATGTATACTTAGTGAATCAACCTCTGTGTATGTAACTTACCACCCCTCTCCATGGCCACTCCTTTCCCATGTAGATGCCCTCTGAACCCTATTGGACAGGTGACTTTAAACCTAATTTTTGTTTCCAGTGCATTGAGCTGTATTGTCTCTTGGATGCCTTCCCTCCTCCTCTGAGCCTCTGATTCCTTATACCAGACTGCCTGCCTACATAGACACATTGCTTGTCCCATTTAACCTCTGAATCTCTAAACCAGCCCCTCCCCCCCCATACAAGGACTCCTTCCTTACCCTTTCAGACACCCCCTGCTGGGCTGACTCTGGAATGGAGTCAGCCCTCCTTACTCAGCCAGCATTGACTCTGACTCCACACACAGGGCTGCCCCTTGTGTGGATACCTTCCTTACCCTACTTGGCTCTAAAGCCCTGCAGCAAGATGCACTCAGGTGTATATTCTGTCTTCATCCTGCTTAAGATCTGACTTCCTTCACTGGGCTTCCACACACACTGGGCTTCCCTAATGCCTGGATACCCTTAATCCCATGTCTGGATATCCTCCTCTCGATGCTTGGATAACCCCCCTCTGCCTTTTCTAGCTGCCTAGCCTCTTCTCCCCAGCCCCACCCTCACTCCCATGTCTGTCATCTTGCCTCTCTTCTAGCATCCTGCCCTGAGCTACCACAGCATCCCCACCCCTGGTCCAGGCAGACCCTCTTCTGCTTCACTTAATGGTTTGATAAGTGAATTATTCAAGCAAGGAAAGAAAGAGGAAGAAGAAGAGTCCTGGCACAGTTTTAAGATGCTTCTTTGCTTGGTTAAACTACAGCTGAAAATACAAGGGAAAAATCTTCAATATTTACACTGGAGATGACTAAGTAGTGTCAGAAGTATAAGCTCACAGATGTCAGGATACATATATCTCCATATTTGTATTCTCAGCATCTAGCATATGGCCCGGCACATGGCAAATATTTATGATTAATGAATGAAAACTTTAAGAATAGGATGACTTTATGGTTTGAGTTTTAAACTCCACTTCTAAATTTTGCGGGATTTTAAAAAACTAACACCTTTCCCCCTCATTTTTATTATTCTAAAAACACGCATAAAACAGTGTAATTTAAGTTCTAAGGGGCTTTGAATCTCTATTTCTTGTTTTTGCCTCATTACTTTTCCTCTTTCTATTGGATCATTCCTACAAATGTGCAAATTAACCGTGGTATTTAACCTTCCTTTTGATCTACATCTCCATGTCCATTCACCCTTTTTCATCCCTCTGCCACCAGTCTATTCTAAACCACTATCATTTCTCAGCTGATGAATATCTTTTCTTGGGGGAAGGGGCTGTATTGATTCTTTACTGGTATTTCTGCTTCTACTATTTTCTCCTCCAGTCTTTTCTCCAAGTAGCAGTATGAGTCTTATTCCCAACCATCTCCTCAGCCTTATTTCACGCCACTGGCTCATGGTCACCACCTCACACAACTGACTTGTTAATAAATCCTTAACACATTAGACTACTTCCATATAATATCTTTTCACTGGCTGTCTTCAGCCATGGGGTTCTTGGCCTACTTGCCTCCAAAATTTTGCATTTTCTTCGACCTTTAGCTCCTTGCTAAACACTTTCATATTGGAGGCTGTTCTGTCTACCCCAAGTTGTTCTGTTTACGTTCTTCACTTTGGATAGTTTGTAATTATTTTGTCTATTTCCTTTTTATCACCTTTCAATCTCATAGGCAGTAGACTCCATCTTGGTAAGGACCATGATTATCTTGTTTTCCATTGTGTATTCTAAGTAGAAAAGTTAGATGCTCAATAAACGTCTGATGAATATGTGAATAGTAGTGCTGAAACATTCTCTCAAACAAAATGATAGAAGAGACAGTTTTAAGAATATGTGCTTTATATGCCTTTAATGCAAATTTAAGAAATCATATAGTTTCCAAAAAATAAAGACGCATTATTGTATAACATTTATATTGGCTGTTATTTGGGAAATAATTTTTAACTTAGGAGAAAGCTATACGGATTAAATATTTCCATTTAGTTTAAAGTATTTTTGCAAGTACAAAACAGTTGATTTACTTAGTTCAAAGTTTTTCAAGGTTTCCATTAACTTACAAATACTTACTAGCCAAGCCTAGAATTCAGGAAAGCCATTAAAATGTTAATATTTTTAATTATTTATTTATTTTTAAAGATTTTAATTATTTGAGAGAGAGAATGAGAGAGAGAGCATGAGAGAGGGGAGGGTCAGAGGGAGAAGCAGACTCCCCGCTGAGCAGGGAGGCTGATGTGGGACTCGATCCCAGGACTCCAGGATCATGACCTGAGCCGAAGGCAGTCGCTTAACCAACTGAGCCACCCAGGCGCCCAAGCCATTAAAATGTTAACATGTCAATTCTCACTCTGTGCCAGCTGAATAGATGCATAAGTTTTTGAATATTCTCCTCATACATACTGAGGTGAAATATGAGAAGGAAACATGTTGAATGTATACTACCATACCCAGTTACTGTGTCTCTGCCATTGGGGTGCTTGTGGTCCATAGCAATTAATAAGGTCTCAAATGATGTCAGAAGCAATTTATTTTTAAGCGGGGGTTTGCACACTGTGGCCTGTGGCTTGTGTACCTTAAAATATTTACTCTATTGCCCTTTACAGGAAAAAAAAATTGCCAACCTATCTTGAGAAGCAAAATTGAGGAAAAATAAGAGAAAAAAAATGGAACAGATGAATCTAATGTAGATAAGAGCACATTTTGGAATGGAATAATCACAGTTGAAGGTTTGATTTTTTTGGCTATTTTAAAATTTTGAAATTTTGGTCATTTTCTTTTTCTTCCAAATTACCTCTGTGGGTAAGATAGCTGGAGGGACTTCAAAAATGACCTTAGATGTTTCAAGATTTGTCTTGGATTTTAACAAACAATATGTTCCAGTTTCCCAGACAGAAGAAAAACTGAAGAATATTATGTGGTATACATTATTATACTGGGCAGAATTTTGTCTCGTACCACACTTTTTACTATGCAGTGGACTTAAAACCTTATTAAAATACTAGTGCCAATTACCCTAATGTTCTTTCTCCTCTTTTTTTTTTTCGACAAATTTAGTGAGTTATAATTGACATGCAATGAATCGAACATTTTAAGGTATAAGTTTGATAACTTTTGACACAAACATACACCTTGAAACCATCACCATAGTCAAGATAATGATCATATTCTTTACCTCCAACTATGAAAAGTGATAAGTACCGATGGTAAACCCTAGAGAAACTATTAGAAAATTAAAAGAAGTATAGGTAATAAACCAAAAGCAGACATTAAATGAAATACTAACACTCAAGTAATCCAAAAAGGCAAAAAAGGAGAAAAATAAGGAAGAAAGAACAAATATAAAATTTAGAAAATAGCAAGATTGTAGATTTAAACCAACCATATTAATAAATATTATAAATAGTATAAACTCTCCAGTTTTAAGGCAGCAACCGTAAGAGTAGATAAAAGTCTAGATATAACTATATACTTTCAAAAAATTAACATAAATATAAATATAGAGATGAGTTGAAAAGATGGAGAGTCACCGTGTGAACATTAAACTTAACCTGGACTTGCTCTGTTAAGATCATAGTAAATTTCATGACAAGGGGTATTAGAGAAAGAGACATGTCATAGTGATGAGTCAATTTATCAAAACCTAAAAATCCTACATATATATAACAGCCTAAAAATAGGCGTTTCAAAATACATGAAACATCTATTGACAGAAGTGAAAAGAAACATAGACAAATGAACAATTACAATTAGATTCAACATCCTCATCCTAGAAAATGATAGAAAAGGAATCTATAAGTTATTAGGGAGAAAAGAATATTTGAATGACACTGTCATGAACCAACCTGACTTAGTTGATAATATGTAAAGCACTCCGCTCAACAGCAGAACATAAATTCTTTTCAAGCAGGCATGAACCATGCACCAAAATAGACCATGCTTTGGGCCACAAAACAAGTCTTAACACATTTAAGTGAAATAATAAGTTGTATTTCTATCGTGGGCAATAAACAACTAAAAAAATAAAATGAACAAAATAATCACATTTACAGTAGCATCCTACAACATGAAATATTTTGGGATGAGTTTAACAAAATGCATAGCCTAAAGACGTAAGTACTGAAAACTAGAAAATATTTTGTGATTGTTGATTTGATCGATGTGTAGGGAGCCAGCCTGTGGGATGCTTTAAAGAGCTGGTGTACTGTATATCCCAGAAGCCCAGCAACCTGTACTTTGTCCTTCTGATTTGACATGGAAAAACTCCTATCAGGATCTACGTGCTGTAAGCTGATGGATTTCTGTTTCATTTCTGCCATGCACTACCTACCTATTTTAGGGTGTAACCTAAGGTTTACTCAGAAGCTCTAGATCTTATCAAGAGAGACGAGTCAGGTATCAATCATTTTGTGATTGTATCTGCTATTTTTCCCTCCTCTCATTCAGTATCTTCCACAAACTTCTTGTGAACATACTATGTTTCAGGAACTGTAGGTTTTATAGTAAGGATTTAGAAAAAAAAATAGATTGCTGCATGTATGATCACAGTTTTGTAGGAAGGCCTACACAAACTATTAATTTCCATATAACCTGCCCTAGTAGTTTTAGAAGCTCTCCTGATGTCAGACTGTTGTTCACATTTTTCAGTGTCTTACTGCACACTTACTGAGCTCTGAGTGTTGTTTTTTTTGACAGACTAATTGCCTGGATTCTTTCCAACCACTTTCTTTCTCTGACTTTTGATCCCATGTTGGTTTTTGCACCTGGCTGTTAAGTTATATTCTAATTTTAAACCCGTTTTTGGAAGCCCTCCCTGAATTTGGCTGACTGTCATCAGTCATCCTTTGGTTATGCTCAGGTTTCACCCATTTCTTCTAGTTTTGGTTTAAGAGTGATTATATGTAACTCTTCACTTTGGTGTTAAAACTGAAGACAAGGTTATTTTATTTTTTTATAAAACATTTTGTTTAGGCATGTCAGTACACTGAAGAGTATGTAATAATCTATTAAAAAAACGTTCATTTTAACCAGGAGTTTCTCTCTCACGAAACATTTTATGCACTCTGTGTTTCATGAAAATCAGTGTTTTCTCTTCTGAAAACCATGCAGCCTGACTGCTGAACACAGTTTAAAAGCCATCAGGAGGCTTGTAGGCTGGGAGTGGGTGCTTGGTTGTTAAGGCTTTATTGATTTTACAAGTTAAAGAATAACTGAGTCTTTCTTTTTTTTTCCTCCCAAGGAATCCTATATTCTTTCTTTCTGGACACAAACAGTACCATAGAAAGGCAATAGAATGGGAGTGTCTGGCATAGTTAACACCACCAGGAGCTTTAAGAAATCTTTGGGGAATTATACTCCTTGGAGGCTTCATAATACAGTGTTTAGACTGGTTGTCTAGACAGTAGGAAATGAAAATCTGGCAGCCTCAGCTCTGTAATACATTTGATGAATATTGAGTTATGGTGTAGTCATGAGCTCCTTAATATGTATGAGGAAAGCTAAGGTAGAGCTAGCTTGCACCACATTTGCCTGGTGACTCACACTGCCAAAATCGGGATCCACAGCCTCTGGCTTTATCTAATGCCCAGAAGATTGTATTATGCCCATATTACCAAATAGCACTGAATTATTTTGTTCAGAAACTCTTACTGTCATGAGGCTTCAATAATCAAATATGTTTAATTTTTTAAGCCATAAAACATTTATTTTTTTTTTCTTTTCATAAATGGAATTGAGATTATCTAAATATAGGTGGGGTATTTTTCATTTGGGTTGTAGCAAATAATGACCTTTTATGTCTTTGTTTTGTGGAGCCTATAACACTAAAAGTCAGTGGCTCAGCTACTCAGTGGTACAGAGATATGTCAAGATCTGAGATACATTCTTACTGGATGCCAAAGGAATGCTTATGAACTCATGTGAACTTTTCTTTTGAGGTACTATTTCTATGAAAGAATGGCTTTTACTTTTTAAATTCAAGGGAATTTGACCTATCTTTGTTCTGGGGAGGAAATATTAAAAAATAAAATTCTGTCAGTGAATAATCACCCTCTTGGCTGGTGGATTCTGGAGGCATAAATATTTTTTTTAGTAGTATGACAGCTATATTTTTGTAATGGAATTTAGCTTTATTCACCAAAGTCTTGACTTTTCTTTAATTTTCTCTGTATAACAGATAATTTGTGTGTACTTTCTCCTAAAGTGCATTTTTGCAGTCCCTTTTAACAATACCATATGAAGTTACTGGTCATTCAGAAAACAATTTTCAGATTATTGACCACAATAAATGAGCCAGAAATTTTATATAAATAAAACGTTTCGGACTATGAAACCATTTGAGCCACATCACTGAATAGATTATTTGCCAGTTTGGTATCTTAGCCACAAGAATGACGGGTTGCTGACTGAGTTTTTAGATTGCTGTGTAAGTAACTTTATTTTCTTTGGGTGACTTAAAAATAGAAATCATCTAGGCAGGGGTCTTCTTAAGGCCTGACATCTGAAATGACTACAGTAGACTGAGCAAGGATAATCTGATCCAGAAAATGTTGCCATTACCCTGGCACAGAGCTGGTTTAGGGATTAAGATAATGATAATGATAGTAGGTTTAATAATTTATTTTGAGTGCCCATTCATTCTTGGAATAGTCCTATGAAATAATTGATATTAACATATTTCTTTCATATGGAGAAAATAATATTCTTTTGGGATTCTCACCTTTATCACCCTTCTGATGTATTTTGATTCTAGCTCACCTGAGAGGTGGATGTCACTTCCTGACTCTGGAGGGTTCTGAAAGGGAAAGTGCCTGGAATTGTCTATCAGAGTCTGTGGTGTGCAATTGGAAAAGCTCTCCACATGGTTGATATTTGTATCCTCGTGTCTGAAATTGAATAGTGCTATGTTTATTTCACTATGTAAGAGCCTACCATTCATCAGTTTTGGGGTTGCCTTCAAACAGGTGATGTTATGATTTACCTGCCCTTTCTTTTAAGCAGAGTAGGTGGCTTAGAACATACTAACTAAAAGATGTTTAAAAGCGGGTACTTGGGTGGCTCAGTTGGTCAAGTGTCGGACTCTTGATTTTGGCTCAGGTCATGATTTCGGGGTCGTGAAATGGAACCCCACGTAGGGCTCCATGCTGGACGTGGAGCCTGCTTAGGATTCTCCTTCTCTTGCTCTCTGCCCCTCCCCCGTCTCTCAAAAAAAGATGTTTAAAAGCAACTATTTCATCGTCTAATAAAATCTTACCTAAAAATTTAAGAGGAAAATTACACATTTTAAAGTAAGTCTAATGGATTTTATTATTTGCCCAAAAATACAAGTGCCAGCTGTGTCAGGCACAGATAAAACTAAATAAGTACAGTCTTTATCGTTAAACTGATGACAGACATAACTCATCATTCCCCAGAAACCTTTTTTGATTACACTGTCTAACATTTTGCCTCCTCCTTTTTGGTTTTGCTGGTTATAAAGGTTTGGATTGGAGAGGGCTCACTGGATCCCAGTCCTTGGCGCTGGATCATTGGATTCAAATCATAATGTGGATAGGATAGGGAGGATGAATTACAAGGGTTCATGGAGCGGGATCAGATTACCAGGAACATAGGAGTGGATTCCTGCCCCAACCAAACCGCATTCGTGTGGATTTTTTTTTTTATTCAACTTAATTGGCTATTCCAAAGATTTTTTTTTTTTTCCTGTTTTTGACGATTGGAGCCTTTAAGATGCACGATGGAATTGTGTTTTGCATTTTTTTGGTAAAAGGAGCAAAGCAAGGACCTGGAGATAATACGCTGGAGCAATCTCCTTGGAAGGATTCAGCACGAGTAGATGGTAAACATTTAAAGGGGAAAGGGGGGGGTTGTTTAAAATAGTAAATCAGTAAGTCACTTCTAAATTTAAAGAACAAAATTGGAGTTGAAGAATAAGTAGGTTTCCAATTGGCTGTTGCCGTTTTTCTTTGAAAAAAATAAACATTTAAAAAAAAAAAAAATAAGTACAGTCTTTGCACCCAGGAAGCTCAAATGATAGTAAGAAAGATACATTTGTAACCAACCATGTTATAGTGTGGTCGGTTCTACACTTTTTGTATATGAAGTAATACAGTAGGACACACAAATTGTCATTTTTATTTTCCTAGCTGTGTATAGACTGTGAGAGACAGGGTGGTAGAGGAACAGGAAGAGCCATGAAGGTCTTCATGGAAGGAGCCCTGTTAGGGTATTTTATTTTTTGAAGTTTTGGAGTTGGGTCTATACACTCAAATCACTTGATGCTTTTGGGTGAACATGGAAGATACTTCAGTTTATACAATCAATTTAGAGAAGCCATTACTGACTCTGATTAATTCATTCATTTAAAGTGTTTATGGGCAGCATTGGAGGATTAAGGACTAAACCAGAGACTATACGTAAATATAAAACAAAGGAAGATTTTGGCTGAAAGATGATAAATATGAACGTGGATAGGTTGACGTGTGAATTTTTTTTTTAGGACATCCCACATAGATGAATCCAGCAGTGGTGGAATGTGTATATTCGAGCTTAGAAGATTTATCAGCATGTGGTGGTGTAGTGAAAACCCTAAACCTGGATAAAATCATAGCGCAAAGAACACAGGCCAAAGGCCTCATTCTGGGATCCCAGTGTGAATGTAGAAAACTCAGAGGATATTGGCACCATATATTCAGAAAGGTAGAAAAATATCTGAGAAACTCAGGCCTTAGAGAATTTTGATAGTAGACCAATTACAAAAATAAAGTTCCCTGGGAGTGTGTGCAAGTATCTCTACAATATCACTCCAGTCTCCACGAGTCTGTTTTTGCTGGCTCCCCTTAAATTCTCTGAACCTCATCTTTGGTACCACAGATCTCCTTCTTCAGAAAACTGTATGCATCCCCATTTCCTGAAGGAATCTGGAACACTT
Source organism: Zalophus californianus (assembly GCF_009762305.2). Classification (NCBI taxonomy): domain Eukaryota; kingdom Metazoa; phylum Chordata; class Mammalia; order Carnivora; family Otariidae; genus Zalophus; species Zalophus californianus. The sequence goes on from NC_045599.1 coordinate 15,935,421, forward strand.
GCTTTTCTAGTATCCTGCAGACCAGGCTTCCTGAAGCATAAACTTTGCTAAGTCTCTGCATAAAGTATCATTGCAACACTTAAACAGAAGTACTTCCCATCTAACTCAAAAAAATAAACAAATAAAAGGAAAAAGAAAGAAAAACTTGTATGCTGTTGCAAAATCTGAATGAATACGTACTATGACTCACTTACTAGGTTGAGGAAACGAGCTCAGGGGTTTACCTGATAATATTTAGTTTATGTGAAAGATCATCTCATATATCAAAGCCCTTTTAAAATCCATGGTTAGAGCAGATGCATTGGACCTTTAAAGATCAGACAAAACTTCTACAAAGTACTTGCTCTCCACAGCTGGCTGTGCACGTTCCCTTTCATCTCCCCATGGCGAAGACACACATTCAGGTTTGGGAGAGAAGAGCCACTTGAGAATTCACAAAGGGTGTGGTAGGGGCAGGACTTACTCCCATGCGCAGGTGTACTGAAGAGTGCGTGCACAGTCTCTGTTGGAGTGTGTGCGTGGCTGCACGTGCGGGTCCTGGATGTATAGGCGGGATCCTCCTCTTCTAGCTCTAGACTTCATCGGGGAGATTCAGAATCCTTGCACCTGTCTCTGCACTGGTACCTGTGAGGCAGTACAGTTATGTGACTGTGCTATATATAAACGGTGCCCTTAACTTTGACATCCTTACGCAACATACATCTCAAAAAGAAAAATGTGTGCCAGTGTGCAGGGAAGAAGCGGAGACAGCTGACTTGGGCTCCCACGAGTGGGAGGAACGTCCACTCGTGAAGGCTCTACTGCTAGTCCCCAGTTTCTGCCAGTACGATCTATCAGTCCTCTTTCAAAATATCTTTGTAATATCTATGGATTTTTCTTTTTTTTAAATACAGCACAATATCATATTGCTTGAAAAATAAAAATGCTTTCTCTTTTTATAGCTTTTATTCTACTTATTGATGAAAAAACATCTGACTGTTGTGCTAAGGACCGTTTTGATTCGTTCTGAAGACCTACAATTGCTTTTATTATAAAGTGCCACAACATAATCATTGAATGGCTCTGTTTGAGCCATCTGAGAAGAATGGTGCCTAAAACCCAATTCTTTCCTTTGTTTTAGCAGGGAAGAGGGGTTGGTCCAACCAGTTTCATGTAGATCTTTGTAATTTGCAGGTTTTAAAAAAATAAAATGACCGGCTTCGTAGGCAAAGGCTTAATGCCAAGATTTACTACATGTTCTCTAGACCCCAGCTCAGTGTTCTGTGTCGTGACGACCCTGTGGCTATTGCTCTCAGAGGGATAGAGCACAGAGATTGTTAATAATCTGGAAACCCAGTTAATGTAGTTTTAATTAAGTGGAACAAAACAGTGTATGCAGTGCCTTCGTTGACACAAAATTTTAATTTAAAATCAGACTGGGAATTGTTCTATATGCTCTGCTGCTGAGATGAGTCCAGACAGAACTATTCTTACCACTGGGGAGGTCAGTTATGAGGTGTGGCCATGGGGGAGGGTGGAAATGTCTTTCTTCCTAAGACCTAGGTAACAGGCTTTTGGGGGCTCTTCCACATGCCTAGAATTGGCAACCAGGACCCAAATGTGAAAATAAGTCTTCCTTCACTCTAAAGAGGTCACAGCAGTCAGAAACTGGGTGTAAAGACTTCTGTGTATGAGCAACAGATGGGTGCTCCTGTGACCCCACCACTTCCCGTGAGTGTATTTAGGAGAAGGAGGGGGCTTGATTTGCAGGGAAAAGGACCTGGGGAAAGATTCGTGAGTCTGTACCCTGGAGAGGATTATTGCTGAGAGATTTTTTTTCTCCAGTCCGTAGAAGGGGAGATGGTTCTTTGCTTTCCTTGAAGCTGATTAGGAAAATAGAATACTAGGAAAACTGGTTCTAAACACTTGGGGACTTCTGAAAGAAGGGGAAATTAGGATGTGATTTCTCTTTGAGGATATGCTTAGATCTGGCCCAGTTCCAAGGGGAGTGTGGACAGAGAATGGAGGGAGATGGCAGAGGGATTGGTTGTGATTCAGGCTTAGTTTCTCTAGGCAGCAGATGTAAGGAAGCAGCTCAGATGAGTCCTAGTGCCAGGATCCCACCCAAATGGGCTGCTCACTGGAGAAACAACCCCAGTAGAGAGGGGCTATATGTGACCAGCCACAAATGGGGGAGTTTAAGCTGGATCCACATAGCCCATGTCAGGAAATTTTGTAGGTCTGTCATCTCCTAGTGCATTTCAGGGAAGCCAACCGTGCTTCCCATGAGGGAGCTTGTATTTGAGTGCTGGCTGTACAGAGGACATGTTCTAAGAGCAGTGGTCTGAAACCGAGTAAAGAGACTTCCACCCTTTTTCATCCTTCCCGTTCTCAACCACCTGGAAAAGCAAGCATCTGGAAAAGGGAGCATGAATGCTGTAGAGTTTTCCCTTGGATATGAGATTAGAAGTTTTAAACAGATTACACTTTTTTTTTTTTTAAACCTAACGTAACTAGAGAGCTGGGCTCAGAATTCCATGGAGGATGGGTAGTATAGTTCAGTAGGATCCAAAAGCAAGGTTGAAAGAAGAAAATGGAAACTTATCCACTTTACGTTTATGCAAAAGATTGAGACAAGTAAACCAATCTGGCAGTGATCTGAAGACCGCAGGTCTGGAAACTTTTAATGCCTGCACTAGAAATTGTCCTCTTACTTTAAATAGTGAAGAATCACAATGCCTTCTACACTTTCAGAAGCACGGCTCATTACCTTAATAGAGAAACTGCCAAAAGATTTTCTTCCCTTATTCTACTTATGTCTGTACACATGAAGTGCTCTGCATGGAAATACATGACTTGATTCCAATTGGAATCTATGAGTTCCTCAGTTTGGCAGGCTCAGGAAAGGAAGGATATGTTATGAGACACCATGAAATCATTGGTACCCTGTAATTCTTTGTGAACTTGGGTATATCTCCCAAAAATCCTTCATACTTGGGTCAGAAGCTGTGTATTTTCCTAGGGAACTCATGAGAACCAATTCTCTTATTTAAATATCATGAGAGAATGGAAGACCCAAAAGGCTTATAGGTAGTAGGTAGCCCTGCTCTAGATCGGGGGGGAGTGGGAAGGAAGGAATCTATGACAGTTAACCGTCCTGGGCATAGGTTGTGGAGCCCAATTTTCTCAGCGATCCAGAATTACAGTTTAAATACAAGTTTGGGCAGAGTTTGATGGCATACTGGATTTGCTTCGGGATTTTGTATATCCACAGTTCTTTAAGGGAACCAACAATGTCTTGGGTTCCAGCACACACTTTAGTGAGTGTCGATGGTTACCCGTGGTTATGGGTTCTGTAGCAGTTAGGCATATTATCCCTCATCGTATCACTGATGTGTAGAACACCAGGGCTCCTCACACAAGCCCAAATAGGTAAGAATGACTAAAGGTCATAGGTGGTCTTCTCTCTTTAAAATGGAGTGGTTTGTCATTTTTACTTTTACTGATAATGCTTTTCTAAAAATAAATAGCCCAGGGTAATTCAGTTTGTATCTTCACAATGGGCAGGTACACATTGTACATTCTAGAGCTCAATTCATCTGCTTCAGATTAGATTGCAATTCAGGAGACATGCCTCAAGGCTTATTAGCGTTACAAACAGACTTCAAATGATGATGTAAGTTATTTACTGTGTGTAAAGCTGCAGATGGAGGTCTTAACAGCTTTTAGGAAGCAAAAAAAAAAAAAAATTAAGTACCTTCTCTAAAAGGCTTAGAATCTGAAGACAATGATTGAGATTAGTTCCCACCAGAAGTGAAGGGGAGGGGATGTAAATGTCTGTTCTGGATGGATTTATTGAGCAGTGGATTTATGGAAAGAGTCGATCCTTGAATGTCAGTCAGGAAAGGACCTTGTTGCGGGAGAGATTTCTATGCATGTTTTTAATGTAGAGTTCATTGGAAATAAAACAAAAAACAAAGGCTTTTATTCTTTCGTTGGTTTACTTCGATCAGAAAATAATGTAAGACCCCATATATAAGGAGAATCTGATAGCTGAGGTGGTTCGCAGAGCAGAGTTCAGCACCCACATCATGTAGGCAATGTTTCCTAAAATGATGACAAATATCAAAGTGCAGCCTGTATAATATGCTCAGATAGTTCTAATCAAAATCACAATTTTATCATTATTTGAAGGACAGGAGAGTACACTGATCTACTTTTGTCCGTATGTTTTAATCATGGTACCAACCCAGTTATTGCTCCTGGAATTGAGATGGATCAGAAAGGAAAACATGCAGTTCCTATGTGTATTTTTGTGTTTAATTCCCCATCCCCACCCCTTTTTTTCCCTCCTCTGTGAGACTCTGGAAAGCAAGTTTAGGATATTTCATCTTCTTATGCTGCTGTTCTTCTTATTACTTAAAATACTGCATTAAGTCTATTTCCCAGAGGTACTGTGGAAAGCCACCTCTAGTCTATCAGACAAAGTGCCCAGACTTGTAGGAGTTAACCATTTAAGAGCCTGGAAGGCTCTATTTGTATATTTTGTTAAATGGGTAACATTTCAATCACTTGGAATCTGCTTCCTTTATTTTGAACTAAATTTTTCTTTACATCTCGGATGTTCTTTATCATGCACGGATCTGAAGAGGCCCATTGACTTTCTCTGTGTCAGGATCCTTTGTATAATTTTTAATAAGCGCACATCTCACTGAATCCCCAAAGTGCCTTTTACCATCTTCATATTGACGGTCCCACATAATAACTCAGGCGCCGAATTTATTCCACCTGTCAAATGAAGCGTGTCTCTTCACAACTGTCCAACTCCACAAAAGCTTGCTGAGCAAGTGGCAGCAAAAACTTCATGGGATAATGATGTATATCATTTCAGTTGATACTTGTTCTTTTTCTTTTTCTTATTTTTCCACCTTACTCCTGGACTGGGACTCGGTGCAGACAGTAACTCCCAGTCTTCAACTCCTACTTCTCGTCTTAGTTCCTTTCACAGGGGACCTGTTAACCAAAATGCGAACATACGGACAAGAGGTACTGATACAGCAAGAGACAGTAGCGCTCACGTTAGAAAGTGGCAAACATAAATATTTTAAAATAAACCATTTTAAAGCTTCCCATCTACTATTGTTTTCTTAATTTTTGCCATTTACTCTTCCTTCACTTTTATAGAATGCTGGATTTTTCACAAGGTTTTGGGGGAACCTTTTATTAGTGTCTGGAGAACCTAAGCAGTTTATTTACCGGAACTTCTAATATGATGCTCTCCTATTTCATGGTATTAATTTCTTTTGATTATTTTATAGAGAAGACTTGATGTTTTACACAGAGGTTTTACCTGGATAGATAGATCTTTGTCATTAAATATTTAAAACTTTTTTTTTTAATTGATAAAATCTGGACTTTTCCCTTCATTCGCTGAGTCGCAGCCATTTGTTTATCGGGCACGAGCATGGTCACCAGAATCTGCTTAGGTTTGGGAGGGATCCGGGAAAAACTCAGTGGTATCTGCCCCCAAGAGCACAGAGTCTAGGGACAGATGGCAACGGTACAGGCAGTTACAGCGGGATCAGTATTACAGTGAAGTTAAGCAGCACATTTTCTAGAATCGGGAAGGGGAAGATACTGCTTTCACACAGAGCATCTGGGGGGTGAGCTCAGATGAAATGGAAGAATTTTCTGGGAGAAGAAGGGATTTGGGACAGTCTAAAAGAAAAGCAGTAGGGACAACACCTAGAAGCAGTTATTTTATTGACCCTAACTTGGGATTGGTTTGGATGGTCTTAATCATTAACTCAGTTTCTCAAAATGAAATACTTGGGGTGATTCCCACCTTGAGCTGACGGGCAGATGGCAGGAGATAACAGCTAAAGAGAACAGTACGTGTGTACTTAGAGCTCATCCGGTGCCCATCCTGTCCCAGGTGCTTCCCACATTTTATCTCTTCTAGTCTTCACTCTAGCCGTTTCTCTACGTTAAGTATTTGTACACAATGTCTGCAGACAATGAGTTTAAGAGATTAAATTTAATAACTACTCCTTAGCAGCCATTCGCTAAGCATTTGCTGACTCTTAGCCCATACAGTTTCTGCCGTACTAGTAAAGGACATTGTTTTCTAGGGGAAAGAATTTTTGGCTTGTCCTCGAGTAGGTGGAAAGCAAGTGCTAGCATGATTAGCTCTTAGATTGAGAAACAAATTGTAACAGCCAGCTCTGTGGGTAATGGAGGAACAGATAGGGATTAACAGATCCCTTCTAATAGACATGGCAGAAGATAAAAACTGTCCTAAAGAGGGCAGAACATGCGATTCTCTTTGCAGAGAGTGGAATGGAGAGATATGAAGCAGATTTAAAAGAAAGCATGTGGAGAAGGGAAATCTTTGATGTAGTGAGTGCTTTGTATGTGTCAGATATTTGATGTATATATGTATATTGTGCCGCTTGAATCCCCACAGTAAAGCCTGTTCCTTTATTTGCTCAATCAAGAAATGTTTGTGATATCCTGTAAGGAGCAAGAAATATGAGTGAATTAAAACAGGTTCTGCTGTCAAGCAGTGTGTAGTCTAATCTAGGGTATTATTATGTCTCTTTTTCAGATGTGTAAAGATCAAATCAGAGAGATTATCTGCTCCAAATTTACACCATATCTTAGCCTTCCATTGCTACATCTGTCTGCTGACGCCTTTCTCGCGTCTGTCCTGGGAGAATCTAGCATCTCTGCTCATTTCTGGTAGGTCAGCGTTGTATACAGCTTCAAGGAGTCATAGCAGCAGATAGAACTTGTTCCAGATGTTGTCAGACACTATCAGTTTGTGAGTGAGTGGACTCAAGATAGATAGATCTTCCTTGTCCTATCTGATACTCTGCCTCGCGCTCCGGTCCAGCTCTGTAAGATCCACTCATGTGTATCCCCCTTGGTTCCTGCCTGTATGACTTAGTCAAGTACTCAGATTTCTTTGGCATGTAAGCTATTTTTTCCCGGAGAAGGGGCTTTATTTTACCACTTCAGCTATGCGAAGACATGACATTATTTGCCTAGGGGCAATGAGGAGAGCTGGGGCAGATCTAGAAGAAAACAAATATTATCATCAGAGGCTTCAGCTTCATCTGAAGCCATTTCCTGATTTCCAGTCAGGAACATGTTGATCAGGGGATGAAATGAGGCTACTCCTACTAAGGCATAAAATTCAGAGAATTTGAGGATTCAAGATTTTCATGCTCATCTAACAAATAATCCCATCTTAGATTTCTTCGTTTTCTCCTTTTCCTATCAAGGATCTGAATTTGACAAATGACTGAATTGAAATGATGCTTTCAGTCCCCTCTGCAATTCTTTTTTTAAAGATTTTATTTATTTTTTATTTGACAGAGAGAGACACAGGGAGGGAGGGAACACAAGCAGAGGGAGCAGGAGAGGGAGAAGCAGGCTTCCTGCCGAGCAGGGAGCCCGATGCGGGGCTCAATCCCAGGACCCTGGGATCATGACTTGAGCCGAAGGCAGACGCTTAACGATTGAGACACCCAGGCATCCATCCCCTCTGCAATTCTGTTGTGACTTTAATATCTTGGTCTGATTTTCAGCACTTTCGGTACTTCAAGAGATGAGAGTCTCCTTAAAAAGCTGAAATTCCTCTGGCTTTCAGATCATACCCTCGGTTAGCAAATGGCTTCCATGAGCCTTTTTTTTCTCTACCCCCAGTATTTCCAGTTCCATTAATAGAAACCAGCCTACCCCACAATTCTTAAAATTGGTGATAATCTTAATGATTATGTAGCCACTACCTATAAGCTGTGATCACAACCCCAGTAGTGGGGTCCATTATTGTCAACTTGTGAGTAAATGGGCTGAGGCTTGGCTTAGTCATGTCTATCATCTATTGAACCCTCATCTCTAAATCAAGTGTGTGTAAAGGGAGAGAAGAGTGGAAGTATGATTTGGAAATTCTGTATAGTTGACATTGGATTCTTGGCTTTTACCCTGTCATAGATTGAAAGCATCAGGATGCTTTGGAGAAACTTAAAACCTTTCAACTCATACAAGGTTCAGGCTCTGTAGGCTCTTTACTTCTATATTATATGACCTGAAGCATCAGTAGTGAAAAATGAGTGTTTCGTATAAACCAGACCAAATTGCTGGTACCCTCTACTGGCTCTTGCATCTTCTTGCCCGTTCTTTAACATCTCTGTTGGAATGCTCATGGTTTCATGTTTCCACACCACTTAATCCATCTCCAGTAGCCCATGACAGCAACCAGAATCTGTAGTGGGGAACACGTTGGGCCCCATCTGCACCAAAACCAGTCTCAATACTGGAAAGAAAGGCCTTGAAGACAGCCATGGTAACTCTGAGAGCTCTTCACATACCTCACATTCCTTCCAGGGAGAGGCAGGAAAGCTCTGGAACACATGCCAAGGAAGGGGGTGTTCAACCAAAACTGGACCCTTTACTTGAGTTAAAATCCCCTGAGAATCCCAAAAGGGGAGTTGGTAAGTCCAGTTATTTTTTTCTGGTGAAATTGCACAGAACCAATCTAAGCTATTCCTTGACTTCTTTTATTTTCACTTGTTCTCCCCATCACTAACCTCTTGGCTCTGGGATTTATGACTGTTATTCTCTGGTCCTTTTGAATAGGCCCTGTCCAGCAGGTGAAGCTCCCTTCTTTGCTTTCAGATTTCCACTCTGCTCCTTATATTGATCCTGACAGTCCAGCTCTTTTCAGGCGATAGCTGATTACTCCAGACCTTGGCTGGCAGAACCCAAGGTCACTCATTTACTCAGCCAGCATCTGGCTCTGTCACCCAGCATTCGGCAGGGTAGAAGGAAATTGGGTAGGCAACAGAAAATATTTCAAAGAATGACAGTTAAATGGAGACTGAAAAGCGCTCTCCTCAATATTTCAGTTTACAGTAGGTGATGTGCTCTAAGAAGGCCAAAAGACCAGTAGTTTGGTTATGCAGCAGATGCAAGTGGGACGTAGGCTTAGTGTTTTACTTGGTTTTAAAGCATTTTAAAGCTTGAAAGCAAGGACATGCTGCACATATGCCAGTTATGGGGCAGTTATGGTAGGCTGCCTTCCTTCTTAATGCCCAACCTTTTATCAGTACAGCTTGGAAACCATGTTACTCTCCAGAACACACCAGAAGCATTTCAAGTACAACATTCTCTAAAGGCCATTAACTGGATTCATGAGATTTTGAGCTCAGAGAGAATGAACCCAAAGAAAGTTCTGGCTCAAAGATTTTGCCCATGAAGCTGATAATATTTTTAATTACTGGAGTTCTGTAACCTAAAAAAAACAAAAATCCAAAGAGAGGAAAGGGACGAACATGGAATAATCTTATCTTTGGAAGTGGCCTATTTTGCTCTGGAGGCACTGTGTATTTCGTTGACCACGTACTGCAAAATGCAGGATTTCCCATAGATACCACAGTTCCCAGAAACACGTGCATATAACTCTCTTCAGCCCTCTTTCAGCATATAAATATGTCATTTTATAATGACACGTCATTCAGTTTTTCAGCTTTTGGAATCCAGTGATTTTAGTGCCATCAATTTCAGTAACATGTTGGGATGAGGAAGAGGGAAAGCTTTGGATCCTAAAGAGAATGGTTCAATTATTGAGTAAATAGTTTAACATAAAGTTTATTTGTAGGTGAAGATGTTTCTGTGTTTATTCTTTTGGGGACTCATTGTTTTAGCCAGATGAAACCCTCAGAAATTAGATCTCTCTGCAGTTATATTTTCCAGTAGTAATTGTTCTTTCCCTCCCACTCCTTTGGGATATGAACAGTAGTTCCTGTCTAGGAACAGTTCTCCCTGCAATGCAGAATGTAAAGAAAAAGCATGTGGTGTATGTGCCACTTAATCCCTAGGGAAGTTATTTAGACTCTCTGGACTTCAGTTTCTTCAGCTGTAAAATGGGGACTAGTAATAACCTTAATATAGGGTTACTAAGAGAAGAATATAAGTAGCACATGAAGAACACCTGGCATATTGCATAGACTGCAGTTCAGACTAAAAACATTTCAATTCGTATATTCTGGGTATAAAAACCATAATACATTTACCCCAAGTAATGTATTATGTAATGTGTTATGCAAATGTCTTATCTTTTGGAAGCTTCACCTCTTAATTTCAGTGTTTACTTTGAAGTGGGTGGTAAATGTTTTGTTTTTCTTAGTATGCTAACTTTGGTCATTTAACCCTGTATGGAAAATAAACATATTTGTCTTTACCAAGTATAGTTCTACTTAGATATTTTTAGTTGAGTCCAATCTAAGATATTTTTAGTTAAATCATTCTCTTTTTATCTTAGTTTTTCAATTGAGTGTGTATTTGTTAACTTTCTAAACTGGAGATGCATATCAAGAAAACCATCTTTCTTTTTACTTTAAGTCATCTCTGTACTCAATGTGGGGCCCGAACTCACGACGCGGAAGTCAAAATTCGCATGCTCTACTGACTGAGCCAGCCAGGCACCCCTCGTCTATCCTTTTTTTTTTTTTTTAAATCTTTTAAGGTGTTATTTTAAAGCTGCCAATCCTTCTTGGCATTCCCTGTCCCCAGTGTGTATGTAAATGGTAGATGAGGTTCAGCCTGGTAAGTAAACAGAGTGGCTGTCATGGGAAATATGCATGGAGGAAATAGGAAAAGCCAGGACCAAAATGCCTTGGAGCAGTACTGAATTCATCCATCAGGTGTCTGTTCACAGGGTCTGGTTTCTTTTACCTGATGTATGTTCTGATTGGGTAGTGATGAGGCCCTGGAAATTGTTAAATATGTTAACTATCACTTTTCTCAGGAAGAAACTTGAAGCTTCATTCAGTTTGTGTGGGGTTAGAGATTGACCAAAAAAAGTCTAGAAATAGAACTGGGAATGAAGATTAGGGTACAGAAGAGTAGTAATTTAGGATTCAGTGAAATTTAAAATGAAATTTTAATTGTATAAATTTCATGTCTCATGTCTGATTTTAAAGCCCATGTGTATGCCTACGTTCTAGTGCCTTCTAACCTCAGAGATGCGTTTGGGTGCTCCCTCTCTTGCTCACTTGCTTTGTTATCTTGAGTAACTTTCTCTCAGATGACTTTTTCATGCGCATTTTCAGACTGTTGTGATGCTTATTATAATTAAATATCATTGATATATGTGAACTTCCAAAATGGTGGCTATACAGTACTTTTTAGGTAACTCATCCTTGCCCTTGTAACTGACATTTTATTGAAATGATTCAGTCGTAGTCTACATTGCAAAGAAAACACCTTAGCCACATGACCTGCCTCTGCAGATTTGTCATTAATCTTCTGAAAATGTATAATTATATACAAAAAGAAAATCTGTTAGAAGTTTATTCTTAGAGTCAGTTAATTCTGCTTCCACAAATAAACTATAGTCTAATTACATTTTGACATTTGGATTTTCAGAATGGATAATTTTAAATACACTTTGTAACTGGAGTCTTTTTAAAGGTTTTTTTTTTTTTTTTTTTATGAGTTCCTTTTCTGTTTCCGTATCGTTAGACTCTTCATTATTTTACTTTTAATGTAAATTAATTTTACTTTTTTCCTAGAATCATCAGTTCTGCTAATACTAAACTAGCCATTAAGGATAATAATAAACATATTTAAATAAAATAAAAGGCATTTGTTTTTAACAACAGCTTCAAGTATTACTGGTGAAATGCTGATATTTTAAAAAAGTTTAGGTGTCGTTAAAATGTCTTTCATCAATTTTGGTAGTGTTCAGCATACAAGTCTTTCAGGTCCTTGCTTAAGTTTTTGTTCCAAAGTTTTGTTTTGTTTTTTTTGATGCTACTGTATGTGGGATTATTTTCATAATTTCCTTTTTGCATAGTTTATTGTTAATATATGGAAACATGACTGATTTTCTTTTTGCATGTTGATTTTTTTATCCTGCATATTTTTTATACTTGTTTATTATTCTCTCAGCTTTTTTGTGGATCATTTAGGTTTTTCTACATATAAGAACATGTCATCAGCAAACATAATTTTACTTCATCCCCTGTGACTTGGATGCCCTTTATTTCTTTTTCTTGCCTCATTGCCTTGGCTATGACTTACAGTTCTGTCCTGAATAAAAGCAGCAAGAATGGGAATCCTTTCATTTTTGTTGATCTTTAGAGGAAAAGCTTTCAGTTTTTAAAAGGTGAGTGTGATGTTAGCAGTGAACATGTTATATATGGCCTTTGTTATATTGAACTAAATTCCTTGTGTACCTAGAATGTTGAAAGTTTTTATCATGAAAGGATATTGAATTTTCTCAGATGCTTTTTCTGCATTTTATTGAGATGATCACATGATTTTTACTCTTCATTTTTTAATGTGATATATCACATTAATTGATCTGTGTATCTTGAACCATCCTTCATCCAGGGATAGATTCTACTTAAGCATGGCACATGGTCCTTTTAATGTTCTGTTGAATTCAGTTTGTTAATACTTCTCAGGGATTTTGTATCTGTATTTATCAGGGATCTTGGCTTACAGGTTTCTTGTGTAGTATCTGCCTGGCTTTGGTAATAGGATAATGCTGGCCTCAGAAGATGAGTTTTGGAGTGCTCAATTCCTCTAATTGTTGGGAAGAGTTTGAAAAGTCTCAACATTATTATTATTATTTTTAATTTGGTACATTTAGCAGTAAAAACATCTTTTTTTAATTGGGAGTTTTGATTATTGATTCAGTCTCCTTACTTGTTATTAATTTGTTCTGATTTTCTATTTCTTCCTGATTCAATCTTGGTAGGTTGTATATTTCTAGAATTTACCATTTCTTCTAGGGCATCCAATTTGTTGACATATAATTGTTCGTAGCAGCCCCTTCTCCTTGTTATCTTTCTGGCACCAGTTGTGATTTTTTATTTTACTTATTTGAGTGTTCTCCCTTTTTTCTTATTAGTTAGCCCAGCTAAAATTTGTCAGTTTTCTTTCTCTCTTCAAAAAATTAACTCTTAGCTTTGTTGATTTTTAACTGCTTTTCTACTCCAGTTCCTGTATTTATTAAATTGAACCCTTATATTACACCATACATAAAAAATCAACTAAAAATGCATTACAGACTTAAGTATAAGATTTGAAACTGTATAAACCCTATAAGAAAACATATAAGTAAAGCTTCTTGACCTTACTGTTAGCAGTGATTTCTTAGAAAAAAATGCCAAAAGCATAAGCAACAAAAGCAAAGTAGGCAAGTGGGACTGCATCAAACTGAAAAGCTTCTAGACTGCAAAGCAAATAATCAACAGAGTTAAAAGGCAACCTATGGGAAAAAATACTTGAAACAATGCATTTGATAAAGAGTTAATATCCAAAATATATAAAGTACTCCTATAATTAAATAGCAATGAATAAATAAAGAAATACATAGGCAAGGAACTTGAATGGACATTTCTCCAAAGAAGAAATACAAATGACCAGCAAGTGTATAAAAAGATATACGACATCACTGATCAGCAGGGAAACGCAATTCAAAAGCACAGTGGGATGTTATCTCGCACCTGTTATGATGGCTGTTATAAAAAAAAAACAAACCAACAAAAGATAGCAAGTGTTGCCAAAGATGTAGAGAAATTGGAACCTTTGTATGTTATTGGTAAAAATGTGAAAAGGTATAATCTCTATGGAAAACATTGTGCAATTTCCTTAAAAAATTAAAAATTGTACTACTGGGATGCCTGGGTGCCTCAGTTGGCTAAGCATCCAACTCTTTGATTTCAGCTCAGGTCATGATCTCAGGGTTGTGAGACTGAGCCCTGCATTGGGCTCTGCACTGGGCATGGAGCCTGCTTAAGATTCTCTATCTACCTGTTCCTCTGCCCTTCTCCCCCACCCCCACATGTGCTCTCTCTTGCTATAAAAAAAATAGAACTACCGTATGATCCAGCAATTGTATGTCTGGATATTTATTCAAAAGATTTGAAATGAGGATCTCAAAGAGATATCTGCACTCCCATGTTCATTGCAGCATTAGTCACAATAACCAAGATATGGAAACAGTGTAAATGCCCATCTGCAGATGTACAGATAAAGAAAATTTGGTGTAAACATACACTGGAATATGGAATATTATTCAGCCTTGAAAAAGAAGGAAATTCTGCCATAAGTGACAACATGGATGGATCTGTACCCAATGAAATTAAGCAGTTACAGAAGGGCAAATACTACTTGACTCCACTTATATCAAATATCTAAGACAGTCAGAATCATAAAAGTAGAGAGCAGAATGGCTAAGGGAGGGGAGAAATGGGAAGTTTCTGTTGAACAGGTAGTAAGTGTCAGTTATGAAAGATGAGTGAGTCTAGAGATCTGTACACCACCACACCTATACCTGACAATATGTCTTGTGTGCTTAAAAATTGAAGAGGCTAGATTTCATGTTACGTATTCTTACCACAGTAAAAACAAAACAATAATTTAACAAATGAAGTTAGTTGAAATGTATTTCACAAAATTATTTTTTTGTTTTGCATTTTATTAATCCACACTTACCATGTAATGTTTTATTATATGATTGAATACTTTTATTTCCACAGAATTTCTTCTTCCCTCCCTAATCTTTTAATCAGATCCTCTGAAAGAGCTGGAATGAGTAACATGATTTAAAAGAGCAGCATTAGCCTTCATTTTTATTCAAATTCAAGCCAGTTTGTTTCAGTTTCATCATATTCTAACTTTTATTACAAATGTTTTCTTGGATATAAAGGATTCATTATTATCCTTCTATAAATATCAATTGGCTTTTCAAACTTTAGTCATAGCAACACTTATTGAGATGATTTAATGTGACTAGTTCTTTCCAACCATTATCTCCTTCTTGTGTTTCATTCCTCCGAGACAGAAACTGTCATTATCCCTACATTCTGCAGATTAGAAGACCAAGCTTTACAGAGATTAAGTGAGGAATCCATGGTGATCTTGATCCACAGAGGTAGAGTTGGAACCCAGATCCACATTTTAGAACATTTAGAGAAAAATGAAGAGGGAGATACAAGACAGTCACTTGTTGGGTTATTTTTGGAAGTAAAATTGATAACTTTGGGTAAGAATGTTCATTGCATTGAGGTTGCATTGAGGTTATTTTCTCTTCAGATCACAATTAACTGCATCTAGCCAATAATAGTCACTTCAATATTTAGAGGCTGAGTTTTAACAATACAATTCATGGGGTCAGTTATGATGTTGTACCCTGTTCTTTTAGCAGTGACACAATCCCACATGTAAAATCATTCTGGGATTGGAAAAAAAATTCTGCTTATTATCTTTGATATTTTGTATTTCTTCTCTTGAAATTGGTCTTCAGCAATAATTATAAAAGAATAACAAACATCTGAAATAATTTGGACCCTCACCAAGAATAAAATAAATGGAATAAAACTTTTCACCTTTCAGTTTGGTGTTTGTAAAAAGTGGGCAACCATTCCTTGATGGCCGCTGTGTAAATGGAAGTAATAATTTTGGAGGGCAATTTGTTGATACCTCTAAAAATTAAAACATATAAACTTTGGACACAGCCATTATACTTCTAAGATGATTTCTTGCATCTCAGTTATGCAAATAGGAGAAAAAAATACAGAAACCATATACAAACTGTATGAATTTAAATTGTTAAACTATTAAAATCTTGCTCAACTCCGCTATAAATGGAGCCCTTTATAGAATCTAACAGAATGTTGTATGAAGTAATCCGTTAAACAGTGAATTTGCATCTTGCAGTCACAACTTTTTAATCTTTAAAAAAAGCCATATTTGTATTACCTTTAACCAAATTCTATTTTTAAATTGCAAAATAATATATATGTTAGAACTCATAAAAGAGTATGAGATGTATAATTTTCCTCCTTTGACACCAAGTAAAACATGTTGATTTTGCTCTCTGAGCACATGGGACATTTTTTGTTCGAGATTTTGTATGAATTGGAAATGATTTTCTGGGGTTATCAGGTTATTCTCAATTGTTAATATATGGATTGAGGAAATCTGTTCATTCTATTAAGTATATTAGAATTGGACCATAGTTTGCTAATTTTAATAGCCTTAACTAACAAGGGGATAATAATCAACCACGCATATTAACCCCTCTAAATTACCACCGTTGATACATAGCCATGAATGTCAGTCACTCAAACACAAATCCTCTTCAGTAGTAACATTCTTTTGTTTTTTCTGCCAGATGCACATCTTTCTCAAGTACGTTTTAACAGAAAAATTAAAAAATAGATATTCTCAATAGGAAGTAAGTAAGGAATATCACAACTATTGGGGGAAAACTTTTGCTAAAATGTCCTCAGAATAGATTGAAGAAAGAATTCTGCAGGGACATCATAAAGGTTTAGTTTATTCCTCTTATTTTTAAAATAAGAGAAACTGAGAGGTTTTACATATTTTTAGATCAGATTTTAAGACCAGACCACTAGTTAGAGGCAGAATGTGGTGATGTCCTGACTCCCCATCTTGAGGCAAGGCACTTCCAGCCACCACCCGTGACATTCTACTTGGCTATTTCCAATTAAATATACCTATGGCTTGTTGAGCAGCCTCAACTCCCTTACTCTTATCCCTCTTGGCTTTTATGGACAGTAATTAGAATAAAGGAGAGGAAAGAAGGTCACAGGTTTATCTGTAGCTATTCATTCACTCATTTTACAGTGATTTAGTAAGCACTAAAAATATGCCGAATATGTCCTTCTGCTTGCTGTGGATACAAAAGTGAACCAAGTGGTTCTTTTAAGCAAAATGGATACCGAATTTTAGATGATTTTAAGGCCTCTTCTCATGTGGACTAGTCCTATCCATTCTTAAATATTTCCTTTTGTTTTTTTTGTTTTTTGCGGATCATAGGAATTTATTAGTTGTAGAGTGAATTGGCATATACATTATTTATAAGTAGTCATATAATATCCAACTTGGATTTTTTAATTTATTTTGGGCATTAGTAATCAAGAGTTCCAAGTATCTCAAGCACTGCCCAAAGGAATTCTATCAAACTGGTTAAATATACAGTATCTGGAGCTAGAATTCCAGAGTCTGGATCCCAGCTGTGCCCGTTAACAGTTGTGTAACCTTGGGAAGTTTTTAAAATGCTCAGTATCTTGGCTTTCTTATCGGTAGAATGGGCACAGTTCTGAGGTATCAGGTTCAGTTTTTTTGATTGTGTAGATAGCTATTATTACTTCTGCAATAAACGAATAAAGCAGGAGAAGAATAAAACAGTGTTAGAACTAGTAAAACAGCAGACTCCGTCAAAATCAGAAAGTCCTTCACACCCGTGGCACCACCTCTTCCCCTGAGAATTGATCCTGGTGGGCCTTCCTTCAGAGTCCTAACACACCTTTCAGTTAGTGCAGTGCTCCAAGCATCAGTCACGGGAGGTGATTCTTGAAGCCACTTTGCCATCCCGAACCTGTTCTGTAGACAGCATCTCAGTACTTCATGGCCTGACACTGTCTTCCTGGGAAAAAGAAGTAAATTGGAAGGATTCAAAGTTCCTTGTAACGAAGGTATCATATTTTGCAGTTTGTCCCAGAAAGCCTCTTGTTTTCAGCCCAGTGTAATTATTGTTAGTATTCCCTCTCACTCTCAAAGTTTTCCACTTTGGATAACAAATTTTATGACAACTTTAATCGTATCTTACTATAAAGGGCATAGTGTAGATTATTTTCACTGTTTTGAACTTGGTGTTTCTCATAACTGTCTTTCACAAATGGAAACAAGGAACAACAGAGCTGATTATCATACGTATGAATATTAAAGTCTAGCTGTAAAGGCATTTATATATATGAAAAAATAGCTTCGTAAGGTTTTCAAAGGGTAAGTTTCATCTTCACTTTTATTTTCCAATAAATGTTAAAATTTTACTGCTTGTTCAAATACCCAGTTCTTACGTGTGTTTAATAATTACTGACAATTTCAAGAAGTACAACCCTAAAACTTGGATTCAGTGTTCCTTCCAGGATCAATTTCTTTTTAAGTGACTAGAACAATTTACCATCCTCAAGAGGCTTAATAATTTCTTATCTCCAGATGACAGTCTTAAAGTAGATGACTCATTTACAAACTATTAGACAGTCTTTTATGAACCAATGCATATGTTTTATGTTTATCTTTTAATATGAATTTTTATACCTTAGATAAATTGAACTCAGGACATATTTACATATCCTAAATCAAGTCCATGTAATAAATATTTATTTGCATAGCTGTGATGGAATCCCTATTCAGAGAATAAAGTTTTAGTAATAAATACTTTCATTCCACCATGGTTATTGAGTGTTGAACAACGTTCCTGATCTTTGTCTTCCTACAAATCACTCACAGATGAATTTATAACAAATAATCAGTTGGTAAATGTTAATAGTTAAATTATTTTTAATTAGTTTTGACTTAGCTTCTTTAAGGTTTTAAATATATTAACAAAAATCGGTGGTCTGATATGTCATTCATCAAAACAGATCTTACCTTTAAATAATTACCTTACCCTTAGGCATTTACATACACCTGGAGCATTTGCAAATAATTTTAGAGTTTTTGTAGACCCCTAACATTATTCATTAGAATCCAATTATTATTTACAACTATCCCAGTGGAAGTAGTACTAAACCAATTCAAGCTGATCTTAGTAAGAAATTGAGAAGATCAGGTAAAAACATGCCACTGGAAAACCTGTTTCCATTGATTCCTTGTTAAGAAACTGAAAATCAAAGTGTAAAAAATATAACAGGGTAGACACTATATATAAATTAGTAAAACAATTTTTTAACATTGTTCATATTTTAGATTATATGGTATTTTAGATTATATGATTTTTAGATTGAATAATGTTAGAAAGTATTGATAATTTCTGTTACTAACAGATATGAATTGTTTCCTAAGTGCATTTCTTTCAAATGTGGTTATTGGTTATATATTCAGATATAGTTTTATAATGGGATTTAGAGAGTATTAGAGTAGAAATATCAGAAAAATGCGCTAGCCAATAGCATAAGTTTTGGTCTTGTTATTTCTGCTAAAATTATAGTAAAATATTTGCTAAAATGTGCTAAAAATAGATCATGCCCATGGATTATGAAAAGTCATCTTCTTAATTCTGAATTAAATTGACTATGAAGACAAATCATAAATATTTCAGCTGTGTTGGAAAAATGATCTGTGTTGTCTCTTAGAAATGGTCTTCTTGTCTTCTTGTTTTTTAAAAATGATTCTGTCTTGTATGTTTGCATCGAATTTTTAAAGCACATGTCCCAATGCTTGCAACACAATAATTGTTCAGAGAATGTGGCAGTTCTCCTCTTTATTTCTCTGTCTCTCTTTTTATCTCTTTCAGTCTCTTTCTCTTTTGCTGGCTCCATTTCTGTTTTCTCATTTCTTGGTCTCTTGAGCATGTATATGCCTCTGACTTTCTTTCTTTTCCATTCCTTTTCAAACTGAATTAGAAGATCTAGTTTCTAGTACCAGTTTCATAAACCCAGTAATATCTTAGGTTACAGCTCAGAATAAATTGGCTTTTGAAACTCTTGGGGACATTCAATCTCAGTAAAATTTCAAGAGCAGGAGGATGTACTGATAATTCTAATTCATTTGGAGGCCTCTGACTTCCGTATTCCCTGTTTGCCCGCTCTTAAAAACCAGTTACGTTATCTAATTCAGTTCTAACCTAATTCAATTAAAAAAGATTACTAAAGGTTTATTGTATGCAAAGCAATGATTTAATTTCTCTGAGGAATGATGGTTAATAATTTATCATCTAAAAAGGAATAATATAGAAAGATGCTATAAAAGTGGGTATGTATGAATATGTACTCATGTAAATCCAGAGCTGAAAAAACTGTGTGAAACAACAGACTGCCGAAAATAGTTGATGAATCAGCCATTTTAACACACACCTCTCAGGGACTGACAAATCAAGTAAGAAATAGAGGCTCCTGAGAGGCTCAGTCAGTTAAGCCTCTGCCTTTGGCTCAGGTCATGGTACCAGGGTCCTGGGATCGAGTCCTGCATCAGGCTCCCTGCTTAGCAGGGAGCCTGCTTATCCCTCTGCTGCTCCCCCTGCTTGTGCTCTCTCTCTCTTTCTGACAAATAAAATCTTTTAAAAATATTAGAAAAAACCTTAATAACCCAAAGAAAGCTATATTAAAAATTCAGTATGTTTAGAAATCAAATGACATATTCTTTTTTTTTTTTAAAGATTTTATTTATTTATTTGACAGAGAGAGACACAGTGAGAGAGGGAACACGAGCAGGGGGAGTGGGAGAGGGAGAAGCAGGCTTCACGCCGAATGGGGAGCCTGATGCGGGGCTTGATCCCAGGACCCTGGGATCATGACCTGAGCCGAAGGCAGACACTTAATGACTGAGCCACCCAGGCACCCCTCAAATGACGTATTCTTAAATAATTTGTATTAAAATGAAATTATAAAGAACGCTAGAGAAGATTACTAAGCTAAAAGCTATTTCATAGAAAAGATTAGTAAAAGAATGATATAATTTTGAAATGAGGTGAAATAATTCCTATAAAACTACAAATTGATGAACTTAACACAGGAGGAAATAAAACAAATAGAGTGATAAATAAAGATGGTATTCAAAACCTGTGCCCATAAATATCCAAGTTCTAGCTGTTTTCATAGGAATTCTGTTAAATTTTTAAGACTAATTAAACTGTCCACATAAACTGTTGAAGAAAAGAGAAAAATCAGACCTTCCAAACTCATTTAAGGAGACAAGTGCAATCTTAATCCCAATAAAGAGGAAAAGTATTGGCTCTTCTTATCATGTGTAAGGAAAATCTGAAATAATGCAAGGACTAAAGAAAATAAAAATGCATTGTATAATACATAATTACCAAGTAATAGATAAGTTACAAAATTCAACGTCAGAAATTTATCAATATAGTTTACATAACTCCATCTATGTATTAATGATTTCTAGGGAAAAATTATTTGATATCTTTAGATGAGGAAAAAATGCCTTAAGTAACATTTTGATAACTCTTAACAAGTTAGGGATATGTGGGAACTGATGTTTATATGTCCTTGTTTTATATAAGAAGGACACATATATATTTTACATACATAGTATGTTGCTATAAAAACAGACATTCCTAATAAATATATCTAAAAACATATAAAATAAATATTTTTCCGTCAAGTGCAATGATTGCTGAAAATCTACAGCAAACATTATACTTACTGAAAACATTAGATGCTCTTTTTAAAGGGTCAAGATGAGGATATTGACTAACATAGCTACTATAACATAGCGTTCGATGTCTTGATCAGTGCTCTGCGAAAAAATAAGTGTTAAGAATTGAAAGAAAAGATAAAATTGTGATTTGAGGGAAGATTTAGTGGTTAGGTACCTAAAAACAATAACGATCACAATAAATTCACGATCAGTAAAGTATTTGGACTAATACGTTTTCCACAACGTTGTCAGGTAAAATACAAACATAATAAAATAAGTAGCATCCCTCTCTAAACCAGTTATAACCAACTATAAATAAGACACTTTGTAGAAAATTCACAAGAACTAAAATATATGTAGGACTTAGCTTAACCACAACCACACAAGAAATCTGTGGAAAAATTCTGAAGGTAATAAGGTGGAACATGATCTGGATGAGTGGAGAGACATTGCTGTTCTTTAATCAGTGATAATATATTTTTTAAAACCTCTAATTTTTAATATTAGTTATTTTGATCAATTCCATTCAAACCCCCAGTTGGATACTCTTGAGAACTCTGATAAATTTACTCTAAAATATAAATGGAAGAATCACGGTTAACAAGTAGTTTAAATATAGTTTTAACCCTTGCCTCTTCAAGTGTGATTTTTGGACAGGTGTCATCATTGTCATCATACTGATGGGATCTGGTAATTTATGGAAAACGCAGACTCTTGGGACTCACCCCAGACCTAGTGGGTCAGAATATGTATTTTATCAAGGTCCTCAATTTTATCAAGTGATCTGTATGCAAGTGTTTCTATGTGTGTGTGTGTGTATACGGATTTATGTATGTTTTACTAGAGAAGAGATTCCTATAAATCAGTAAGAGAAAGATAAATATCTCGACATAAGATTGCAAACATTGTTGAACCAAGAACTTACAGAAGACAACTAAAAATCAATAAGCTTATAAGGAGAGGTTCATGTTCATATAAAAATGAAAAATTTTTTTCCCACACATCTGCCTTTATTGTGAACAGCAGGTGGGAGACTTCCAGCAATAGTAAATTAATTTACAAAAGCAGGGATTCAGTGAAGCCACCTGGTTGGAGCTTTGGGAGGTTATAAATAGAGGCTGACCCAGAGCAGCAAGAAGAGGACTACAAAGCCCATGAAGAGTGAGGCCACCAAGGAGATGAGGAGCTCTTTGTAGATATTCCAAGTGTACTTCGTGGTGGTAACCTCTCAATGGAGGAACAGGTGGTGAAAAACATGCTAGTGGCTAATAACACATGGTCAGATGGGGGAAGACTGCCAGGTTCACTGGGGTGGTGTATCTGCACATGGCCTCAAGCTCCATTTCACCAGGAACAAGGTCATCCATTGCTCCTCCACTGGAATAGAAAGATGAAAATTACATAAAGAGATACCATTTTGGATATATTATGGGCCTGGATAATGACATGTTTGGCAGAGAGTTCACATTCTGCCAGTGTGAATCCTGACGTTCTGTTGTGGGGTTGTAGATGGCTGCAGGACTCCTGGAAAGCACTGAAACAGTTCTTAGTAAAATTAAATATTCACATGCTTGATGGGCCAGCAATCCCAGTCCTAGACATAGACCCCAAAGTCTATGAGGTAACACACACAGGTTGATTAGCACAGTGTTGCTTGTCGTGTCAACAAGCTGCAGACTCCGGGCATTCATAACTTCAGGATGGATAGGTGTGTGTGATGGGTGTACACTGTGGAGTACTACACAGTTAGCAGACTGAATAAGCACACGTGCTGAAAACAACATGCCTTGGGGTGCCTGTGCGGCTCAGTCAGTTAAGCAGCTGCCTTTGGCTCAGGTCATGATCCCGGGGGCTCAGGTTATGATCCTGGAGTCCCAGAATCGAGCCCTGCATCAGGCTCCCTACTCAGTGGAGAGTCTGCTTCCCCCCTCCCCTGCTCGTGCTCTCTCTCTCTCTCTCTCTCTCTCGTTCTATCTCAAATAAATAAATAGAATCTTAAACAAAACAAAACCAGCGTGCCTTGTAGGAAAGTAAAAATGGCTCAGTAGCATCGTTTTTGTAGGTTAAAAAGATAAGAACAAAAACTGTTCACTTCATGAGACCACATAGAAAAGAAGCATACACATCAAATACACTGGAATAGTTTACTATTTTAGGGAGGTATGGAATAGGAACAGGAATGAGGAATAGGTAGAATATACCAAATAATTGAATTGAGAAAGGGACTAATGGTAATAATTTGCTGTGAATTAAGGTGCATGATTAACTTTTTGGAAGAGAAAGAGGGAGGCAGAGACAGAATGTAAATTATAAGAATTTTAATATAAATTATAAAAATAATTATGTAAATTACAATGCAATTATGTAAAATGTAAAAGTAGTCCCTATATTCAAGAGTTTCGAGATGTAATGCCATCAAGTACAATAATATAATGCTTAGAAGTGATTCCTCTCCTGAACGTTTTAATACATTTTCAGTATATTAATACTTTGCACTCTAATGCCAGGAAAACTTTTTAGAGCCATGATGGTGTTAAAATAATCTCTATAAAAATTTAAATTTTGTTGAGATGCAGTTATTTTTTTTTTTAAAGATTTTATTTGAGAGAGAGAGGAACGAGAGAGCACGAGTCGGGGATGAGCAGAGGGAGAGCGAGAAGCAGACCCCCCACTGAGCAGGGAGCCTGACACGGGGCTCAATCCCAGGACCCTGGGATCATGACCCCAGCCGAAGGCAGACGCTTCACGGATTGAGCCACCCAGGCGCCCCTGTTGAGATGCAGTTAAACCATGATTTACAAACTGGAGGATGAAAGGTCAACTTGGGACAGCAGATGTGTCTTGTGTGGCCTGTATAGTGTTCCTAAATATGATAGGTCATCACTAAGACTGAATAGTCATTAAATTTCACAGAGAAGTCTCAGCAGATCACAAGTTCTGGCCACGTGGGCCCTCTCTTTTTATGTGGCAGTGCTTTGGTAGTTGCTGGGGAGCAGCTGCAGTGTGAATGTGGACCGTGCATTCTCCAGGTCAGCATATCCTTGCCTGATGTGCTGGCGTTGAGACCAGCTGTCTGGCTCCTGCTGACGCCTCAGGGAGAGCTTGTGGTGGAACATGCCCCGGGGCTCGGCAAAGACAATTCTCTTTCATTATGTCCGGACTGTCTCAAGCTTAACTGTCACATCTCTCGGTTGTATCCTTCCACAGACCTCTGGGTTGATTACATGGGGGTTCTTCTGTCCTGCTTCTGCATATACTCAGATGAAACACTTTTAAATCCTATTGCCCACAAGTGAACTTCTATCCTGTTGAATGTAATCTCACCATTGCCCTTCTCAGACTGTCTTCACTTTACTTTGAAATCTCTTCTTCCCCCTTTTCCAATCTCATATAAATGCAGACAATAATAATATCTGTCAGACTGATGGCTAGAAAACACTAAAACAGTATTACTATTATCGTGTTGAGTCTGGCAACACTTGTCTCATTGAAATATAGGCCATTGAGTTGTCTTATATAAGTTAACAAATATTTCCAGTCTTCCTCTTAAATCTGTATTCATCCATTTCTTATCATGGGTGCTCTAATTTTAGGAATGCTGTCAATTTTATTAAGTATTATTAATGATGAGTATTAAAATAATTTATTTCTAGGTGTCTGTTTTTATATATACTTTTTTGGCCATTTATTCAACAACATGAAACACATGTACTTAGTGTGTTACCAGGGGCCAGGGATGTCTGTAGGCTTCTTCTTTGCTTCTTGGAGCTTACAGAATGTAGACAAGAGGGTAGGAAACAACAAATAAAAGCCTATGTAGAGAGGGTAGTAGGTGAAGTATAGAGGGTTATTTCTATCTGTAGAGATGAAGGATATGAGAGGGAAAATTTTCATAGTTTCATGGAGGAAGTGACCGGACAAGATATGTTTTCTGCCCCTCATTAACCCTGGTCCTGGCTCCCTTACTGGCTTTCTTTATTACTTAATTTTACTTATGTTTTCCCATTTGATTAAAATGACTCCTGAGTGCCCAAAACATTGCTATAATCTAATGAACAGCATTATTTTTGTTAAGAAAAAAAAAAAAAAACCCTTATAGAGAAAAACAACTGCGAGCATAGCTCTTTTCACACTTCACTTTAATAAAAAGGATAATTACTTTGGCTTTGGAAAATAACAAGATTTCCACATAGTTTCCATCACTTAAGGGATTTCTTATTCCTGTATCATTAACTCCCCCAATACAAGTCTTCTCCAGTCTAGATGAGTTATTTTGTTTCAGCATCTGCTGGGGTGCACAGGGCATGAGGCAATTTTAGCAGGACCCAGACAGACTCTTTTTTTCTGAACTATAAATGTATTTTAACATCCATTGGGGAAAAAAATATGTTGCCATTCAAACATGCAGTTTGATGGAAAGAATTATGTCAGGTTGGACTGAAGTCCGTGACTGAAAAATTGGAAAGTAAATGGTAAGTGAATAGTAGCAGAAATGGTACATAGAAATGGAAAAACTGAGAGTAGATCTTAGGTGGCTGAAGTTTAAACATTCCGGACCAGGTGCTTTTTACGATCACTTTGAACTTCAACATTCAGTGGTTTTATGAAATTTCTTTCCTCATGGGAGACCCTGGGACTTCTCAGAGACTGAAGGGTCCACTGAGGTAGGGCAAGGAAGCCCACATGAAGCTGTCCTAAGGATGCTCAGAATTTTGCCTGAGATACAAATTAAGTCCCTTGGGATAATGAACATAGCCTTTGGGACATGCATTTACTCCTGCCCGACAGGAAGATACAGCTGATGCCGAGCAAGAGGAAACTACAATGGTTAGAGAATAAGAGAGATTCCCACTAGTGACATCGAGGCTCCTGCAAAATGAAATCTCTCACCATACGGCTGACTTTCCAATACAAGTCATGCTAGAAGAAATCCTAAATCATCTTTCTCTTCCTTTATTAGGCAGTGGTTTGCAAATCATCCTACGAAGAGACTTTCAAAGAATAAAGAATGAAAAGAAATAGGAAAAGCATGGAAGTGTGTATCAAGTGGTCCATTAGTATAAATTTTATGTGTGTGGATTGTGTGATATTTGTCAGCATTGGAAGTTGTAATTTTTTTATTTACTCTAAGTATTTACTCCTGTGCTTAGCTTCTTGAGGGATTTTTCTAAAGATTATATATTGTTCAAACTCTAAGCACATCTGTGAGATGCAATTCAGTAATTTCCCTAGAAGGAAGAGCAGGGGATGGGCCTTCTTCCCTCTTCATTTTTTTTTAAAGTTTTTATTTTATTTTTAAAAAAATATATTTAATCTGAAAATATATTACATGAAATGGAGAAATTCTTGAAGTGCAGCTATGTAATTTGGTTAGAAAATTCAAATCTTTGTTAATTATATTTAGTTTTAAAATGTTGTTAAACTGTAACATTAGCCATTTTACCTAGTTTTTAGTGTACATATCGAAGACATGAATTATATTCAGTGTTGTACAACCATTATTGCTGTCTATTCCCAGAAGTTTTTCATCACCCAAACAGAAATTCTGTAACCATTCAGAGTATTTGTTGGGAGTAATGAAATACCATTAAGCAACAACTCCCCACTGCCTCCTCAACCTTGTGCCGAATAACCTCTAATCTGTTTTCTGTCTCTATGAATTTTCCTATTATTTATATTTCATAAAGTGGAATCATCCAATATTTGTCTTTTTGTGTCAAACTTCACTTAGCACATTTTCACGCTTCATCCATGTTGGAGCATGTATCATATGCCATTCCTTTTTGTGACTGAATAATATTCCATTGTGTAGATAGAACACATTTTGTTTTATCCATTCATCTGTTGAGGGATGCCTGAGTTTTTTTCTACCTTTTAGCTAATGGGAATAAAGCTGAAACAAACTTTGACATACAAATGTCTCTTTCAGTCCATGTTTTCAATTCTTTTGGGTTTATCTCTAGAAGTGAAATTGTTGCATCAGGTGCTTTTTGCTTTACAAGGAACCACCAAACTATTTTCCACAGTGGTTGCACCATTTTACATTCCAACCAGCAATATATGAGGGTTCCAAATTTTCCACATCCTAGCCAACACTTAATATTTTCAATATTTTTATTATAACCATCCTTATAGATGTTTACCTCCTTGTGGTTTTGATCTGCATTTCTCTTATGACCACTAGGGTTGAGAATCTTTTCATGTGCTAATTGGCAATTTGTATGTCCTCTTTGGTCTGTTCAAGTCTTTTGCCCCACTTTACACTGGGTTTTGTTGTTGAGTTTTAGGGCTTCTGTACATATTTTGGACATTGAACCCTTATCACATGCATAATGTGCAGATATTTTTCCTATTCTGTTGCTTGTCTTTTTATTTTTTTTTTAAGATTTATTTATTTTGAGAGAGAGAGAGGGAGACAGAGAGTGAACATGAACAGGGGGAGGGGCAGAGGGAGAGAATCTTTCGAGCTGACTCCCTGCTGAGCAAGGAGCCCGACGCGGTGCTTGATCCCACAACCCATGAAATCATGACCTGAGCCAAAACCAAGAGTCAGATGTTTGAGCCATGTCAAGTGCCTCTTTTTACTTTCTTGATAATGTCCTTTGATGCACAAAAGCCTCTTTTTTTATTTTGATGAAATCAAATTTATCTATTTTTTTCTTTTATTGGTCTTGCTTTCATGTCGTATCTAAGAATCCATTGTCAAACCCAAAGTAATGAAGATGAATCCTTTTGTTTTATTCTGAGGGTTTTATGGTTCATCTCTATATTTAGGTCACTGATCCATTCTGGGGTTAATTTTTGAATATGGTATAAGGTAGGGGTCCAGTTTCATTCTTTGGAATGTGAAGATCCAGTTGTGCCAACACCATTAGTTGAGAGACTGTTCTTTCCCCCATTGAACAGACTTGGTGTTCTTGTCAAAAATCAACTGGTCATAGATGTATGGATTTATGTTTATTATGGACTCTGAATTTTATTTCATTTGTCTATATGTCTAGCCTCTGCTGGTCTTGTACTTACTTTTATAATTTTTCTTACACTGGCCTCTTCCCTAAATTAATTAAGTGCACACCCCTCACAATCTGGGTGTTCCAGTTATATTATCTGAGGACCTTTGGGAATTTATTTTCTTTTTTCTGTTTTGTGTTTCAGTTTCTCTTTTAAAGATATAAACAATGCCATCTATTTTTTATCATTTGTTGCGCATATACATATATATATATAAACATGTGTAAATATGTATATATATATTTATACAAATGTTTATACAAACCAGTGACAATATATAGTTTCACCCTTGTCAGTCTTTTAACTAGCTCTCTTTATATGAAGGGCAGATTTCAAGTAGTTGTTTATCTGGATTTCTCTACCTTAAATGTGCTTATTATTTAACAAAATATTACTTGTTACTACATAGCTTATTTTCTCAAACTCTGCCATGGAGTTGAGATAGTCCAATTCTGTTGATTGGTTAGGTTTCATTATACTGTATTTGTTTTATATAATTTCTTCTTTTTTTATATAGAAAATCTTAAGGTGAGTAACAACAACAACAGAGCTCCTTGCAGATCCTCCGCCCGAGGAGACACACGCAGCTAACATTGTCTTCTTCGCGTGACTCTCCCCGCGGGTTCTCTCTGGGCACAATGGCAACTCTTAAGGAAAAACTGATTGCACCAGTTGCAGAAGAAGAGGCAACCATCCCAAACAATAAGATCACTGTAGTGGGTGTTGGGCAAGTTGGTATGGCGTGTGCCATCAGCATTCTGGGAAAGTCTCTGGCTGATGAACTTGCCCTTGTGGATGTTTTAGAAGATAAACTCAAAGGAGAAATGATGGATCTGCAACATGGGAGCTTATTTCTTCAGACACCTAAAATTGTGGCAGATAAAGATTACTCTGTGACTGCCAATTCTAAGATTGTGGTGGTGACTGCAGGAGTCCGCCAGCAGGAAGGAGAGAGCCGGCTCAATCTGGTGCAGAGGAATGTTAATGTCTTCAAATTCATTATTCCACAGATGGTCAAGTACAGTCCTGATCGTATCATAATTGTGGTTTCCAACCCAGTGGATATTCTCACATATGTTACCTGGAAACTAAGTGGACTACCCAAGCACCGTGTAATTGGAAGTGGGTGTAATCTGGATTCTGCTAGATTTCGCTATCTTATGGCTGAAAATCTTGGCATTCATCCCAGCAGCTGCCATGGATGGATTTTGGGAGAACATGGCGATTCAAGTGTGGCTGTGTGGAGTGGAGTGAATGTGGCAGATGTTTCTCTTCAGGAACTGAATCCAGAAATGGGAACAGACGACAGTGAAAATTGGAAGGAAGTGCATAAGATGGTTGTAGAAAGTGCCTACGAAGTCATCAAGCTAAAAGGATATACCAACTGGGCTGTTGGATTAAGTGTGGCTGATCTCATTGAATCCAAGTTGAAAAATCTATCCAGGATTCATCCAGTGTCAACAATGGTGAAGGGGATGTATGGCATTGAGAACGAAGTCTTCCTGAGCCTTCCATGTATCCTGAACGCTCGGGGCTTAACCAGTGTGATCAACCAGAAGCTGAAGGATGATGAGGTTGCCCAGCTCAAGAAAAGTGCAGCTACCTTGTGGGACATCCAGAAAGACCTAAAAGATCTGTGACTTCTGGCTTCTAGGATGTAGAAATTTAAAACTATGATGTGATTAACTGTGAGCCTTTAGTTTTTCATCCATATACATGGATCACAGTTTGCTTTTATCTTCCTAAATATGTGAATCTGGGCTCACAAAATCAAAGCCCATGTTGGTTTAATGCTTGCAATATGAGCCCTTGAACAAATAAAATTAACTATTGCAGTGTGAAAAAAACACCACCACCACCACCACCACCAGAAAGTTGGCTCTAGGAAATGAGTAAAGAATTAAAAGGCTTTCATTAACCTGTATGTCTTGGTGGCAGGTGCTCTCTGGCTATTGCCATTTTGATTGAGTCACTGGAGTCTCTGCTTATTGCATATGAAGGAATTAAAAACACAGCCTTCTCTATGTCTATAATTAGAGGAGTATTGCCATGGCCTTGAATACTACCTTCTTGTTAATGATACACCTTTTAAATAGTTTGCATATAAGAGGCCAGTAGTCAAGAGTTGCAGCTGCTTAAGAGATGAGAATCTAGGATAGTATTTCCTATCACTGTGTCTTTCCCTAAGGTTTTCTTGTGTGTTATGGGGAAAAAAATGTTCTGTAATTAGATCAATTTGAGAAAAACTTATCTTACAGTTTTGTTTCTTTTTAATTGTGATTTTTCTCAGAATCTTTCATGCAAGATGTCCATGGTAACTCTCTTAAGAAAGTGTGGATTTCAGGCTTTCCTAACTCGGATCTCAGAAACGGATCTGCGTAGGACAGCTATGTAACACCACTTTGGATAACGCTGATCTAGAAAAATATATCTGGACCCTTTTGGAAGATTGAGGGACAAATTATACTGAGTAGAAGAAATGAAGAGCAGTATGACAACCCAGAAGGAATGACTTCAGGTTTTTTATACCAGCAGAGCACCCAGTAATTATGAAATATAAGTAAGATAGGGTCAAAAAGCCAAGGGGAAATGCATGGGATTGGACCAAAATGGTTGATCTTCATGGATTTGGGGCTGGCATACACCTCTTTAGAAATGGAGGAAAACCTTGTTCTTGGCCATGTTATACTTCCAACCTACTATAATTAGAAAGGACAGCAATGCTGCTTAGTTGTAATGGTTTTCGCTTTCCACAAGTTGGTTTGTCTTTAGGCATGTTTATTCAGTGCTCCTATGTTTAGTTGCTGTATCTCTCTGGGCGACCCCAGTATTAAAATGTATTATGCATGAAAGGTTCAAATGAAATGAAAGGTCACAGAGGGATCTGGGTAGACAGATTGTCTAAGGGTTCTTTGACAGTAAACTCAAAGTACAACACAGAGAAAAGCATAACCTCTGTGATTTTAATGTAAAACTAGGAATGTCTTCAAGAAGGGCAATGCCTTTGTTACTGAAGTCTGCTTTTGTGTTGCATAAATATAGTATAAAATTTGATCTTAAAGCTGCAAACAGTCTTTGTTTGAGAGTTTACTAATTTTAACTTGAAGACTTTAAAATAATTGGTGAATTGCTCAGAATTTCAAGTAGGCCCCATGCTTCTCTGGGGGCTAAACAGGATCTTTAAAAAATTTTCAGTGTTGTATCCCCTATGAATGTTATTCAAAATTACAAATTTCAGGTAGTCTACAAAAGTAGCTTGTGGTCTTTTTAGAATTTAAAATAATATTAGTGGTAAATCTTTACCAGCTACTGATGATGTGATAAATGTAGATTATAATAAAACATTTCTTTTGTAAAACAAACAAGCCACGTCTGTTAAGAAATTAATGTAAGATCACTGTGCAAATCCATTGACAGTGTTCATTGTCTTTTGGTGCTCTATTAATAATTCAGAATAAAAATACGGTCCTCATATTATAGTTAACTATTTTATATTTTTAGAATTGTTCTATAATAATGCAGTAGGAAGGAAAAAGAACTTATAATAATACAGAACTTTTAATATCCCAAATAGAATAGCTCAAAGTATCAGGTATTTGAAAATATTTTAATCAGGTAGGTTTTTTGTTTTGTTTTGCTTTGCTTTTTTTTGTTTGTTTTTATCTTTGTTCATGTCTGGCATAATAAAACAATTTTGGAGTATAATCATGATTTAGGTTTAAATCTTCCTCTTAATCAGCTTGGGAAGTAGTCACCGCCTGAAGATTCATTCATTGCCTTTTTTTTTTTTCTTTGGTGGTTTACCATTCCCAGATCTTTCAGGTATTCATTGTCACCCTTGCTTTTCTCCACTGAGTCTACTCTTAGGAATGGATCTGTAACTTGGAATGTAGGCTACAGTGTAAATACCATTTAACCACCCCATATGTTATAGAGCATAACTATGATTGAACCACCCCAAATGTTACAGAGCGTAAATATGAGTCAACCACCCAAAATGTTATAGAGCAGTGTAGATTGATTCTGGAGAAATCTCAGGCATTAGTCAGGACAATTTAGGCATATATTTGGTAGTTTAGCTCTGTAATGTTGACAAATATTTATTTATAGAATTCAAATAATCTTGGGGCACCTGGGTGGCTCAGATGGTTAGGCGTCTGTCTTCGCCTCAGGTCATGATCCCAGGGTCCTGGGATCGAGCCCCACATGGGGCTCCTGGCTCAGCGGGGAGCCTGCTCCTCCCTCTCCCTCTGCCTCTCCCCCTGCTCATGCTCTCTCTCTCTCTCTGTATCTCTGTGTCTCAAATGAATAAATAAAATCTTTAAAAAAAAAAAAGCTAATAATCTTGTAAGCCAGGACACCTCATATGCCTAAGGATAAGAAACACATCTTAGGTCTCTGATAGCCACCGCTCTGGCTCTAAAAATTCAGTGTCCACTTCCAAATAGTCATAAGAATTTCTGAACCTCAAAGAGTCATGCTCCAGCCTTCTGAAAGGGTCTTTTCTCTTTTCAGCCTCTATAGATTTCCATCCCTACAGCCCCTTCCACAGCGGCAGCCTGAATTCTTAATTATGTTTTTTTTTTTTTTATTTACCAGTGGGAATTTTTTAAGCTATGAAAAACATGTTGTATTTGGTTTGCATTTATTGAAAACATATATGTCCTATTTATTGATTCTGGAGAAACCATTTATATGTAAAAAGAAAAAAATTTTCTGTAGATATGAGAGAAACAAATTAGCCTTTTGGCTAATGTGCTTGGAGTCATGCTTTCTTAGGGCTTGAGGGTTCCTTGGCTGGAGCACAGCAGACAAAATTCTTAGTGGGAAGGAACTCAGCTGGAATTTAAGAAGCTCATAAGAAAAGTTGGTTCCTTATGCACTTCCCATCCTGTCACTCATTAGCTGCCTCTAATCGTTTTAGCAAATTTCCCCTTCCTCTCCTGACAGCTCAACCTGCTTCTCTGCCTTAAGACCCATTACCTGAGGATTTAAAGCATGAAACATAGAAAATAAGAAAAAAGAAAGTGGGAAGGGGCCTCTTCGAAGAGAGGATGAATGATGAAGGAGGGAAATAGCTAAATGGAACTTCTTTTCTTGAATTAATTTTATTCTTCCTTTTTTGTTTCCCAGGCTTCTGTTCACCAAAGAACTCTCTCTCCTTGATCAATAGCAGTTTGATGCTGTTACCGTTCATCATTAGGAATAATCTGAGTCTTCCTGCCCTCTGTTTTTTGGCATTTATTTTTGCCGGGGCCTGGATTTATTCTCACTCATTTCCTCTTTGGAAGTAATACTTAGAAAGCAAAAGTAACTAACATTTTGACTCAGTTGGAATTTAATCTTCTGAGTTTTTCCAAGGCAATACCAGACTCATTATAGCCTGTTTTATACAGACTCTGGGATGGCGGGAAGAACAAGTAGAAAGAGGTAGTTTGTCCCAGATAGCTCAAAGTGTAGGGAATAGAGACAGCCCACCGTAGTGGAACTTGCCTTGTTTTAGGAGATCAACCACCAGGAACGAAATTGTCAAGAAAAAAAAATAAAAAGTTTTAGAAACAGCATTTTAAGTCAGGGGAGAATATAGCAAATAAACAAATGGTACTCTAATGATGTAATCAGTAGTGATTCTGGACTCAGGGTATTGAATAAACATTTTGGACATCAGGACCATTAGGCATATGTGGAAGAGGGAAATTTTCTTTGTCTCATCCATTCTCTGTTTTTCATGAGAGTATAGGTTAACAGGGTCAAACCTAGGTTATACCTGTCAGCTGAATGAATATGCCTGAGTTTTGGTTAGGAAAATGGTGATGAAAAATTCTGATAGATTTGAAGGAAGGAACACTGTGAAGGCAGGAAAATTTTTGAATGGGAATGTATAAATTCTGCCTCCCAGAATGTTTAATGTTAATTTCTTACGTCAACTAAGGACCTGCAGAATGTTATTTTCTGCTTACTTTAGCAAATGGCATTCTAAGATTTGAGTAAGCTAAATGTGTATTCCCACATGGGAACTAACTGAACTGAAAGCAGCACTAACCTACCAGTCAAGTGAGATACACTATGACCAGTGACAGAATCAGAATATTATCAAAGAGTCATTCCCTTTAGGCAAAGCTCAGAATATTCAGATATTGCTGAATATCTGAAGAGAGGAGGTCATTCACCATCAAACAAAAGAAGATAACAATTGACATGTACTTGAGTCTGTAAACAGAAGAGAAAGCCAAAGATAGAATACAACTCTCTGCTTTGCCTTTCTGGAAGCAATTTCTCTTGATACCTTGACTCAAGGAATTTAGGAAAACTAAACACTGCTTCTTCAAGAGAAAGTAAACCAAACTTGAGATTGCAGTTCCAAGTTAATTGCTGTATTTTTGTTACTTGGTAGAAAATAAAACATTACTTCCAAACTTACTTTATTTATTTGTACAGTGAGTGTAGTCAATGTGCACCTGAGTTCAATATATTAATGGTGTTTACTAGTTGTGTGACTTGAGGCAAGTGATTTTTTTTGAGCTCTTTTCATCATCCACAAAATGAGAATTATAATACATTGTTCTTAAATTTCTTGAAAAGGTTATAAGAAGATTTTAAGATAGCATATAAAAAATTTGGATATGGATTCTCAGTAAATGCCATCTCTGAGAAGCTTTATTTAATTATGCAGCTATAAACTTTCCAATACAAAGAAAATACAAAGAAAAAGAAGAATTCTCCAAAAAAACAAAACAAAAAATAAGTTAGTGAAAATAGGATAATAAAATGATTGCTATTATTAATAATAAATTTTAGAAAGAGCTATTTGTAAGACTCAATGTATATCTGAAACAGTATTTTATTTTTGTGACTTACAGTGAGTTCATAATCATTTGCAAATAAGTAGTATATATGCTTTTTAAGGGAATTGGCAAGTAGAAACACCTACATTTTATTAGATGAAGACTTTTCTACATAGGGTTTGGTAATTTCTGCCAGGCCTTAGAAGAAATTACAGGGAAGCAGAAAACGTCACCTCAAAATAAGCTTCTGGGTAGATGTTAACCTGTTTGTAAAAGACACTTACATTTATAAAGAAAATCTCCATATTTAAGGGTGTCTTCCTCTCTAAACCAGGAAGCGAACGATGACTAAATCTCCAAATGATGACGAAAACTCTGATCAACACTTATCAATTTTAAATCTGTATAAAAGCAATATTCTTGTATATTGTGCTTTCCCTGGCAAACTCCCATAACTGGGCTCCCCTCCCCATCCAACATATTTCTTTTGTCTTTAGCTGGAGATGATATTTAATGGTGGCTCTGACCATTTGGGGGAGTTATTCAGTGTTCCTGAGTATCTTCCATGTATATAGGAGGTGTACATGTTATTAAACTTTTGTTTGTTTTTCTCCCGTTAATCTATGTTTTTATTACAGGGCAGTCTCAGCCAAGAGCCTAGAAAGGTAGAAGAAGAAAAAATTTTTCCTCCTCTATGGACTCATTAGAAATCCTATGATTTGATACATATTTGTGACTTTTTTGGATCATGACCTATCATCAGTGGGTGGAATGTTAGAGTTATAAAAATATTTTTTAGGGCAATGAAAATATATCATTCTGTATGTATTATGTATGATGCATATATGTTATACATTTGTCCAAACCCATAGAGTGTATAGCACTTACAGTGAACACTAGAGTAACTTACGGGCTTTGGGTGGTGGTGATATGTCAATATAGGTTTACCCTTGGTGAAAAAATACACTATTCTGGTAAATAATGTTGGTAATGAGGGAGGATATGCATGTGTAGGGATAGGGGATATATGGGAAATCTCTGTATTTTCTTGTAAACCTAAAACTGTTAAAAAACATTAAACAACAACAAAAATATTTTTATGTAGTTCTGATTGTTGTAATGATGTGGTGACTTTATCCATGCTACTAGGCCACTAAATATAGTAATAATAATTTTTAAGAAATCCTAGCAATTCTAACTGGTGTAAGGTGGTATTTCAATGTGGTTTTAATTTGAATTTCCCTGATGGCTAACGATGATGAACATTTTCTCATGTGTTTGTTAGCCATTTGTATGTCTTCTTCAGAGAAGTGTCTGTTCATGTCTTTTGCCCATTTTTTGACTTATTTGGTTTTTGGGTGTTGAGTTTGAGAAATTCTTTATAGATCTTGGATACCAGCCCTTTGTCTGTAGTGTCATTTGCAAACATCTTCTCCCATTCTGTGGGTTGCCTCTTTGTTTTGTTGACTGTTTCCTTTGCTGTGCAGAAGCTTTTTATCTTGATGAAGTCCCCAAAGTTCATTTTTGCTTTTGTTTCGCTAGCTTTTGGAGATGTATCTTGAAAGAAGTTGCTGTGGCCGATTTCAAAGAGGTTACTGCCTATGTTCTCCTCTAGGATTTTATGGATTCCTGTCTCACATTGAGGTCTTTCATCCATTTTGAGTTTATCTTGGTGTGTGGTGTTAGAGAATGGTCGAGTTTCATTCTTCTGCATGTGGCTGTCCAATTTTCCCAGCACCATTTATTGAAGAGACTGTCTTTTATCCATTGCATATTTTTTCCTGCTTTGTCGAAAATTATTTGACCAGAGAGTTGAGGGTCCATATCTGGGTTCTCTATTCTGTTCCATTGGTCTGTATGTCTGTTTTTGTGCCAGGACCATGCTGTCTTGGTGATCACAGCTTTGTTAATATAGCTTGAATCAGGCAACGTGATGCCCCCAGCTTTGTTTTTCTTCTTCAACATTTCCTTGGCGATTTGGGGTCTTTTCTGATTCCATACAAATTTTAGGTTTGTTTATTCCAGCACTTTGAAAAATGTCATTGGAATTTTGATCGGGATGGCATTGAAGGTATAGATTGCTCTGGATAGCATAGACATTTGAACAATGTTTTATTCTTCTGATCCATGAGCATGGAATGTTTTTCCATCTTTTTTGTGTCTTCTTCAGTTTCTTTCATGAGTGTTCTGTACTTCCTAGAGCATAGATCCTTTACCTCTTTGGTTAGGTTTATTCCAAGGTATCTTAATGGGTTTTGGTGCTATTGCAAATGGAATCGTTTCTCTAATTTCTCTTTCTACAGTTGCATTGTTAGTGTATAAGAAAGCAACTGATTTCTGTGCATTGATTTTGTATCCTGCCACATTACTGAATTGCTGTATGAGATCTAGTAATTTGGGGGAGAGTCTTTTGGGTTTTCCACGTAAAGTATCATGTCATCTGCGAAACAACAGATGTTGGAGAGGTTATGGAGAAAGGGGAACCCTCTTACACTGTTGGTGGGAATGCAAGTTGGTACAGCCACTTTGGAAAACAGTGTGGAGGTGCCTCAAAAAATTAAAACTAGAGCTACCCTATGACCCAGCACTTGCACTCCTAGGTATTTACCCCAAAGACACAGATGTAGTGAAAAGAAGGGCCATAGGCACCCCAATGTTCATAGCAGCAATGTCCGCAATAGCCAAACTGTGGAAAGAGCTGAGATGCCCTTCAACAGATGAATGGATAAAGATGTGGTCCATATATACAATGAAATATGACTCAGCCATCGGAAAAGATGAATACCCAACTTTCACATCCACATGGAGGGGACTGGAGGAGATTATGCTAAGTGAAATAAGTCAAGCAGAGAAAGTCAATTATCATATGGTTTCACTTATTTGTGGAACATAAGGAATGGCATGGAGGACATTAGGAGAAGGAAGGGAAAAATGAAGGGGGGGAAATCGGAGGTAGAGAGGAACCATGAGAGACTATGGACTCTGGGAAACAAACAGGGTTTTAGAGGGGAGGGAGGTGGGGGGATGGATTAGCCTGGTGATGGGTATTAAAGAGGGCACGTACTGCATGGAGCACTGGGTGTTATATGAAAACAATCGTGGATCACTACATCAAAAACTAATGATGTATGGTGACTAACATGACATAATTAAAAAAAAAAACCTAGTAGAGTTGTGATACTAATTCATACACAGATGGGCCTGTAGTTTAGAAATATAAATACAAAACTCCATATGGCAAATTTCCTTTATTAAGCTACTTCTGATTAAAGCTAATTAATATACTACTGAGAAAGCAATGTCCATAGAGATATTTTGAAATTGTTGACAAGCAAATGTTTCTCATTGTTCACCAGGTGGGGGACCCCCTTTCTGTCTCAGGAGCTCTTTGATTTATACTCTACTCAGACAGGTATATAATGATTTGCAAAATGTAGAGTTGTTCTAGAGATAACAAGCGGTACAGTCAAATGCTAGTTAATTTGTGTTAGAATTCTTGGGAAACAAAGTGACTTTTGTAAACGTATCAGCTCTTTGCAAATCTATTTTCATTCTACATATTGATTCATATTAAACACATTACATGGAAGTACCTGTTGACCTTCAAAATAAAACAGCCAATTGCTTTACCAGCATGATGGGTTTATTCAGGAATAGCAGAGGAATTGCAGTTCAAAACATGCAAGCTCTGGCAAACCATAGGCAAGTCTGGAGATCAAAGGAGAGGAACCCTACTTTATAGAGAAAAAGGTGACGTTGGGAAGGGCTGCTTTGGAGGAGTCAGAAGGGAAGTGAGTGTTCAGGATGGTGATGGCCGCTCATTGGCTGAGTTGAGGTATTTTCTTATTGGCTGGGCTTACTGCTGAGCAAGGAGAAATTCCTCCTTCCTCCTGTTGGAAATGCAAGGTGTCTCTGTTGGGGTCTGCAATTTACAAGGAGTGGTGGTGCATTAGAGCTCCCTCTTCTGGCCTCCCAAGTCCATTTGGAATGGGGTTTCCTTTATTAAGTTTCGCATATCAGCTTGTAATTCTTTCTTGCTACGCTGGATGTTAGGAGAGAGAAAGAGAAGCTTAAAATACCTTTTTTTTTTTAAGTACTTTTAATACTGGAAGCAAAAACGTGACGCAGACAATAAGAATGTGTGCATCTCTTGCCACTAGCATTGTTATCAAATGGGAACTTAGAAATGCAAATTATTGGGTCCACCTCAGACCTACTAGATCAGGAATTCTGAAGGTGGGGCCTGGCAAACGGATTTAACAAGCCCTCTAGGTGACTTTAATGTATGCTAAACTTTGTGAGTGACTCTTCTGAAGGACGGGGCTTCCATTGTAATAAGTATTGGGAGAATATGATTACATGATGGATATTTGAAGCACTGTAAAACAAAAGAGGGTGTTGACTGTATTAGAGGAAATAGTTAATAGGAAGTTCAGATCTTAAGTGCCTTAATAGAGGCTGAGAACCAATTAAAATCCCAAGTTATTTCTCTCCCCTTATCTACTCACAGACTGCTCATGGAATGTATATAATTATTATACAATCCCAGCACATGCACACACACATACACACATACATAATTCAAATGAAAGAATGTAGACAAATCAGAAGTCACTTTTAAGTCTTTGTTGCTCTGCATTAGCTGTGTTAAGTCTTATTTTTAAGAAATCCCATGTCAAATCTTGTTTCATAAACATCTCTGAAAATGAAATTAACACAAAAAAGAAAATTAAATTACTACTATAATACTGACAGTTTTCATTTCTATATCTTTATACAAGGAGATCTTTTAGTTAGCCCCAGAAATGTTTTAGTTATTTAGAAAAAAAAAAAACTTCTTTGAAAATATTACATGGAATTAATTTTATAGCCCAGGTACACAATTTTCACTTGATGGGAAATTAAGTTATATGGAGAGGTCATAGTTTTCAAAATTTAATTTTGAATAAGTAACTGCTGATACTTTGTTTCTACTTAAATTTCTTAGGTAAAGTAAGATTCACATTTTGTATCATTTGTTATGTGTGTGGCTTATTTTTAAAGGAAACAAGAGCAAGGATTAAATAAAATTGAAATTAAGTTGTTTTGTTAAACTGATTTGAACTAATTTTAAATTTCAGGTTAATTTGCAAAGATAGTACATAAATTTCTAGTGTACCCTTCCCCCAGCTTCCCTTAAGACTAGCACCTTATGTAATTATACTGCGTTCATCAAAACTGAGAAATTAACAGTGGTACAATGCTACCACCTAAACTACAGACTTTATTTAGAGTTCACCAGTTTTTCTGCTACTGCCCTTTTTCTATTTTAAGATTCGGTTCAGGATCCCACATTGCATTTAATTGTTTTGTGTGCTTAGTCTTCAGATCTGTGAGAATGTTTCAGTTCAGTTTTTCTTTTTTAGAAGTAACTGGGAATTGGCACCTTTTTAGAAGTAATGAGTAGATATTTTTTTTTAAAGATTTTATTTATTTATTTGAGAGAGAGAATGAGAGAGAGAGAGAGAGCACATGAGAGGGGGGAGGGTCAGAGGGAGAGC
Source organism: Zalophus californianus (assembly GCF_009762305.2). Lineage (NCBI taxonomy): Eukaryota > Metazoa > Chordata > Mammalia > Carnivora > Otariidae > Zalophus > Zalophus californianus. Next base: position 15,975,940 of record NC_045599.1, read on the forward strand.
AGACTCCCTGCTGAGCAGGGAGCCCGATGTGGGACTTGATCCTGGGACTCCAGGATCATGACCTGAGCCGAAGGCAGTTGCTTAACCAACTGAGCCACCCAGGCGCCCCATGAGTAGATATTTTTAAGAGCCCCTCAGTTTAGTTTTTGTGATGTTTTCTGATACGAGTATAATAGACATAGACGTGAGTTCATACTGACATCTCTGAGTCTTGATTCACCTCAGAAGTCATCCTACCCTCCCTCACCTTCCCTTTGCTTTTTTGTAGCTTCTTTATCTGGTAATGAGAAACCCACTCTAAATATCTGTCATTTGTTTTTTCAATCCTGATATACATGTAAAGTAATTCAGAAATGCTAGGCCTTACCCCTGTGAGAAACAAATTTACCATCTAGACCACGGAGCTCGTGTGTGATTCTTTTTATCTCTAGTCTAATAGCATCTAGTGAAAACATTGTTTACCAAACTTAACTGAGTCAGCTCCTTTTTGCCGACCCCTTTTGCTGTCAGGTTATATCATTGCAGCACAGTTAGTTGTTTTTACAGAGCAAAATAGTGATTCAGTTGTATTATTGCCAGCTTCCCTTGCATTACTATCAATAATGCTAGCTTTCATATACAAAACTTCTGAGTATGAATAGATCTCTTTCCAGTCTCTTTATTTTGTTCTTTGGTATATTTGTTCATTGTATGCTAATGCCATTTAGTTTAAATAAAACTATAAAAAATGTGATGTCTGCTAGGAGGTACTCATTCTCATTCTTTTAGCTTTATGAATTTGAAGGACACTTTTTAAATTTTATGAGAAAGTCAATTTAGATTTTGATAGAATATATTTTATGAATATTGTCACCTTCATTGTACGGTTTTCCCATCTGCTCAGATAGTATATTTCTGCATTTTAAGTATTCCTTGATGTCCTTCCATAATATTCGATGCATTTTTAAATAATTCTTTTTATGAATTTTGTTAGTTTTATTTCAAGTTACTCTATAGTTTTTATTTTTATTATAATAACTTTAAAAACATCTATTCCTAAATGTTTACCAGTTTAAATTTTTGTGTAGTAAACTTTCCCACTTACACAGTTGATGTCACTTATTAGCTGTGATAATTTATCTGTAGGTTCTCCTGGATTTTTTTTTATGAATACATGGCACATTTAGTAGACAATGGCACTTTTGTTTCTTGTATTCTAATCTTGAAATCAGTCTCTGCCTCTCTCAATCTCTCTTACGTTGTTTTGTTGCATTACCTGAATTTTATAGAACAGTGGTGAAGAGAATGATAATAGCAAGCATCCACGTCTTGCTCCTAACTTTTAAAAGATGTCTTCTGACCTACCACCATTATATGTGATGTTATCTTTTTTTTTTTGACAGATAACTTTTATTGGTTAAAAAAGTTACATTTATTCCTTATTCACTAAGATTTTTCTTTCAAATCATACGTCATTAAACTTTCACCAACTTTTTTATGCATTTATTAATATGATCATTTGACTTCCGATTTTTTTATGGCTCAGTTTGGTGAATTACTTAAAGGGATTGCTCAAGGTTAAAATAGCTGTTATAAACCTATGATTAAATTATACTTGGTAATGATTTACCCTAACTATTTTTATATATTTTCAGATTCAGTTTGCTAATACTTTATTTAGGATTCTTTTGCATAAAAATTCACGGGTAAAATTGGCCAACAATGTTCTTTGTTTGTTTGTTTTTATTATTTTTGCTTTGTTGTGGTTTTCTTTGCTGTCTGTGTTTTGGCATCAAGATACTGTACTTTTCTGTCCATTTCAGAGAGCAGTATGAGACTTTCTGGTTTCTTCTTTAGGGGCTCAGAAGTAGGGAAGACGGACACAAAGCTCACGTAAGGAAAATACCCCATGAGAGTGATGTGTTCCTGCCCTACTTCTTGGCCATAAGTAGGCTTTTTAGATGCTTTTCCTGGAAAAACAGCATAGTTACAAGGAAAACAAATAAATATGGATGTTGTGACACACCCATGTTTGTAAATTTAAAGGTCTGTACCTGATACAGGAACAGTTGAAGGAGTGTGCGTGTGTGTGTGCATGAGAGAGAGAGAGAGAGAGAGAAGGTGTGAAATCAGTATGAGACATAACAGACATACAGGAAGGATAGCTCAGGAGAGAAAGAAGAATTTATTCAGCACAATCATCCAGGAATCATGTGGAAGTGAATTTTGGGTTTGCTTCCTACTGAAGGAAAATTATGAGAAAGAGAAAACCTATCAGGATATCCAACAGGGAAAGCCACTGCATGAAAGCATTTTAAAGTTATTCCTCCACCCTGAGTAGAACTATCTCATAAAATTAGTAAACTTATTATTTTCATTTAAATACATTACTTTTAAATTTTGGCTGTTGCCTTTTCCGTACTCTCGGGCAAAAATGTATTATTAGCCCTTTGGATTTGCACCTGGTTAGTTCCCTAGGCCTTTGTAACTATCTGCTTCCACTGATTTGCTGAACAATAGTGACCCAAGGATCATTTATCTTCCTTAAGAATCGCCACAAAATAAACTGAGGAAAATCAAAGAAAGTCATTGCTTTAAGATCTAAAATGAATCTTTTCCAAAAAGAAAGGAAGGAAGGAGAGAAGAAGAAGAAGAAAAAGAACTGATACAAGAAAGATAAACAAGCTGTGTCTCTTTGGCTTAAAAATAATGATTTAAAGCTAAAACATACAGATATATAATAATTATAACCAAGAATAAAGTTGTTAGAATCTGTAAAAACATAAAATTACTAAAATCATGATTTAATCACGCCAGTTCTTGTCTCTCATCGACTCATTATACACTCTCCTTGAAGAATAATAGGTGTTCAGGAAATATTTTTGATTTTCCACCAGTAAGTAATGTCACCTCGGCAAAATATCTGTATCTGGCAGTGAGAAAGGAATATTTATGGAGATCAACATGGTATGTAGTAGATGTCCAGAAAGCAATAGAAGATTCGCACTCCATCCCATAGTTCACGACCTACAGTCTTGCTAAGAATTTTTAGAAAATACAATAAAAGTACAAAAAATCCAGTGTTTGAAGGTCAGAGAATAGATTTCTTTTCCCTTATAGTTCTTTTATCTCCATCCTGTTATCACATTTGTCAATTTTTAATATGCAATATGTATCTTTCACAGTGAAGAAATGCTAATAGCTGTTATTCACTAGCCTCTGAAAATTGAACTGCCTCTATCCACTAGTGAGTGGGATTCCTTATGTGGATTGGGGCCTGCTGCAGTAAAAATCACTTAAAAATAGATAATTTTTATTGAAAAAGAATTGTCTGCTCTTTGGGAGTCCCTTTGCAGCCATGTGCTATTGTACGATTATTACATACATAAAGACAGTATGTATGGGATAAAGGTGCCATGAAAGGACAAAGGAATAGAATTGTTGTTATATTAACAATCACAGTCTTAATAACGCAGAGGTTAGAAAAATAAATGCAGCGTGTTGGTTGTTAAGTAGAAAAATGGTTTGCTCTACTGCAAAGAAAATAAATGAGAGAGGAGTTTAAAATAGGTAGAGATTTTAATATATCCTGTCTTGGATTTGAGTAGTTAATAATAAAATAAATATTTACCTCAAATATATCTGTGGTTTCTATTATGCTTCACCTATAATTAAAACTCAAGTTTCCGTATAAGCTGGCTTATTTGACCATTTCAATATTTAATAAATACATAATGTTTTGAAACTATAATTTGGTGATGTTTAAGAGAAGGCAACAAAATAGACAAAATTGAGTATTTTAAATAAGTGTTAAATATTAAATGGCATATTGTCACATGAAGAGAAAAAAATGGAGCCAAGTACATTAATTCATCCTTTTATAGTGGAGCCTACCCTACTGTGCATCTTTAAATGTTCTCTAGAAAGGGATGCCAGTTAACCCACATCAAAGGAGAACATGGGGGTTCCCTCAGTATAGTTCCATAGGACAGGTTCCTAGTAATTCAGTATAGGTTTGTTTATGTAGATTTGGTTTCTTTTGCATTTCTGTGCACTTCTGAGTCTTTTATATTTCAAGAATTACAAGCTATGATTTGGCTTAGTTTCTAACAATGGGAGAATGCCATAGTGTTAGTGGGTATCAGTAATGTGACTGGCAGCTTTAAGGTGGCCTTATGGTAAACTAAATGAGTTTTGAAAGTTTACATCATAATAGGTACATTTCTCACACATATAAAAAGCTGTTGACTCTTCACCTCTTCAGGACAATAACCTGTTATAAAATAATACTTAAATTTAAATATCAAGTCTGGAAATCTCTGTGAAAAGCAAGATGCTAGGCAGTCGGGTTTGTCTTATAATTTTTATTTCACGACACCGAGGTGTCCTGCTGCAAGAGAAGTTGGTAGTATTCTGTGAACTTTTTGTTTACTTTGGTAACTCACATTTAACCCCAGCTCACATCCCTCTCATCACATTTGGCAGAACACCCAACATTAGTGTTTTCCTGGGGCCCCTTCCCCAACACAAACCTTGGAGCCAAGTAATACAGGAAATTTGGGGGAAGAACTGTTGTTCAGTCCATGGTGGTCACCGATGATCAGGCTGAGTTAATCTCTTCTAAAGCGGGCAGCCCCATACATCCGAACGCCTGCTTCCTTTTTTTTTTTTTTAATTTTTTATTGTTATGTTAATCACCATATATTACATCATTAGTTTTTGGTGCAGTGTTCCATGATTCATTGTTTGTTCATAACACCCAGTGCTCCATGCAGAACGTGCCCTCCTCAATACCCATCACCAGGCTAACCCATCCCCCCACCCCCTCCCCTCTAGAACCCTCAGTTTGTTTTTCAGAGTCCATCATCTCTCATGGTTCGTCTCCCCCTCTGACATACTCCCCTTTTCTTCCTCTCCTGTTATCTTCTTCTTTTTCTTTTTTCTTAAAATATGTTGCATTATTTGTTTCAGAAGTACAGATCTGTGATTCAACAGTTTTGCACAATTCACAGCGCTCACCGTAGCACATACCCTCCCCAATATCTATCACCCAGCCACCCCATCCCTCCCACCCCCAACCACTCCTTACCGCCATGCCAGACTGCTGGCCCTTGGCTATGGCTCCCAAGGGTAAGGGGGCATTGTGTTGGGACTGCAGGTAGCTGAGAGTCACTCCCTCATGGGTACCCTCTGTTCTCTGGTACAGTGAAGGAATTTTTTTTTTTTTTTTGAAGGTAGCTGCTTTTCTAAGAACCTTCTTAAATCTCCATTACTCTTAAAACCTAGTTCCCTTTCTCTTTGTAGTTGAATCATTCCCTTCTCCCTTGAAATTTTGTAGCCATGCTGGGACATCCCAGAACACCAAATACTGTTCTCAGATTCTAGGGAAACCCAGATATTATTATCCCAGAGCAAAAGTGTGGCTGCTCTGAAGAGAAGTAAGAAGTGAAGGGGAGGGGGGAGTTCTTTTTATGTATAACAAAAACTACACAAATGTAAAATTTTCAGGGTATTTTTCTACAGAGTTTAGCTACTAAATCTTGTTTAGGTTTTTATTGTTTGTTTGTTTTTGTTTTGTTTGGGTAAGAAATAAAAATGGACATCCTTAGGACCTAAGCAAGGGAATGTTTTTTTTCTAGAAACAACTTTAACAATCAAGTTAAAAGAGTCTTCAAAAAACAAGAAAAAGAGGTGGAAAGGATTCAGATGGCAATTGAAAGGAAATGCTTGTTTTATTTATTTCATTTTTAAAATTTTATTTCTTTGAGAGAGAGTGAGAGAGAGATAATAAACAGGGGGGGAAGGGTAGAGGGAGAAGCAGACACCTCACTGAGCAGGGACCCCAACACGGAACTCAATCCCAGGACCCTGGGATCATGACCTGTGCGGAAGGCAGATGCTTAACTGACTGAGCCACCCAGGTGCCCCAGGAAATGCTTGTTTTAGTCCCTTCAGACTGCCAAAACAAAATACCTTAGTGTGGTTGGCTAAAACAACAGACATCATTTCTCACAATTCTGGAGGCCAGGAAATCCAAGGTCAAGGTGTGAGCATTGCCTGGGAAGAGTGGCTTCATGGCTTGTAGACAGCTGCCTTCTCTCTGTGTGCTCACGTGTCCTATCCTCAGGGCATGCTTCTAGAGAGTTCTCTGGTCTCTTCTTTTTCTTATAGGAGCACTAACCCCATCATAAGGGTACCACCCTTGTGACCTCATCAAAACCTAATCACCTCCCAAGGGGCCTGCTTTCAGGTACCATCACGTTGAGGGTGAGCGTTTCAACATGTGAATTTTCAGGGGGAACACAAATATTCAGTCCATTATGATGCTATTAGGAGCATTTTTTCAACTTTATTTAACAGACAGTTTTCAGATTTAATACATCACTTTTATCATCCTAGCCATCACTCGGGTACCATTGTTCTCTGTTGACTTCTGTTGTTCATGTGATGGAGTATGAACGGCTGAATCTTAACCACGACCTAATCTCTTCCTTTCTCCAGTTAAATTGTCATTCGTATCAGCCACCTTGGCATTTATCCTAATATGTTTTACCATTTTTTCAAATTCAGTAAACCAAAAACTGAACTTACCCTCATGTTTTTCTCAAAACATCCTTCCTGGCATTCGTAATTCTCTAGTTTGAGCCAACATGACCTGGTCGCTCATTCCCGAAATTCAGTCATCTTTGAAGTATTCCCATAGTTGACCCCCTGTCAAGTATGGTCCTCAAGTATAATATACTTGGTTCTCCCTTCATAGTCTCACCGACTCCACTGTCATCACTTCTGAATCAGGCACTTAGTATTTCATGCCATTGTCACTTGTCTTTCTATTTCTACTCCTGGCAGACCCTATTGTGGACACTTGATTATTCCTCCTCTAGCTTACCTTGGTTCATGTTACTCCCTTGCTTAACATTGTGGAATTTTTCCTTATGTGTCTATGAAAACACTTCCTTATGTCTGGCCATCAAAGCCATATGATCTGGGCTAATTTCACTTCTCCATTCACCTACATCAAACCCACTGCCAAAATCTTTCTTTCTTGCCTTCCTTTCCCTTTTCTGGTAGACTTTCAGAGCTCCTTTCTGCTTCTTAAAATTCTGCCACTCCTTGAGGCCTGGTTGTATTCACACCATCTTTACTAACTCTCCCTGATGTTCCAGCCATTAATAGGTTTCTCTCATGAGAACTGCTGTTACATTTCTTCCGCAATCCATTTGGCACACAATGTCCATTGATTTGCATTTTACTTTGGGTTATTTTGTTTGGATTATTTTGTTTTGTTTGGGTTTATTTGCATCTAAAGCAGGTATGAATTTACATTTGCCACTCAAGATAGGCACATGGGTCATTTTAGTTCTCTTTTACACCAGAATTAGTTTTGTTCAGAACTGAGCCAAGTTCTGGAGTTCACATTTCTTCTGATGAAGGGTCTGTTGATTCTCAATAGTCACACACTAGGAAATCTCAATTTCCACAACACAAAGGGGCCCAGGAAATGTTTTGGATCTCCTCCATGGCTCTCTGGAAGTGTGTGAGATAAGATGGGGATGCTGTTAGCATCACGTCTGCCGTACAGTGGCTGACTCATGATGGCATGTGTCCAAGTGCATGGTTGCTCTTGGTTTTCTAAGGAGGCAGGGAGAGCGTAAATGTGAAGTGCCTTTTCGTATTCTCTTGGCCTTCACTGCCTTTGAACACTGAGCAGTTTGCTTAGCCTCAGTTATAACCATGGCCTGTGGATTCCATGCAGCTCAACCCTTCTGGACTCAGACAGAATGCAGCCTACAGGATAGGAGATCCAGCTTTTGAATAAGCCACCAAAGTGGCTGGATGATACACTTTGGTACTGGGGGTAACTAACTTCCTATGGAGAAAACAGAACGTTCTAAGGAGCTGTGCAGATAAACAGGATCTCTCTTTTTCTTCCCTTTGAAAAACTTCTCTAAAGTATAGTTTCTCTGTGGAGTTTGCCCAGAGATGTCCTTCATCACTGAGTGGACACCTTTGTTTAGAAAGTAGCTTACTGTGAAGCGACAGCCAGTATGGGACCTTGAGGCCCCTTCACGGGTTCCTTCCTTCCCTACTTCATGTATTCTCTCTCTCACCCATAGGCTCTGAGATTACATCTTACACAATCTTTGGGCTGTTCTGGAACCAATTCCAGTGAGGGTTGGGGTTGGTTTCCTTCACAACACCAAGTAATTCTTGGACACCAGCTGGGTGTCCTACAATTTAGCTCATTTCTGACACTGTGTACTTGTATCAGATCCGTTAGATTAAGGGTTCAGTCCTACCAGACTGCCCCCCCCAAAACACTTCAGACACCAGTCAGCAGCCTGGGCTCCTGACCAGTCAGCTATAGACTGGAGGTTCCAACAACTCTCACCGTGGGTTTCAGATGCCGGTAGCAAGTCCAGGTTGTTACCTCTACTTCTGATCAACCAGATATAAATCAGAGGTTCCCCCAAACCCCTCCTTCCTTGCGTTTGATTAATTTGCTAGAATGGCTCACAGAATTCAGAGGAACAGTACTTCCTTGATCATTGGTTTATTATCGATGGATATAACTCAGAAATAGGCAGATAGAAGTGATGCATCGGGAAAGATACGGGGAAAGGGTGTGGAGCTTCTATGCCCTCTCCTGACATTTCCACATGTTTGCCAGCCTGGAAGCTCTCCAGACCTAGTCACTGGGGGCTTTTATGGAGGCTTCATTATGTAGGCATGATTGCTATTGGCAAATAATTCAACCTCCAGCCCCTCTCCCTTCCCTGTAGGTCAGGGTGGTTGAACTAATAATATTTCTAACCATCTAATCACATGTTTGGCTATCCTGGCAACCAACTGCCTTCCCTACGTGCTTCTAAAATTGACCTCATTAAGAGAAACAAGACACTTTTATAGTTTTCATCACTTAGAAAATTCCAAGGATTTTAGTAGCTCTGTACTAGCAATGGGGACAAAGATAAAATATTTACTTTAAAAAAAATTATTTTTTTTTTTAGAGAGGGTGGGGAGAGGGGCAGAGGGAGAAGGAGAGAGAGAATCTCAAGTAGGCTCAGCGCTGAGCGCAGAGCCCGACAGGGTATTCTGTCTCCCAACCCTGAGATCATGACCTGAGCCTAAATAAAGAGTCAGGAGCTTAACTGACTGAGTTACCCCAGTACCCCAAAATACTTATTTATTATAAACCACAGTATCACACCAAGAAAGCATCAATACTTATTCCCTCACTCAAGGTGGTTTTCTAGAAAACCTTAGCTAAGACATTTCATAATGTGATGAACTTAATTGGTAGGCTTCTTGACTGCACTGTAGGTATGCAACTTGAAAGAAAGGTCAGGGTCCGCCTCCACACTGACAGGCAAACACTGGTTCTCTTCTCTGCAGCCCTGTACCAGCCTTCCCTACAGTCCAGGAGGGTCGTTCTCTTTTTCCTTCTCAGTTTTCGAATTTTTGTTTTCGCATTTTGATCCTCTAAATGTTTTCTTCTTCTAACAAAATCTGGGTCTTGCAAATGAATGCTTTGCTCTCCAGACTGTTATTTCTGACAAGTGCTTTTAAAAATCTGTTTGGAAGGTTAAGTCCAGGCAGTTAATCTTTCTTTTTCTCCCCTTTAGGCAGCACCTTCTTTCTTCCTGATCCGTGGATAGTCTGGCTCCATGTGTTCAAGGATCACATTGCAGCAAAAACTTTTCTAGAAATAAAAACCTTATTCAGTGGAAATCATCCAATAGAGGAATGAAAAATAATGTGTTATATGTATTCAGCAGTTAAAATGAATGAAATAGATCTATCTATCTCTATCTTTATCTCAACATAGACATATCAGTGTCTAATGTTTAGTAGAAGTATGTTTCTAAAGAGACAAATACAATCTTAGCTGGATGGTGGGTCCTTGGACTTTTTATTTTTTATTTTTTTTAAGATTATATTTATTTGAGAGAGAGAGGGAGTGAGTGAGCTTGGGGTGTAGGGCCAGAGGGAGAAGTAGACTCCCCGCTGAGCAGGGAGCCCAACGTGGGGCTCAATCCCAGGATCCTGAGATCATGACCTGAGCCGAAGGCAGACGCTTAACTGACTGAGCCACCCAGGTGCCCCAGGTTCAAGGATCAGTGTTCTCAATGTTTTAAAATTTTCATACTTTTTTAGAAAAGAAAAAATTAATCTCAATTTAATATTCAATATATTATCCTTCTGTATAGATTATATATTTAATTTGAGAACAAAAATAATAATCTCTTAAGCTGTATCTCTCATGTTTGCACTTCTTCATATCACTAAATACGTGTTATACTTGTAACAGTTTATTAATCCAGTAAACATCACATGGTGGAGTCAGCACTTACTATAGTGAAATCAAACTGACTTGTGGGGTAACTACTTTTATGTTACACACTCAGCATGTGTGCAGGTGTGTGTCCGTGCTTGTGTGCATGGTGGGAAAAGGAAGCCCGTGGTGAGCTGTAGAGCACTGGGAAGGGAGTCAGTGGTGAGGGCTATTTATGCACCATTGTCCAGGCTTGGCTCTACACCCCAGCCAACCTGCTCCTCCCTCCATCATCCCCACACTTGTGCAATGCAGCAGAAAAAGAGATCTGCTCATAAGATAAACTGTCCTTCTTTGCCAGCCTTTTTTTCTTCTTCTTCTGTCTTTCGAAATGTGGAAGTGTGCCACTTTCTAGAGCCTGACTCAATAATCCCATCATTTCTAATGGAAAGCCCTTAAAGGGCATCTACTCAACTAGGGAACCTTACGAGATCCTTTTTTAAAAAAGGAGGCATGATAAGCTAACCTTGCAAGAGCTTCCCAGTTCTAACAGCTTTCTTTTATTGCCAATGCTTCAGGCAAGAATGTGGCATCTTGTTTAAAGCGACCAAACAACAACAACAACAACAACAACAACAACAACAAAAACAAACCCAAAAAACCAAACCATTGAAGAATAAGGATCCAGACAGTCTAACCTAATTTTCTACTATATCGCTTGACGCATACGTCACAAAATTCAGTATTCATGGTGATTTGGTTTTATTTTATGAAACCGTACAAAAAAAAAAAAAACAATGTGACAACTGGAAAGGAAATGGTGCCAACTTAAACAACTTTCCAAAGATGCACAAGGAAAGAATAACAGTGTAATGAACACATTTCTTTGAGTGACAAGTTATATTTGATTTTGTTATATAAATCCTAGCCTCTGCTAAGGATTTCTTAACATATACTCATGATTATTTCTCTACACAAAAGATGAATTTTTTTTTTCATGAAAGAGCAAATTTAATTTTGGCCCAGGGTGATAAAAGTTGCTAGTCCTTCCCTGTCAGAGAATTTAGGTACAATTTTTGGAAAATGATGATGGTATTCAGAAAGCTGTATGGCAAACAGAAATAGTCCCTGCATTTTTAGAATAAACATATCAGTATCTGACAATACAGGCTCTTAGGACTCTCTCCAGTTTTTGTTTTAGGAAATTCTGTCAAAACGAACAATAGCCATAGTCTTGGTCTCCAATCATTCTAGGTAAATGCATGAGAGCAAAGCATTTGCGGCTTTATTTGGGGAAGGAGTAAGCATCTCCTCTTACTTACCTGAAAATCTAGGAGCAGCTAGAGATCAGCGTTCCCCTCTTCCCAGGTCATCTGCCCCTGGACAGGTGAAACTTAAAAAAGTATTTCCTCATTTAGACACCAGAGTAGGGATTATCAACGTTTTTCTCTTTAAAAAGGCCAAATGGTAAATAATTTACACTTCACAGGCCCCACGGTCTCTGTCACAGCTACCCAACTTTTTTATACCGTTGAGGTACAAAAGCAGCTCTTGACAGTATGTAAATAAATGAGCGAGGCTGTGTTCCAATAAAATTTTATTTACAAAAGCAGAGTGCGAGCTGCCCAGGGTTTGATGCCCTCTACTCCAGAGCCTTGGCTTATCTTTTAGGTCATCTGTCAAGTTAGCTCTACAAACAATTTCCTAAGAAATGTGAAGAACTCTCCATTCCTTACATCTTGCACTCTTCCTAGATTTGATTTCCAGCCAACATGGTAACACTAGGGTGGGAAGTATTTGTCCCCCTGGCAAGGAACAGTCTCATATTCTTCCTGGATGTGAACATGAGTTAAATTTGAAAAACAGCTGTGAGATGAATGACGTGAAGTAAAATGTGGTTCAAAGAGGTTGACTCTAAGAATCAGCTATGCTTAGAGCTGGCTTAGACAAAAGGTACAGAACCAAGGACTGAATTATTGGTACAAGGTCATGGCTGATGCTGTTCCGGTGTGAAGTGCCAGGGTTAGGACTCATTTCCTTAATCAGATGTGATGAAGACAGGCTTACATATGTACTCAGAGGCTAGCAGGCAGGCGGGCTCTCTGTAGAGACCACCAGGGAAAGCAAATACTTGGTTTAAAAAGGGACTAGGGACTACTTAAAAGAATGTTGGTGCTACTTACTAAACATCTAAACCAGGCATTGTGTGAACATAATCTCACTTAATCTTCAGAGTTACTCTTTGAAGTAAATATTGGAAGCCCCCATTATGTGAAGAAAAGAGAGCATAATGATGCCAGAGGCTTGGTTACAGTAAAGCAAAAGGTGATGAGTTCGGGTGGTATCTCCCTGAATGACAACAAATTTGAAATGTGATGAATGCCACTGTGCTATTGAGTATGACAGTGACTGGCACCATGGCAGTAGTTGATTTTGTGGAGTCTATCTCCTGGGCCACAGCTGGAGCAGAGGGCAAGGACTCTGAGGGGGAAAGGTCACTGCAAGAGCTCTAGGTTCAGAGAATGATGCCAGCTCTATCAGCATCTAGGCAGTTCCGGAAATATTTGGGAGAGTTCATGGATTAGGGTAACCAAATGTCCCAAATTGCCTCAGACCCTTGGAATGTGGGGCTTTCAGTGCTAAAATCTGGAATGTTCCTAGCAAACCACCCGGAGGCTTATGGATATTTAGGTGCTCAGGGCTTACGAGAAGCTCATAAGCCACCCTGTGCCGAAGCTGGTTCATAGCTGGTCATGAAAACTGAATGTTATGTTTTCAGGAATTTTGCAAGCCATTGGTTAACCATTATTAAAAATTAAATTACGTAAATGTACATTAATTATATTAAAATATTAATAAATATTCAAAAGTCACCACTTTCTAATTTTTGAGTAGTTTTCTCACATTTATGATTTGAAGTTATTTATGTTTATTGGGTCAATCCATGTGGTAGAAATACTGCAAATGGTAGGCTCCTGCATATCTCTTCCCGGCTGTATGTTCAGTGGCATCATGCTGGTAGCTTGAAATAGGAGGGAAGGTTTTTTGTTGTTGGTCCAGAAAGCAGTGGGGAAAATGTTAATAATGTAGGTTAAACTTCAAAATGTATGATGTCTGTAGCTGGTGCATTGTGTATAGCACACTCAATAAAGAGGAAATATTTCTTCAGTCTTTGGGAACTGTTATCTTTCTTAATAAAAACGTAGCTCACAGAATTAACAAATGAGCATAGTTTTAACTAAAGTCTTGTTTCACTTTCATTGTACTCATTAAAGGAAACAAAATATTAAGCACCATTCATGCTGCAAATACACCACTCCATCAGTTGAAACTATACGTGGGCAACAAATACAAGAGTTTGGCAAAAATCAACTAAAACATTTGGTGAGAATTAATTGGCTATATGGAATGACAATGGTGAGTATTTACATTTCCTTATTAATAATAAATTATGTGCAACTCATTGTTTATATTAGTATAGTTTATGATTAACTTCTGTCTATATATATCCATATTTAGATCTATAGCTATATACTCTTTTACCAGAGAGTCAGTTATTAACTATTTCCCAGTATACCATTGCTCATAAATTATGGAATGTAGAGCTAGCAGTAGGAAAAACCGGAACCCCAGTAGGTAGTGGGTTTGAGTTTGTAGCCTCTCGGCTGCTTTATTCAGAAATGATGGGTTTCTGAGTGTAAGCTGAGTCTGCATTACGTGTGTCTAAGCAGAAAAAGGTTTTGCAAAAAAATCTTAATAATAAATAACATAAGACACAGCCATCTTTGTAGTGTTCGTGCTCGTCAGTCTTCCCAGGCTATATAATTATATTCTGAAGTGCTATTTCATTGCGTCAGTCTTCTCTCAGTAAGTCCATTTATGCCAAGCATTTGCCATATACAACGTAAATTCCATGGAAGGAGAAACTGAGATTATTTTGTTCATTACTGACTCTTTAAGACACATAGTCGCCTCTCAGTACCCATGCAGGGGGTGTATGCATAAATGATTGAATGAGTAAATTCACTTTTATCATCCTTTCTTAATGCTAGAAGTTGTGATCTCTCCTTTTTTAAGGTTTCATTGTAGGGACAGGGTAACAAGTAACCTTATTCTTACCAGACCAGCATACTGTTATCCACTTAAATTAGAGGTGAGTTTCTCAAATGTTCTCCCTCCCTACCTTTAAGGACAGCTAGGGCTTGGTCTGGGGTCAGAAGTGGCCTGCTTCAATAATACAGTTTCTTTAAACTTTTATATTTACACTTAAAAAAAAAATCACATTGATCTTTGCATTTTTCTCCAAAGAGTATCACATTTTTATTACCTGAAAATGTCTATCAAGAGCTTTTAATGAAGTATATTAACTGATTTTTCCTCTGTAAATCTTTGAATAAGTTTGGTGTTCCAATTAAATATGCTTTGTTTGTCCTATAAGAGCTTATTCACATACACCTGGTGTGTACTCCAAGATTTCATGTAACAGAACCCTGTTTGAGAAGTTTCACATAGCTACTCCTAAAGTACTCTCTGAATAATTTACACAAATAATAAAATATTCCCCTGTAAGGTTTACATTGTAGGTAAAAATAAATAAGTATTCCCTCCACCACCGTTACAAGAAAGACAAAAAAATTAGTAAAAATGCAAAATATTTTAATGAAAAATCCATTTCTTTCTGAAGGTGTTTAAGGACCATACCAAATATGAATTATATTCTTAATAAATTATAATATTTTAAGGGTCATTAAAAGAACCCTTATGTTAAAATATGGTAACATTTTAAATTCCTTGAATGTTTTACACTATTTTGTATTTAATTTAATTGCTTAAAAATTAAAATTAAGCCACTAAAAAATGTGATATGAAGTTACTATGATAATATATTCCAGAGCCAGTTACTGACATGCTTGATTATGAAATTATGCGGTATTGCCGCCATACTCTTACATTCTTGTTTCTTTGGTAGTCATAATGATTTTTGAGAGTAAGTTGTGTGAAGAAAGGTAGGTAAGTGCTCATAAGCACAAGCAACCTAGATTATTTCTTGGCACAAATTTCCTCTTTTCCTTTGCCTTGCTATTGTTAAGTCCTAGATGTAGGCAACAATACCATTTAAGAAACAAACAAACAATATCATTTGAGGCATTTCCATGCTACCCAGAAGGATTCTCTTTTACAAGATGTTTTTAGTGGAGTCTTAATTTTCTTTTTTGAGGCACTTGAATTAATGGTGCCTCAACATCACAAGAACTGTTGAGGCTCAAAGGTATAATACTATCCTCAGCTTTCCAGTGAGTCCATAAGTCTAATTCTAAAGTTTCATTAAGACTGGATAAGAATGGAGAACGGGGAGGCAAGATGGCAGAAGAGTAGGGGAACTCATTTTATCTGGTCCCTTGAATTTGGCTGGATAACTGTCAAATCATCTGAACAACTATGAATTCAACCTGAGATATAAGAAAACAACTAATTGTTGAAATTCTACGAATAGAAAAGAGACCACTTTTTGCAAGGTAGGAGGTGTGAAGTGAATTGGAGGGATATATAGGAAGATAAACGAGGCTCCATAAGCCAGCTACCGGAAAGTGATATAGCAGCAGAGTGCAAAATCAGAACTTCTAGAAGTCTGCTCCAGTGAGAGATGTCCTTGCCTGAAAGGTGCTTAGGTGATGAAGAGGGGCAGAATCCTAGGTGGCTCAGTGTGGTCTCAGGATCCCCGGGGTCACAGAAAGAATGGGGGTGCCTGAGATGGCAGAGTTCCCAAGCATTGGAGTGGGGAAACCAGGTGAGGTCAGTGAGCCCGGGAGAGAGCTCTCAGCTTGGTTTGCCAAAAATTGCAAGCTGTGGCTCAATTGGGTGACCGCTGTCCATGCGGGGACCCTGCAAAAGACAGAAACCTGGCAACCCTCCACCTTCCCCCAGGAGGAGTGGCGTGGGTGTGCACCACAGGAGTCTGCAGAGTTTGGTGCACACAAAAGTGAAGATTGCTTTTCCCTGAGGGTTTACTGAAGAGAGGGGGGGTGCAATCTTTCAGGTCTGGGGCAGGCCATTTTTATTTTCATCCTCTAAAGCAGCACAGAAAGCCTTTAGGGAACAAAAGCCACATAGAACAGCCCAAAACAGCTTACACTGAACCGGCCCCCTGACAAGGAGTGGTGCAACTCCGCCCAGGGAAAGACACCTCCTCCCCCCAGAAGACAGCTGGAACAACAGGGGAATACCAACTTTACGGAGCACCACAGAACTGCAAAACTCCAGTGCT
Source organism: Zalophus californianus (assembly GCF_009762305.2). Classification (NCBI taxonomy): domain Eukaryota; kingdom Metazoa; phylum Chordata; class Mammalia; order Carnivora; family Otariidae; genus Zalophus; species Zalophus californianus. The sequence continues at coordinate 15,992,460 of NC_045599.1, forward strand.
AGGGGAAAATAGTATGTAGAATTTGAGGTTTCTTTCTCAGGATTCTTTTAGCTTTCAGTTTAAAATTTTCCTTTTCAACTAGTTTCTTACTTTGTCAACTCTGTTTTTAAGTCTTTCTTTAACTTTTTACATTTACATTTAATAGATACATTCTTCATTTTTGGCTTCCTTTCACTGTATTCAATTTTATTTTTGTAAATATAAAAGTTTTACTTTCTTTACAATTTTGGGATTTAGTATCTTCTAACAAACAAAAAATACACCCAGGACCATGTGGATCACCCTGTTTTGTCCACCTGGGAGATTATATTCCTCCCCGCTCCTTTTTTTTTTTCTTTTTCTTTTCTTTTTTGGTTTCTGACCTCTTCAGAAGGTGGTTCAACATTCGCAAATCAATCAGTGTGATATATCGCATTAATAAAAGAAAGGCCAAGAACCATAGGATCCTCTCAGTAGATGCAGAAAAAGCATTTGACAAAGTACAACATCCTTTCTTGATTAAAACTCTCCACAGTGTAAGGATAAAGGGAACATACCTCAATAACATAAGAGTCATCTATGAAAAGCCTACAGCAAATATCATTCTCAGTTGGGAAATTCTGAGAGCTTTTCCCCTAAGGTCAGGAATACGGCAGGGATGTCCACTCTCACCACTGTTATTCAACATAGTACTAGAAGTCCTAGCATCAGCAATCAGACAACAAAAAGAACTAAAAGGCACTCAAATTGGCAAAGAAGTCAAACTCTCTCTCTTTGTAGATGACATGATACTCTATATGGAAAACCCAAAAGACTCCACCCCAAAATTGCTAGAACTCATACAGGAATTAAGCAATATGGCAGGATACAAAATCAATGCACAGAAGTCAGTTGCATTTCTATGTACACTGAGACAGAGGAAAGAGAATGAAAGAATTGATTCCATTTACAATTGCACCAAAAACGAAAAGGTACCTAGGAATAAACCTGAAAAAAAGGCAAAGGATCTGTACTCTGAACACTATAGAACACTTACGAAAGAAATTGAGGAAGACACAAAGAAATGGAAAAACATTACATGCTCATGGATTGGAAGAACAAATATTATTAAAATGCCTATGCTACCTAAAGCAATTTGTGCATTCAATGCAATCCCTATCAAAATACCATCAACTTTTTTCACAGAACTGGAACAAATAATCCTAAAATTTATATGGAACCAAAAAAGACCCCAAATAGCCAGAGGAATGTTGAAAAAGAAAACCAAAGATGAGGGCATCACAATGCTGGACTTTAAACCTTATTCCAAAGCTATAATCATCAAGACAGTATGGTACTTGCACAAAAACAGACACATGGATCAACGGAACAGAATAGAGAACCCAGAAATAGACCCTCAATTCTGTAGTCAACTAATCTTCCACAAAACAGGAAAGAATATCCAATGGAAAATGGGACAGTCTCTTCAGTAAATGGTGTTGGGAAAATTGGACAGCCATATGTAAAAGAATAAAACTGGACCATATTCTTATACCATACACAAAGATATACTCAAAAGGGATGAAAGACCTCAATGTGAGACAGGAATCCCTCAAAATCCTAGAGTAGAACACAGGCAGCAACCTCCCTCGGCCACAGCAACTTCTTGCACATGTCTCCAAAGGAAAGGGAAACAAAAGCAAAAATGAACTATTGGGACTTCATCAAGATAAAAAGTTTCTGCATAGCAAAGGCAACTATCAATAAAACTAAAAGGCAACCTATGGCAGGGGAGAAGATATTTGCAAATGACAGATCAAGGGCTAGTATCCAAGGTCTATAAAGAACTTATCAAACTCAACACCCAAAAAACAAATAATCCAGTCAAGAAATGGGCAGAAGACATGAACAGACATTTCTCCAAAGAAGACATACAAATGGCCAACAGACATATGAAAAAATGCTCAATGTCACTTGGCATCAGGGAAATGCAAATCGAAACCTCAATGAGATACCACCTCACACCAGTCAGAATGGGTAAAATTAAGAAGACAGGAAACGACAAATGGTGAGGATGCAGAGAAAGGGGAACCCTCCTACACTGTTGGTGGGAATGCAAGCTGGTGCAGCCACTCTGGCAAACAGTATGGAGGTGCCTCAAGAAGTTAAAAATAGAGCTACTGTATTACCCAGCCATTGTACTACTAGGTATTTACCCCAAAGATACAAATGCAGTGATCCGAAGGGGCACCTGCACCCCAGTGTTTATAGGAGCGATGTCTACAATAGCCAAACTGTGGAAGGAGCCAAGATGTCCATCGATAGATGAATGGATAAAGAAGTTGTATATATATACAATGAAATGTTACTCAGCTATCAGAAAGGATGAATACTTACCATTTACATCCATGTGGCTTGAACTGGAGGGTATTATGCTGAGCGACATAAGTCATTCAGAGAAAGACAATTATCATATGATCTCACTTATTTGTGGAATATAAGAAACAGCACAGAAGATAGGGGAAGGAAGGGGAAAGTGAATGGGAAGTCATCAGAGAAGGAGAAAAACCATGAGAAACTCTTAACTTTAGGAAACAAACTGAGGGTTGTTGGAGTGGAGGTAGGTGGGGGATGGGGTAATTGTGTGATGGCCATTAAGGAGGGCACGTGATGTGATGAGCAGTGGCTGTTATATGCAACTGATGAATTATTGAACACTACATCTGAAATATGATGTAGTATATGTTGGGTATTTGAATTTATTTTTTAAAAGATTTTATTCATATTGAGAGAGCAGGCGTCCAAGAGGGAGGGACAGAGGGACAGGGAGAAGCAGAGACCCCGCTGAGCAGGGAGCCTGATGTGGGACTTGATCCCAGGACCTTGGGTTCATGACCTGCGCTGAAGGCAGACACTTGACTGACTGAGCCACCCAGGTGCCTGGCTAATTGTACTAAAAAAAAAAAAAAAAGACTGGATAAGAATGCATCATCTTCTCATAATTCATCTGACTTTTTTTTTTAAAGATTTTATTTATTTGACACAAAGGGAGAGTGAGAGAGAGCACAAGCAGGGTGAACAGCAGGCAGAGGGAGAGGGAGAAGCAGGCTCTCCGCTGAGCAGGGAGCCCAATGCGGGACTCGATCCCAGGACCCTGGGATCATGACCTGAGCCGAAGGCAGCCACTGAACCAACTGAGCCACCCAGGTGCCCTCATCTGACTTTTTCTGACCAAAAACTTGCATGGAATCATGTTTGTCTCATGGGATGAGCAATAAATACCATTCACTCTCTTAAATTAATTGCTCAGAAAATACCAAAATCCATGTGAAGTGATGTCTGTTAGCTTAGAGCAATCTTAATAAATGTCTTAAATTTTAAACAAAAAAAAATAGGTTATAAAAATTCAGTGGAACCTAAAAACTCTTTTGGAAAATATTGTAAAACAAAAATATTTTCTGCTTCTTTCTGAATACCCAGTCCTACTGAAAACTGTAGAGGAAGCATATTTATATAATAATTTCTGTAAATTATAATTAATCATTTTCAGAACTACTTGTTGATTTGTAAAATGAAATATATAGAATTTAGGGGGATCATATATTTCTATACATTTTTAAAAAATTAATGGACTTTGTCTTTTAGAGTAGTTTTAGATTTTTAGAAAATTGAGCATTACTAGAGAGGCTGGAGATATTTACACTTTGGTAATATTTTATGGAAAACCAAGCCTTTTTTCTTTGGAAATAGGACACTAAGAACTACCGAAATAATTTCTGAAGCTTTTTCATATGTAGCATCTGCTGTTCATTTCTCCACATTTAGTTGATATATCCAGGACTAATTATTTCTGCTTCCCGTCATCACCCTCCAAGCACCATTCTTAGGATGTGAACTCTGGAAACCAATCTACGTGTCTCAGGAAAAGGTGATAATTTGTAAGAAATGTCACCAAGAAAAGTCATGGCACCAGTGAAGCCGAATTAATCTATTTAAATAAAATTCACACTTTCTGATTCTAAAGTGGTTTGATAGGGGCATCATCAAAGCCAGAACACACTAAGTATCTATTCCTATAGATACTTACAAGATTGCTCCTGAGAATCATGGCATTGAAATACTTGTTTACTTAATTCTCTGTGTGTGTGTTTGTGAGTTAGAGAGAGGGAAAGTATTTATATACTCTGTAAACTTAATGATTTGGTTTTATGTAAGTATTTTCAGTAACAGAATCAACAAAATCAACAGAATCAAGACTATATTTTTGAAAAAAATTGTTCTGCAAGAAGTATTTTACTGTTTTTTTTCTAATTAGTTTGAAATATTGCAAAATTTAAATGCTTTTTCAAACATTACCAAATGATTTTTCATAAATTGTAAGAAAATACTGTCAAATTTTATATTAAAAAATGAATCAGCAGTGCCAGGGTGGCTCATTCAGTTGAGCGTCCAACTCTTGGTTCAGCTCAGGTCATGATCTTGGGTCATGAGATCGAGCCCCATGTTGGGCTCTGCACTCAGCACAGAGTCTGCCTGAGATTCGCTCTCTCCCTCTCCCTCTGCTCTTCCCCCCGCTTGTGCTCTCTCTGTCTTTAAAATACATACATACATACATACATAAAATCTTAAAAAACAAAAACAAAAATGAATCAACTCCAAAGAGGCAACTGCTAGTACTCCTTAGTTCCAAACTTTTTATCTGACTCTCTCCTTCACTGCATCTTTTTCCATTTCTAGACTTGACTCTACCCATGTCTTTCCTATTCCTGCCCATTCCTACACCTCCCTCCATCTGACCCTTTGAGAAGCCTTCAACTTTGTCATCAGAAGCTCCTTTCTATTGTGGAACTCCTTCCTTACACCATCCACTTCTACTTTCTCCTTTCCCCTTCTTCCTTTATTGCTACTGAAGTCACCAAGGGAAGACACGCATAGGAGGATAGTCCTAACCCAGTAGTTAATGATCTTTCTCAGTTATTTAATTACCTTTATTCTAATCAGGATGCCCTCCCAATATTTTATATTGAATAGCCATAAGTGTCATGAGAACACAACTTCAAGTCCTTCACCAGATTTTCAGGATAAGAACATTATTCACACAATATTAAATTTCACAGCCACGATTACCCTTAACTCTGCTAATACCGTTGCCAATACAGTAAGAGCTTAAATGGGGAGTCCTCAAATACCACCTTAGCTTAAGTGAGTGGTAGAGAAGTTTGCCTAATCTTATTGCCTATTAATTTGTTTTTTTTTTAAAGATTTATTTATTTGAGAGAGAGAGAGAGAGAAACAGCATGAGAGGGGAAAGGGTCAGAGGGAGAAGCGGGCTCCCCGCTGAGCCGGGAGCCTGATGCGGGACTCGATCCCAGGACTCCGGGATCATGACCTGAGCCGAAGGCAGTCACTTAACCAACTGAGCCACCCAGGCGTCCCTTGCCTATTAATTTGTAGACTTCACATTACTAAAACTTTTTTTTAGCTCTTTCCCACTTTATTTATGCATGCGTGTATATATGTAAACAAAACTAAATTATTTTTATTTTTTTAACTCTTTTAAGTTTTATTATGTTATGTTAGTCACCATACAGTATATCATTAGTTTTTGATGTGATCCACGATCCATTGTTTTCGTATAACACCCAGTGCTCCATGCAGTACATGCCCTTCTTAATACCCATCACCAGGCTAACCATTCCCCCCTCCCCTGTCCCCTCTAAAACCCTGTTTGTTTCTCAGAGTCCATAGTCTCTCATGGTTCATCTCTCCCTCCGATTCCCCCCCCTTCATTTTTCCCTCCCTTCTCCTAATGTCCTCCAAGCTATTCCTTATGTTCCACAAATAAGTGAAACCATATGATAATTGACTTTCTCTGCTTGACTTATTTCACTTAGCGTAATCTCCTCCAGTCCCATCCGTGCTGATGTAAAAGTTGGGTATTCATCCTTTCCGATGGCTGAGTAATATTCCATTGTATATATGGACCACATCTTCTTTATCCATTCATCTGTTGAAGGGCATCTCGGCTCTTTCCACAGTTTGGCTATTGCAGACATTGCTGCTATAAACATTGGGGTGCATATGGCCCTTCTTTTCACTACATCTGTGTCTTTGGGGTAAATACCCAGTAGTGCAATTGCTGGGTCATAGGGTAGCTCTACTTTTAAATTTTTGAGGCACCTCCACACTGTTTTCCAAAGGGGCTGTACCAACTTGCATTCCCACCAGCAGTGTAAGAGAGTTCTCCTTTCTCCATAACCTCTCCAACATTTGTTGTTTCTTTCCCTGTCCATTTTTGCCACTCTAACTGGTATAAGGTGGTATCTCAATATGGTTTTGATTTGAATTTCCCTGATGGCTAATGATGATGAACATTGTTTCATATGTCTGTTAGCCATCTGTATGTCTTCTTCAGAGAAGTGTCTGTTCATATCTTCTGCCCATTTTTTGACTTGATTATTTGTTTTTTGGGTGTTGAGTTTGAGAAAATTCTTTATAGATCTTGGATACCAGCCCTTTATCTGTAGTGTCATTTGCAAACATCTTCTCCCATTCTGTGGGTTGCCTCTTTGTTTTGTTGACTGTTTCCTTTGCTGTGCAGAAGCTTTTTATCTTGATGAAGTCCCCAAAGTTCATTTTTGCTTTTGTTTCGCTAGCTTTTGGAGATGTATCTTGAAAGAAGTTGCTGTGGCCGATGTCAAAGAGGTTACTGCCTATGTTCTCCTCTAGGATTTTGATGGATTCCTGTCTCACATTGAGGTCTTTCATCCATTTTGAGTTTATCTTGGTGTGTGGTTTTAGAGAATGGTCGAGTTTCATTCTTCTGCATGTGGCTGTCCAATTTTCCCAGCACCATTTATTGAAGAGACTGTCTTTTATCCATTGCATATTTTTTCCTGCTTTGTGAAAGATTATTTGACCATAGAGTTGAGGGTCCATATCTGGGCTCTCTGTTCTGTTGCATTGGTCTATATGTCTGTTTTTGTGCCAGTACCATGCTGTCTGGGTGATCACAGCTTTGTAATACAGCTTGAAATCGGGCAACATGATGCCCCCAGCTTTTTTTTTTTTTTTTTTTTTCCAACATTTCCTTGGCGATTCGGGGTCTTTTCTGATGTCACAGATGGAATTCAGGCTAGCAATTGTGAAGAGAATAGCTAGAATGGGGAAATCAATTAATGGCAAAATAGAGTCTCTAAGGGCAGAAATGAAAACTGAATTGGCAGAACTTAAAAATGCTATCAGTGAGGTCCAATCCAATCTATATAATCTAACAGCTAGGGTAAGTGAGGCCAAAGAACGAATAAGCGACCTGGAAGACAATATAATAGATAAAAAGGGAAAAGAGGAGGCCGGGAAAAAACAACTCATAATCCATGAAAATAGAATCAGAGAAATAAGTGACACCATGAAGCATTCCAATGTCAGAATAATTGGAATCCCAGAGGGAGTAGAGAGAGAGAGAGAGAGGACTAGAAGATGTATTTGAGCAAATCGTAGCTGAAAACTTCCCTAATCTGGGGAATGAAAAACATTTGCATCCTAGAGGCAGAGAGGACCCCTCCCAAGATCAAGGAAAACAGGCCAACACCCTGGCATGTGATAGTAAAACTCACAAATCTTAGAACCAAGGAAACCATCTTAAGGGCAGTTAGGGGGAAGAGATTCCTTATGTACAGAGGGAAGAACATCAGAATAGCGTCAGACCTATCCACAGAGACCTGGCAAGCCAGAAAGGCCTGGCAAGACATATTCAGGGTACTAACCGAGAAGAACATGCAGCCAAGAATACTTTATCCAGCAAGGCTTTCATTTAGAATGGATGGAGAGATGCAGAGCTTCCAAGACCTGCAGAAACTGAAGGAATATGTGACCACTAAGCCGGCCCTGCAAGAAATATTAAGGGGGGGTTCTCTAAAAGGAGAAAAACCCCAAGAGTGATATACAACAGAAATTTACAGGGACAATCTATAAAAATAAGGTCTTCACAGGCAACATGATGACAATTAATTCGTATCTTTCAATAATCACTCTCAACGTGAATGGCCTAAATGCTCCCATAACACGGCACAGGGTTGCAGATTGGATAAAAAGACAGGACCCATCCATATGCTGTCTACAAGAGACTCATTTTGAACCTAAAGATACATCCAGACTGTAAGTGAAGGGATGGAGATCCATTTTCCATGCCAGTGGACCTCAAAAGAAAGCTGGGGTAGCAATTCTAATATCAGAGAAATTAGATTTTAAACTAAAGTCTGTAGTTAGAGACATAGGACACTATATCATTCTTAAAGGGTCTTTCCAGCAAGAAGATCTAACAATTGTAAATATCTACACCCCCAACATGGGAGCAGCCATCTACATAAGCCAACTGTTAACCAAAATAAAGAGTCATATTGATAACAGTATGTTAATTGTAGGAGACGTCAATACTCCACTCTCAGCAATGGACAGATCACCTAAGCAGAAAATCAACAAGGAAACAAGAGCTTTGAATGATACACTGGACCAGATGGACCTCATAGATACATACAGAGCATTCCACCCTAAAACAACAGAATACTCATTCTTCTTGAGCGCCCATGGAACTTTCTCCAGAATAGACCACATACTGGGTCACAAATCAGGTCTCAACCGATACCAGAAGATTGAGATTATTTCCTGCACATTCTCAGACCACAATGCTTTAAAACTGGAACTCAATCACAAGAAAAAATTTGGCAGAAATTCAAACACTTGGAAGCTGAAGACCACTCTGCTCAAGAATGTTTGGGTCAACCAGGAGATCAAAGAAGAACTTAATTCATGGCAATCAATGAGAACGAAAACACATTGATCCAAAACCTATGGGATACTGCAAAGGCGGTCCTAAGGGGGAAATACATAGCCATCCAAGCCTCACTCAAAAAAATAGAAAAATCCCGAATTCACCAACTAACTCTACACCTTAAAGGACTAGAGAAAAAGCAACAAATGATGCCTAAGCCATGCATTAGAAGAGAAATAATTAAAATTAGAGCAGAGATCAATGAATTAGAAACCAGAAACACAGTAGATCAGATCAACGAAACTAGAAGTTGGTTCTTTGAAAGAATTAAGATCCATAAACCACGGCCAGACTTATTCAAAAGAAAAGAGAAAGGACCCAAATTAATAAAATTATGAATGAAAGGGGAGAGATCATGACTAACACCAAGGAAATAGAAACAGTTATTAGAAATTATTATCAAGAACTATATGCCAATAAACTGAGCAATCTGGATGAAATGGAGGCCTTCCTGGAAACCTGTAAGCTACTAAAACTTTCAAAAATAAATTTCTTCTTGAATTGACTCATCCCATTCTTTCCTAATCTCTTTTCCAAGGGCTTCCCTATCTGTCTTAAATGTTCATTTCTTCCTGGCCATACTTTATCATCTTGATGACTGCAGCATCCTCACTGATGACCCGTGGAACATGAAAATTTCATAATCCCTCCTCAAATCCACTGATACTTCATTCAGCTATTTCAGCCCTTTGCCAGGGCAACCAACCATTGAGTTTTATAATTATCTGAGGGAATTCCACTTAAAAAAAAATCACAAAATCTTAGTAATCAACAACCGATTTAACTTAATCTTGTCACATTCTTTTATTCCTCTCTTGTTGGTTTTCTATCTTTTTTTCCCTATTAAGAATGTCCCATAATTTCTCAAACCTCTTCTGGAATTTAGGTGTTTCTTCTGCAGAAGATTTTAGTACATGGCTCTGTGCAGTTATCTTAAGCTTCTCCAAATTTTTGCTCCCTTCTGAGGTTATTTTGGTTCATCCTACTCTTTCCTTGGCTAACTCTTCAAACTGTGCTCTTTCTTGCATGCTATTCTGCACTTTGGGGAGATTGTTCTATCAACACTTAATTTCTCTTCCCTCTTCATTATTTCCTCCTTTTCTGATAGAGTGATCCTCAGAACTTTTGCTATTCTAAAATTTTGTCAAAGACATAAATGATGGAAGGACCAGAACCAGGAAGAAAAATAGTATTAGGTTAATATTTGTGTGGATTATGGCTGGGTTAATTATTACATGTGTCTCTAATTTACCTTGTGACTTAAAATCTCATTGTATAGATTGATTATGAATCTCTTTTGTAAATTCTGGGAACTTGTTTATTAATGACAATTCTCTAGTTGGTTTCATATTTTTTCAGTAAAAGAATGTAGATGTGAATTTTGCAAATATACTATGTCAACATTACAAGCTCCATGAGGGCAAGCACTCTAATAACCTATTTTCCACTTTATCATAAAAAGAAATGCTATTGGATTCTTCTCTTTTCAAATTACAAAGTGATGGTAGCATTGGAAAGGACTGAGACTGGGAATGAGACAAATCTGTTTCCTCATATCACTCTGCAAATTAACCTTGATGTATTTGTCCTTTTATGTCCATTCATTCTTGTGTAATAGGGAAACATACAGGTCTGATGTCTGGGTCTCCTTCAGGGCTTTATCTCTGACAACGCTGCTTTAAATATACATTTATTTGGCAGATCTGCCTGAGGTTTTCCTGGGTGGTCCATTAGTATTTTCAGGTTTCACAGTGATACAGCCAAGGAGAATGAAATGACAGTTCTTTTGAAGGATTTTATTTACAAGAGGCTTCAAATGATAATTTGAAAGTAATTTCTGTGTTATAGGTAAGAACTTAAAATTGGAAAATTAATCCTCCAAGAACTCTAATATATTTATCTCTCATAAATTTTCTCTAGCCTTTTATTTTTTCTAGTCAGATATTGAGCCAATTTTAAAAAAAACGATTTCATATTTTTGGTTGCATTTTGATAGGCATTTGGTTCAGCAGCGAGTACAATTGGCTTTTTGGGTTTTTGTAGACAAGATTTCAGTAAACTCTGGGGCCAATATTTTACCTGTATTTCTGAATCCACAGATTATGGCACAGATATTGTCATTAGTGGCAAAGATACTTTGGATAGAGTTCGATGTTACATCAAATGCTTCAGAAAGGAAAGTCTTATAATCCTCTGTCTTTGCTCTAAATTTAACAATTTATCAGGGTGGTAGGAGTACTTCAAAAGATAGATTGAGTTTATCTTTAGAAATGGAAAAAAAAATAACGCAAGAAGAGAAATGATTGATGCTAGTATATACAGCTGAGGTCCACGTACTCTCCCCTTCAAGACAAAGGGAAATATGTACTACAGAAGTTTATGGGTGGCAGCAACACCTGTAGAGACAGTTGAGTATGGGGTGAATTCAAAGGAAAGAAAGTAAAAGACTAAAGGTTTATGGGCCCATGAGATAAAGATTGATGTTGATGAATGAATGAGAAGGAGGAAGAAATATGAGATTGAAGGTGGTATTACATAAAGATTTAGAATTAGAAACCCCAACTTTGGGGAAAGTTATTTAATACCTATTTCTGAGTCTGATTTTTTATATAAAGTAGGCGTAATAGGTTTTTGTGATGCTTTATACACATAATGATTTAGCATCATACTTACTCTGGGTTTTCAGGAGGCACAATTGAGAAGAGTGGTCCCAAACCATTCATTACTGATGGGAGGGCCAATGGAAGGTTGAAGTTTTGAAGCAGTTGTCTGCTGTAAATGTTTACATTTCACATTTTTAGATGTTTCTCAGTTTTTCATAAACTGTCATTCAATTTAATGTTTTTTTTTTTAATGCAGTGTGAGTCATCTCTAATCCATTGTTTGTTTTCACTTGAACCCGAATACCCTTTTCGCTTGTCCTTTGACTGAAAACTCACTAAATCATGGGTATGGAAGATATCGTTTAGTAGTGCAAAAGTAAGCTCCCTTTTATCTTATCTTTAAAGTTTTATGAAAATACTGGTTTTGGCCAGATGGAAAATCGATGGAAAATCAAGTGAGCAAAGCCAATGTGAGACAACAATTATCTTAGCATGAGATAATGTATGCTGTTTCTGTGGAAATCAGAAGAAAATAATATGCAAAGAAATTGCAGAAAGTGAAGGAATAAATTTGTGGGGATTATGTTAATGAAAAGTAATATTTTTAGGAAGCTGCGTTTTTATTTTTATTAGAATTTTGTGAATTTCCTTTTTGGTTTAAATTTAACTGTGCCTTGTTCTATTTCATTTATATTCTTCAGCTATTTGTTAAAGAAGATAATGCGTAAGTTATAAATTCTAATTTTTTCAATCTTACTAATTTATGAAACACAGGTTATATAACATACTATTTTTTTTATTACTGACAATGAAGGACTTTCCTTTTAAGTGGAATATCAATTGGGTAAGTAGATAAATATGCCATTTTTCATCATAATAGGGTAGAATATATGGCTATGAAGGCATTGGTGGAGAATATTGATAACTCTTGTTCATCCTAGTCATTGCGAGAAGGTTATCTGACCCTATAATATTGATATTTTTACATGTGTTCTCTGATCAAATCATTATAAAGAAGATTTATTATCATTTACATACGAATTTCAGATTGTCTGCCTGGAAGAAGATATCTTACTTATAGGATCATTCTTCTAAAATTTACTTACTAGGGTACCTGTGTGGCTTAGTCCTTTAAGTGTCTGCCTTGGGCTCAGGTCATAATCCCAGAGTCCTGGATGTAGGCCAGGTCTCTGGCTCCCTGCTCAGTGGGATGTCTGCTTCTCCCTCTCCCTCGGCCCCTCCCCCCCGCTCAGGCTTTGTTGCGTGCTCTCTCAAATAAACAAAATCTTTTAAAAAAAAATAATAAAATTTACTTACTAATCTTAGAGTACTTTCATTTACTTTTTCTGTCTATCTTGAAAAAGGGAGTGAAATGTTTGGGAAAAGAATGGCTTGAAACAATGGCAAAGAATGACGTGGCCCACTCACTTTTCCTTTTCTTCATCACTGAGATTCACTATCACTCACCCCATATACAGTCATTTAGCTTTCACTGATTTTTTTTCAGTTTTATTAATTTTCTATTAGGAATGTCAAAAATCAGTCAGGTATTACTCATTGTACATCGTCTTTCAAACTACGTTTTGAAAAAAATAGTAGATTGGCTTTTAATGAAAAGAACTACTTCCAAAACTCATTTTAATATAAAGTATAACTGGAAACTACATCAGGTTAAATCATTTTAAGAAGCTGCAACAGGTATGGTTTCGTAGAGCATTTTTGTTTGTTTGTTTGTTTTTGTATGGGCTAGCTCAAATAACACAGATTTGCCTGTGCTATGAATTGATCATGAATCCAGGTATAAACAGTGGGTTAACTATATATTCAAATTGATATATTTTATCTTTAGATGTACTCTTTGAAAGATTATGGGACAGGTAAGGTGAAGCATGTTCAAGCAGTTCATTGGATTTATCCTTTAAAAAGAAATGATTAAGGGGGCACCTGGCTGGCTCAGTCAGAAGAGCATGAGTCTCTTGATCTCAGGGTCATGAGTTCAAGTCCCACATTGATTGTAGAGATTACTGAAATAAATAAATAAACTTAAAAAATAAAAATAAATTATTAAATGATTATAGGAGGCACTTTTGATGCCCACTATATATAACTTCAATTCAACTCTGAGTAACTGTTGTGAACAGTTAATTGGCAGGGTAATAGCTGTCCATATCAAGTTTCTGAATCTTTCTTCATCTCTTCTTAAATCTTTCTCCAACATCATGGAGGTTGTAATGGAAATGGCCCAAGAAGCAGAACAGTGGAATGATAGTCTGGAACTGAATTACTCATTAGTCAGATGGCAACAAAGAATGCTTTTTGGTAATAAGTGGAATGAGTGTGAATAACCACTGAATATTGTAGCATCTTTCTTGCCATGAACCCCGTGAGTGATAAACTGAGATGACATTTAGATGCAAGGGTAACTAGGGGCTTATACAAGCAATATCTCTAGCAATTGAAATATAAAGGAGCAGTGGTGACTGTAAGGACTCTGCCCTTTGCTGGCTTTTGTTAACTGCTGCAAATTTTTTGAAAAAGGGTAACAATAGGATCAGAGCATAAGCTCTTTACTCAGAGCATGCTCTAAAAGCTAGAAGACATCCATGGCCATATCTAAAGCTATTCCCATCTCCTGAAGCAGGAGAGATTATGCTAAACATTAGGTCCAGGATTTGATTGTAAGAGTGATGGAGCTATAAAGTAGGTGGGATGCATGGCCTTGAATGCCTCCTGTATTAACACAGGAGGCCCTGATAGGGATATAAATGAAACCCTAAAACATTTGACCAGATAGGAGATACTTAGTGTAGTCGAATATTCTGGCATGGCAGGGGCAGCCTGTGGTGAACACCCAAATCCACTTTCATTGATGCTCTAGAAAAGTTGTTGTTTTCTGGGAAAACTGAGAGTGATTAATTGCTATATATGAGCTAAGTGAGAAAGTCGTAAGTCCTCCTTGGTAGCATATAGAGAAGCTCACCTTTCCTGTAGTGGGAGAGAATAGTGTTGTTGAGAATCAGATCAAGTCCTAATTATAAGAGAAGACAATTTCCGCGAGAGGTCAAACTCTCAACAAAGGCAGGGATCTGCTTGTTAAGGTTAGGACCCTAGTTGGGAAAGCATGGGACCCAGATATATAAAATGGGAGTGGTTGATGTCCCCCCAAATCAAGAATTCTCATATTTCTCTGAGCTCTTTGAGCCCACAGACATGATGTATCCTTCCCTTATTAAGAGGTAGAATTTTCCCGTTGTTGTAAGATGGTGCAAATGCTTCTCTTCTGTAACTCATGTATGGCACCCACGGTTAGTTTCTATTGCCCTTTCTGGCCACTAGACCTTAAGCTAGGGTTAAATTATAACCTAAGGTGGGGGCGGGGCAAGATGGCAGAGGAGTAGGAGACCTGGATTTCGTCTGGTCTCAGGAATTCAGCTGAATAGGGATCAAACCATTCTGAACACCTAGGAACTCAACAGGAGATCAAAGAAGAGAGAAGCAACAACTCTCTGAACAGAGAAGCGAGCACTTACTGGAAGGTAGGACGTGTGGAGAAGTGAATCCGAGGCGATATTCGGGAGGATAGACGGCGGGGGAGGGGGCCTCCGTCGGCCGCTTCTGGCAAGTGCTAGAGCTGCGGAGCACAAAGTTGGAACTTTTAGAAGTCAGTTCCACTGAGGGATGTCACTCCAGTGGCTAAGCGGGAGGTGGAAACCTCGCGGGACAGTGTGGACTCACCATCCTCGGGGTCACAGAAAGACCGGGGATACCTGAGTGCGGCAGAGCTCCCAGGGATCGGAGCTGGGAAGCCGGCTGCAGAGACGGAGCCGAGGCGCGGGCTCTCAGCTCGGGTTTGCCATAGACTGTGATCCGCGGCCCAGTCGGGCCACTGCTCCTCCAGCGGGGACCCAACAAGCGGCAGATCCGGGGAGACTCCCCTTCCTCCCCCCAGGAGGAGTGGCGCGGGAGTGCACCGCAGGGATCTGCTGGGTTTGGAGACTTCACACTGGGTTGGGTGCCAGAGATAGAAACGCTCGGTCACAGGCCGGGTGAGCATGGAGTGCGGCCGGAGACCGGGGACATGGGAGTGATTGACTGCTTTTCTCTGGGGGCGCACTGAGGAGCGGGGCCCCGAGTTCTCAGCTCCTCCGGGTGGAGATTGGGAGGCCACTATTTTCACCCTGGTCCTCCAAAGCTGTACCGAGAGCTTGCAGGGAACAAAAGCTCCTGAGAGCAAACCCGAGCACCTTGCTTAGCCCGGACCAACAAGGGCGGGGCAATTTCGTCTCCTGCAAAGATATTTGGGAACCACGGCAACAGGCCCCTCCCCCAGAGGATCAGCACGAACAGCCAGCAAGCCAAGACCAAGTTTACCAATCAAGGAGAATGGGAGAACTCCAGCGCTGGGGGAATACTGCACATAGAATTCATGGCTTTTTTACCATGATTCATTAGTTTTTCAAAGTTAATTTTTTTAACTGTTTTTTGTTTCTTTTTTTTTGAATTTTTCTTTTTCCCTTTTTCAACCAACATCTTATCAATCCCTTTTTTAAAAAAACATTTTTTATTTTTCATTTTTAGAGTCATATTTTATTCCTTCATAGTAGTTACCCTTATTTTTGGCATATATATATATATAAGTTGTTCTCTCTTTAAAATTTTGAGATACAGTTTCTTCTAACAAAATATACCCTAAATCACTAGTGTATGGCTTTGTTCTAGTCTCCTGCCTGATCACAGTCTCTCCCATTTTTTTTTCCTTTCCTTTTTTTTTTAAATCTTCTTCTTTCTTCCTTCTTCTTTCAAACAACTTCTTATCTTATGAATTCCGTTTATAAAACCTTTTATAATTTTCATCTTTACAGCCATCTTCCATCCCTTCATTGTATCAACCCTTATTTTGTACATATATAAGTCTTTCTTCCTTTAAAATTTTAGGAGGCACTTTCTTCTAACAGACCAAAATACACCCAAAATCTAGTGTGTGGCACTGATCTATGCACTAGCCTGTTCATATTTGATCATATTCTGTTTTTTTTTGTTTTGTTCTGTTTTTGTTTGTTTTTATCTTATCTTTTTTTCTTTTTTTTTCTCTTTTTTCTTTCTTTTCCTTTCTTTTACCCTGGTTTCAGGTCTTTTCTGATTTCTATAGAGTATATTTGCTGGGGACATTGTTAACCTGTTAGCGTTTTGTTCTCTCATTCATCTGTTCTCCTCTGGACAAAATGACAAGATGAAAAAAATCACCTCAGCAAAAAAAACAAGAGGTAGTACCATCTGCCAGGGGCCTACTCAATACGGACATTAGTATGATGTCGGACGTAGAGTTCAGAATCATGACTTTAAAGATACTAGCTGGGCTTGAAAAAGTGTGGAAGTTATTAGAGAAACCCTTTCTGGAGAAATAAAAGAACTAAAATCTAACCAGGTCGAAATCAAAAAGGCTATTAATGAAGTGCAATAAAAAATGGGGGCACTAACTGCTAGGATAAATGAGGCAGAAGAGAGAATCAGCGATATAGAAGACCAAATGATGGAAAATAAAGAGGCTGAGAAAAAGAGAGATAAACAACTACAGGATCACGAGGGCAGAATTCGAGAGATAAGCGATATGATAAGACGAAACACATTAGAATAATTGGGATCCCAGACGAAGAAGAAAGAGAGAGGGGCAGAAGGCATATTGGAGCAAATAATAGCAGAGAACTTCCCTAATGTGAAGAAGGAAACAGGCATCAAAATCCAGGAGGCACAGAGAACCCCTCTTGAAATCAATAAAAATAGGTCAACACTCTGACATCTAATAGTAAAACTTACGAGTCTCAGAGACAAAGAGAAAATCCTGAAAGCAGCTCGGGAGAAAAGATATGTAACCTACAATGGTAGAAACATTAGATTGGCAACAGACCTATCCACAGAGACCTGACAGGCCAGAAAGTACTGGCATGATATCTTCAGAGCACTAAATGAGAAAAATATGCAGCCAGAATACTATATCCAGCTAGGCTGTCATTGAAAAAAGAAGGAGAGGTAAAAAGCTTCCAGGACAAACAAAAACTAAAGGAATTTGCAAACACAAAACCAGCCCTCCAAGAAATATTGAAAGGGGTCCTCTAAGCAAAGAGAGAGCCTAAAAGCAGCATAGATCAGAAAGGAACACAGACAATATACAGTCACAGTCACTTTACAGGCAATACAATGGCACTAAATTCATATCTTTCAATAGTTACCCTGAATGTAAATGGGCTCAATGCCCCAATCAAAAGACACAGGCTATCAGATTGGATTAAAAAACAAGACCCATCCATATGCTGTCTGCAAGAGACTCATTTTAGACCCAAAGACACCCCCAGATTGAAAGTGAGGGGGTGGAAAACCATTTACCATGCTAATGGACACCAAAGGAAAGCTGGGGTGGCAGTTCTTATATCAGACAAATTAGATTTTAAAACAAAGACTGTAATAAGAGATGAAGAAGGACACTATATATTACTTAAAGGGTCTATCCAACAAGAAGATCTAACAATTGTAAATATCTATGCCCCTAACATGGGAGCAGCCAATTATATAAGGCAATTAATAACAAAAGCAAAGAAACACATTGACAACAATACAATAATAGTGGGGGACTTTAACACCCCCCTGACTGAAATGGACAGATCATCTAAGCAAAAGATCAACAAGGAAATAAAAACTTTAAGTGAAACACTGGACCAACTGGACTTCACATACATACTCAGAACATTCCATCCCAAAGCAACGGAATACACATTCTTCTCTAGTGCCCATGGAACATTCTCCAGAATTGATCACATGCTAGGTCACAAATCAGGTCTCAACCGATACCAAAACAATGGGATTATTCCCTGCATATTTTCAGACCATAATGCTTTGAAACTAGAACTCAATCACAAGAGGAAAGTTGGAAAGAACTCAAATACATGGAGGCTAAAGAGCATCCTACTAAAGAATGAATGGGTCAACCAGGAAATTAAAGAAGAATTAAAAAAATTCATGGAAACCAATGAAAATGAAAACACAACTGTTCAAAATCTTTGAGATACTTCCTAAGAGGAAAGTATATAGCAATACAAGCCTTTCTCAAGAAACAAGAAACGTCTCAAATACACAAGCTAACCCTACGCCTAAAGGAGCTAGAGAAAGAACATCAAATAAAGCCTTAACCCAGCAGGAGAAGAGAAATAATAAAGATCAGAGCAGAAATCAATGAAATAGAAACCAAAAGAACAGTAGAACAGATCAACGAAACTAGGAGCTGGTTCTTTGAAAGAATGAACAAGATTAATAAACCCCTGGCCAGACTTATCAAAAAGAAAAGAGAAATGACCCAAATCAACAAAATCATGAATGAAAGAGGAGAGATCACAACCAACACCAAAGAAATATAAACAATTATAAGAACATATTATGAGCAACTCTATGCCAGCAAATTAGATAACCTGGAAAAAATGGATGCATTCCTAGAGGTGTGTCAACTACCAAAACTGAACCAGGAAGAAATAGAAAACCTGAACAGACCTATAACCACTAAGGAAATTGAAGCAGTCATCAAAAATCTCCCAAAAAACAAAAGCCCAGGGCCAGATGGCTTCCCAGGGGAATTCTACCAAACATTTCAAGAAGAATTAATACCTATTCTCCTGAAACTGTTCCAAAAAATAGAAATGGAAGGAAAACTTCCAAACTCACTTTATGAGGCCCGCATTACCTTGATCCCAAAACCAGACAAAGACCCCATCAAAAAGGAGAATTACAGACCAATATCCTTGATGAACATGGATGCAAAAACTCTCACCAAAATACTAGCCAATAGGATCCAACAGTACATTAAAGGGATTATTCACCATGACCAAGTGGGATTTATCCCTGGGCTGCAAGGTTAGTTCAACATCCGCAAATCAATCAACGTGATATAATACATTAACAAAAGAAAGAACAAGAACCATATGATCCTCTCAATAGATGCAGAAAAAACATTTGACAAAGTACAGCATCCTTTCTTGATCAAAACTCTTCAGAGTATAGGGATAGAGAGTACATACCTCAATATCATAAAAGCCATCTATGAAAAACCTACAGGGAATATCATTCTCAATGGGGAAAAACTGAGAGTTTTCCCCCTAAGGTCCGAAACGCGGGAGGGATGTCCACTATCACCACTGCTATTCAACATGGTATTAGAAGTCCTAGCCACAGCAATCAGACAACAAAAAGAAATCAAAGGCATCCAAGTTGGCAAAGAGGAAGTCAAACTCTCACTCTTTGCAGATGATATGATACTGTATGTGGAAAACCCAAAAGCCTGCACCCCAAAACTGCTAGAACTCATACAGGAATTCAATAAAGTAGCAGGATATAAAATCAGTGCACAGAAATCAGTGGCATTCCTATACACCAACAACAAGACAGAAGAGAGACAAATCAAGGAGTCGATCCCATTATAATTGCACCCAAAACCATAAGATACCTAGGAATAAATTTAACCAAAGAGGCGCAGAAAAATATAAAATACTCATGAAAGAAATTGAAGAAGACACAAAGAAATGGAAAAATGTTCCATGCTCATGGATTGGAAGAACCATCATTGTGAGGATGTCAATGCTACCTAGAGCAATCTACACATTCAATGTAATCCCCATCAAAATACCATCCAGTTTTTTCAAAGAAATGGAACAAATAATCCTAAAATTTGTATGGAACCAGAAGAGACCCCGAATAGCCAGAGGAATATTGAAAAAGAAAAGCAAAACTGGCGGCATCACAATTCCGGACTTCCAGCTCTATTACAAAGCTGTCGTCATCAAGACAGTATGGTACTGGTACAAAAACAGACACATAGATCAATGGAACAGAATCGAGAGCCCAGAAATGGACCCTCAACTCTATGGTTAACTGATCTTTGACAAAGCAGGAAAGAATGTCCAATGGAAAAAAGACAGTCTCTTCAACAAATGGTGTTGGGAAAATTGGACAGCCACATGCAGAAGAATGAAGCTGGACCATTTCTTTACACCACAGACAAAAATAGACTCCAAATGGTTGAAAGACCTAAACGTGAGACAGGAGTCCATCAAAATCCTAAAGGAGAACACAGGTAGCAACCTCTTCGACCTCAGCCACAGCAACTTCTTCCTTGAAACATCTCCAAAGGCAAGGGAAGCAAGGGCAAAAATGAACTATTGGGATTTCATCAAGATAAAAAGCTTTTGCACAGCAAAAGAAACAGTCCACAAAACCAAAGACAACCGACAGAATGGGAGAAAATATTTGCAAACGACATATGAGATAAAGGGCTAATATCTAAAATCAATAAAGAACTTATCAAAGTCCACACCCAAAGAACAAATAATCCAATCAAGAAGTGGGCAGAAGACATGAACAGACATTTTTCCAAAGAAGACATCCAAATGGCCAACAGACACATGAAAAAGTGCTCAACATCGCTCGGCATCAGGGAAATCCAAATCAAAACCTCAATGAGATACCACCTCACACCAGTCAGAATGGCTAGAATTAACAAGTCAGGAAATGACAGATGTTGGCAGGAATGTGGAGAAAGGGGAACTCTCCTACACTGTTGGTGGGAATGCAAGCTGGTGCAACCACTCTGGAAAACAATATGGAGGTTCCTCAAACAGTTGAAAATAGAGCTACTATACGATCCAGCAATTGCACTTCTGGGTATTTACCCCAAAGATACAAATGTAGGGATCCGAAGGGGTACGTGCACCCCAATGTTTATAGCAGCAATGTCCACAATAGGCAAACTGTGGAAAGAGCCAAGATGTCCATCGACAGATGAATGGATAAAGAAGAAGTGGTATATATACACAATGGAATATTATGCAGCCATAAAAAGGAGTGAGGTTGCCGTTTGCAACGACGTGGATGGAACTGGAGGGTGTTATGCTGAGTGAAATAAGTCAACCAGAGAAAGACATGTATCATATGACCTCACTGATATGAGGAATTTTTAACCTCAGGAAACAAACTGAGCATTGCTGGAGTGGTAGGGGGTGGGAGGGATGGGGTGGCTGTGTGATAGGCATTTGGGAGGGTATGTGCTATGTTGAGCACTGTGAATTGTGCAAGACTGTTGAATCATAGATCTGTACTTCTGAAACAAATAATGCCATATATGTTAAAAAAAAAAAAAAAAAGGAGATAGCAGGAGGAGAAGAATGAAGGGGGGGAAATTGGAGGGGGAGATGAACCATGAGAGACAATGGACTCTGAGAAACAAACTGAGGGTTATAGAGGGGTGGGGGGTGTGGGGATGGGTTAGCCTGGTGATGGGTATTAAAGAGGGCACGGACTGCGTGGAGCACTGGGTGTTATGCACAAACAATGAATCCTGGAACACTACATCCAAAACTAATGATATAATGTATGGTGATTAACATAACAATAAAAAATAAAAAAAATAAACAAATGATGACAAAAGAAAATTATAACCTAAGACATCCAGGGATGTTCTGGGTCTAGCAAGGAAAAAAATAACTGTACCCTTTTAGAGTTGCAAAACAACCATCATGAATTGTCAGGATCCACCACAGTTTAAGTTGGATTGCATTTGGAGTTAATTTATTTGGGACAACACTCCGGGGATATAAGACTAAACACCTGGTAAGGACCTATGGAAAAACTGGTAAGGATCATTGGAAAAACAGATGGCTCATGCTAGGTGAAGTAGAAGTAGCAGCATTGTGATGACACTTGGTGGGAGCAAGCTAGAAATCTGGCAGATGATGGTATTTATGAAAAGTCCCAGAGGGTAGACACAGGTTCACAAATACAACAGGAATGATGGAATCCTGGGGGAAAAAAAAAAAAAAAAAAGAGGCTGCCTAGGATCACTTAACCTCCATAGGCTGGTGGATGCAATCATCATAAAGAGAGGTAGGGTAGGAAGGATAGCCAGAGGGGTTTGGCTGAAGAGTGTTATGGAGATGGTTAACAGAATATGTCACCTCTAGGGGAAGAATAAATGGGCAGCCAGCAGGGGTACTGTTCATTTTGTGTCAGCGGAAGAGGGTAAGCTGGACATCTTAAAGGCTTAGTGCTGGCTTTCCCATAAAAAGTCCCCATCCCTAATCCAGTTCCCGGACCTAAGCAAGTTTCTCAACCCAGAACTCTCTGAAGTGGTCTTGATGGCATAATGAGAAAGAGGCTATGAATAGGCCTAACAGCATGAACTCCTTTTTACCAAGGCTCATTTAGTTACTACTGTCACCAGATGGCACTATTCTTCAGGAATTCCTATTGTCCACTGGGTGGCCAGTTGTACATTGAATCCTTTCCACTCTGGAAAGGTTATATATTTAATCTAATAAGAAAAGACACATTCTGAATATGCAATTGCTTTTTATCCTCTCAAGGCTCCAATTAGTACCATTTTTCAAACAGGGTGTTTAGTGTTTGGTTTACCATCATGGGGTATCGCATATCAAAACAGACCAAGGGATCCTTTTTCTCTCAGTGGAAGTATGGAAGTGCATCCAGGACTATGGGATCCCCCCTTCTTTTCTTTTTTTTTAAGATTTTATTTATTTATTTGATAGAATGAGAGAGCATGAGCAGGGAAAGGGAGAAGCAGATTCCCTGCTGAGCAGGGAGCCTGATGCAGGACTCCATCCCAGGACCCTGGGATCATGACCTGAGCTGAAGGCAGACGCTTCACAGACTGAGCCACCCAGCCCCCCCGGGATCCCCACTTCTTACCATATACTGCACCACTCAGAAGACGCCCAGATGCTAGAATATTGGAATATCCAACCAAAGGTACAATTAAAATGCCAACTTATGGGCAATACTCTGCAAGTTTATGGAATCCATCCTCCAGTATGCAATATATTAGTTGTAGGAAACACTTTAATATGATAGTTTATCCCTAGTGGGGTGAGTAGGGGGTGTGGAACAGGAGTTGTTTCGCTTAGCATCACTCCCGATGAACCACTGGGGGACATTTTGTTTCTTGTTTCTGAAATTCTATAC
Source organism: Zalophus californianus (assembly GCF_009762305.2). NCBI lineage: Eukaryota > Metazoa > Chordata > Mammalia > Carnivora > Otariidae > Zalophus > Zalophus californianus. Next base: position 16,015,863 of record NC_045599.1, read on the forward strand.
TCTGCCTGATTAGACATCCCGGTCCCCCAAAGGGTCAATCTTTTTCCAGGAAACACATGAAAAGTCCTATTGAACTCTAAACTGTGGCTGCTACCCTGTTTCTCTGGAGTCTTTGTGTTTATGGACTAGTGGGCAAGATGAGGAATTACCATCTTGCCTTTTTTACTTCTTTGATACAAATTATCCTGAACTGGATTTTCTGGAGGAGTATAAGATGTTTATTAGTGACTAAAACCTATCAAAGGAGGAAAATACTAGCTGGGTTGGATATAGAGAGAACTTGAACTGTGAAGTTTATTTTACAGCTATTGCCAACTAGTGGGGAACTTTGAAGCAAGTGTTATTTGTCAGAGTGGTCCTGCGCCAAGTAGAAAAGGCGGGGGATTTACACCCCTACCTCATTAAGTTGCTAAATACTGACCACTCCAAGCAGATGCTGAGAACTGGTATTTGTCACTGTCTGTTGATAGTACTTCCCAGAGTGGACAAAGAGTTCTTCCTGGAAGGGAGATCTGAATAAAGCATCTCCATGTCTACCTCACATGTGATCCGCCGTAACACTGACTTAGACCCAAGGACCAATTTTATGATAAACAGGTAGGACAGGCATGTAATCCTATCACATGACCTGGAAGCTGCTGCATAAGAGAACATTGGTTCTCAGCCAAGTTACTAAACATAGGGATGATTGTTTTGGGTGGGACCCTGAAAATATATTTGATACAGGATACAGTGTTGAACCAGTGGCTATTGCTGCATCTCCAATAGTTAAAAAAAAATCTGCTCTTTCTTATAGAGCAGCAGAGAAAGAAGTTATTGTACACTTGGATGTAATCAACACTGATAAGCATGAAGACCTGGGGGCCTAAGACTGCTAATAGATACCACAGAAAGGGTCGAGTATGTCTGGAGGCTGGAAATCGCTAAGGTGCCCCTTGATATTTCAACAATCAGGGAAAACAGTAAATGTGCAATTTCAGCAGTCCGAGATAACTAGGGGCTCATACTTCTCAGAGATTAAATCTAGGCCATTCCACTGGGTGAACAACCTAGATCAGTAGAAGTAATGACAAAGGGAAAAAGAAATGTAGAACAGGTGACAGGAGAGAGCCGATGAATAGCACTTACTACCTTGGAACCTCTTGGAGCCATAGAACTCCAGCTTGTTTAATAACAAGTTCTAGCTTCTTACTGATCCTCTTGTTGTTTCTGGTTTGTTTTGTTTTTGTTTTTAGAGAGATTGTGACTAGCCAATGGCTTGAGATCTCAGTAACCAAATATATGCAATATGGAGCATATATAGATCTGTGTCATGCAAGGGAAAATTACTAGCAAACCCTAGTAATTCCTCATTCTAAATACTCACAATTTAACCTCTGAATTCACTTGAAACTGCAACGTACAAATTTAACCACCTCAACCAATTAGACTGAGTACTCTTTGTCCCTGTGTAGGACAATTATGAGACAGTTCTATCCCCACATGTCCGTAGTGGTAACCCACTACTTGTCAAACCTGTTGGCTCTTTGGTCTTACCCCTCTTTTTCTACTTCCTCATTTGTGCTTCTTTATCACTTCTTAAATAAGCTACTTGTGCTCAGTACCGTGTCTTGTGTCTGCTCCAGAGGAGGTATTCGAACTAAGACAATGATAATTTTCATGATTACGCTCATTGTTAAGTTTTCTGTGGGGAAACCATGCTCCCAAAGCAGAATTATACTTGAGAAGCTAAATCTAAGTTGTCTGCTCTTGATACCACTCTGAGAAACAAAGGCTAGTTAAGCACATTCAGGTTATCATGTTCCACTGACAATTGAGTCAGTTGATTGACAATGTATTTAATATATGGAAGAGTTTTCTGTGTACATTACATATTTTGGCTTCCAAAGAAACTGTTTTACCCTTGCTCAATGGTGTGCTCTTTGAGGGCTTGAATGCAGTTCAGCTAAGAGGTAAGGTAAAAACCCTGTTCTACATACCTTTGAAGAAATGAGGGGCACCTGGGTGGCTCAGTTGGTTAAGCGACTGCCTTCGGCTCGGGTCATGATCCCGGGGTCCTGGGATCGAGTCCCACATCGGGCTCCCAGCTCTGTGGGGAGCCTGCTTCTCCCTCTGACTCTCTCCCCTCTCATGCTGTTTCTCTCTTGCTCGCTCTCTAATAAATAAATAAAATCTTTAAAAAAAAAAAAAAAAAAGAATTTGATGACCTGCCTGAAATATTGCTCCATATTACTGTAATTTCCAAGCTGAAGCTGTTATTACCGTCCATACATTTGGTCTCACCCTACACACTTCATCTGTCCCTTTCCATAGTCAGGGATGTTTAAGGAATCATGTGTTCCTACTGGCCTATTCTGGGCAGTTGGGCACTGTTCTGACTTTATACCAATCTCCAATAAAGTTGCCGTTTTACTTTTCCTACCCATAACCTTGTCCAGTTTCTTTGGTTAGCCAGTGTTTCATCTGCCTTCCCCCACATACTCCCAAACCACTGTAAAAATATGACCAAAGCTGACCAATCAAGTGATCTCTAACAAAACTCTAGCCTTGTTTTATATTACATGAAGGTGGATAATAAAGTTGAGGATCAAAGGACCTTTGGACATCTCATTCCTAAGACTGGAGGGATGTTATCTAAGGCCTTGTTATAGAGTATACCACTTACCCTTTGGGACTTGAACCAAAATTCCAAAATAACAAGAACAGTCTCATTCTGTGTCCTGCTAGAGGGCAAGGATTATGGAGGAGAGGATTCCTGATGACTTTGTGTCTCTTGTAGTCATCTGTAACTTCTGCCTTTCCAGATTACATGTAATAATTTCATTTCTTTGCTTCTTCATGTCTTTCTCTTTCTTTTCTTTCTTTCTTTCTTTCTTTTTCTTTCTTCCTTTCTTTCTTTCTTTCTTTCTTTTTTTCTTTCTTTCTTTCTTTCTTTCTTTCTTTCTTTCTTTCTTTCTTTCTTTCTTTCTTTCTTTCTTTCTTTTTCTCCTTTCTTTCTTTTACTAATATTGGAATTCTGCCATATGAAATGGAATGAAATTCTGAATTTCTACTCATTGTCTGGCTCTCATTTGTTAAGTCCTACTCCGTACTTCACTCCAAGTAAAATGTTTCTGTCATTTACCTATCATATTCCTATATGATTCTTTAAGATAAAATGGTAGTTAATATTGTTTTCAGAATGTCTATCCTAAGAAGAGATAAATGTTAAAATTTTATAACCATAAAATAAAAGTAGAGTGTTTTTAATGCATGTTTTTTAGAAGGGAAAATGGATTTGGCACTTAACTTGAAATCTATATATAAAAATAATGAGCTCTCCTCTTGGGGACTTTTTCCATTACTATAATGTTCCATACTCTAAAAAATACAATAGGGTTGCTCTCTCTTCATATATCTCTTTTTATATTGAATATATATTTTAAAAAGATAATAGTGGTATATTAAATTTTCATTCATTATTGAAAATAAATACATAATAAATATTTTGGAAATATAACTATTTTCTTGAAAATATTTTAAGAAATGTCAAACTTGATTTTTCAGAGAGTCCCATAAATATACTTTCTATTATCTAGTCCTCCCATTATTATCATTTAGACTTTAACAAAATACTTCCTTGGACTTTGGAATGTATTTTTCTCTGCAGTCTGAGACTCTTGAGCTGGAAGTGACTTTTGGGGTTAAGAATGACTCTGGGATAGGGCTGTGGTAATAACATCGTTTGGGTCCTTTGGGATAAGGGATATGGAGTCAAATTGTCCTGGAAGTAAATATTCTATGTAGAATGTTAAATCTACTACCCTTGCAGAAGAAACACCCTGAATTTGAATATCTTGAATATCTTGTGTTACTCTTTTTTTTTTCCAGTAGTCCAGTTGTATACCAGCTTTCACAGGTGGCAACATGAAGGCAACATTTAAACTAAATTTAAATATTAGCTCTTATCTGATAAATGAATCTCAGAAACGAGTTTATTTACCTACTTTCTTTTTTGAATTTTACCATCACTTCTCATCATGAATAACTGCATAAGATATAGTTAACTTATTTGCAATTTAGCAGGTCAGAAAAAAATGTCCCTTGTGTTAATTAAAACCTACCTAAATTACCAAATTTTTTTCCTCTCAAAATTTCTTTTTACCTAGGTGAGTTTCATTTTCATTCTCTCCAGGACTTTTCTATGGTTTTCTTAAACTGAATTACCAGACAACAAAATTAAATATGAGTGAGTGACTAAAGAACAGTGGAGGGCACCTGGGTGGCTCAGTCGGTTAAGTGTCTGCCTTCAGCTCAGGTCGTGATCTTGGGGTCCTGGGATCGAGTCCCGCATTGGGCTCCCTGCTCCTCTGGGAGCCTGTCTTCTCCCTCTGCCTCTGCCTCTATCTCTCTTTCTCATGAATAAATAAAATCTTTTTAAAAAATGAACAGTGTAAGAATTCTGTGTGTGCATGCAGTGCTGTAGTGTAAAGTGCCCTTCCTCACACTGTATTATATTGAAAATGATTATATTTTACTACATACTGGAATAAACAGAAGAGACTAGTTTCTGTTGGTTAGATATCGCCCCTTGGGAAATCTGGCTAGTCCAGCCCTTCCCTGAATCCACAAAATCTGATGAGGTTGATATCTTAGCATGCCTGTAAATCACTAGCACCATAGTAGTGTGTTCTGACATATTGGTTGGAAAGCCCTGCTCTATTGCTTTTTAAGATTTGATAATTAATTACACAGTATTCCATTTTTTTTCCCCTCATGTTTGATTTATGATTTGGGGTGTTTTAGGTGTGGAAGGTAATATTAAGTCTCTCATTTTTCACTTTTAATGAAAATGATCTATCTCTTTATGCAAAGTTTGTAATATTTATTATTTCTGTACAATGAGAAGTGTTAAAATGAGCAAGTTTCTTCTATTCTCCTTTTCTCTACCACCTGATATAAATATAAAATAATAATATATCTCTATAATTATTATAGGATAATAACATAGAATAATTATATTTCTATAATTATTTCCTTCAAATTGTTAAATATGATTCAATCTCTTATGGTAGATTGTTTTCTTCTAAGAGTTTTATGGTTTCTGCTCTTACCTTCAGATTTTAATCCATTTCCAGTTAATTTTTGTGTATGGTGTAAGATAGTAATAATAGTTTTGTTCTTTTGCATGTGACTATCCAGTTTTCCCAGCACTATATTTACTGGAGAGATGGCACTTTCCCCCTTGTGTATACTTGGCTCCTTTGCTATCAATTGATTGAACATACAATGATAGGTTTATTTCTGGGCTCTCTGTTTTGTTCTGTTAATCTTTATGTGTTCTTATGACAATACCATACTGTTTTGATTACTATAGATTTGTAATATAGTTTTTTTTAAAGATTTTATGTATTTATTCGACAGAGAGATAGCAAGAGCAGGAACACAAGCAGGGGGAGTGGGAGAGGGAGAAGCAGGCTTCCCGCGGAGCAGGGAGCCCCATGCGGGGCTCGATCCCAGGACCCTGGGATCATGACCCGAGCCAAAGGCAGACACTTAACAACTGAGCCACCCAGGCACCCCTGTAATATAGTTTGAAATGAGGGAGCATGGTGGCTCTAGCTTGGTTCTTTTTTTCTCAAGATTGTTTTGGCTATTCAGGGTCTTTTTTGGTTCAACACAAATTTTAGGATTGTTTGTTCTATTTCTGTGAAAATTGTCATTGGAAATTTGATAAGGATTGCATTGAGTCTGTAAATTTTCTCTGGGTAGTATGGTCATTTTAACAATATTAATCCTTCCAATCCATGAGCACAGTTTATCTTTCCGTTTGTTTGTGTCATCTTGAGTCTGTTTCATCAGTATCAAAGTACGGGTCTTTCGCCTCCTTGGATAAATTTAATCCTTGACATTTCATTCTTTTGATGCATTTGTAAATGGGATTGTTTTCTTAATATCTCTTTCTGATAGTTCACTGTTAGGGTATAGTAATGCAATAAATTTTTGCATATTGATTTTGTAACCTGCATCTTTACTGATTTTGTTTATCTGAACAGATTTTTTGTGGAGTCTTTAGGGTTTTCTATAAATTAAATCATGTCTTCAGCAAATAGTGACAGTTTTATTGCTTCCTTTCAAATTTGGATGCCTTTTATTTCTTTTTCTTACCTATTTTCCCTGGCTAGGATTTCCAAAACTGTGCTGAATAGAAGTGGCAAGAGTGGACACCTCTTTCTGGTTCCTGATCTTAGAGGAAAAGCTTTTAGCTTTTTGTCATTGAGTATGTCAGCTGTGGGCTTGTCATACATGGCCTTTATTATGCTGAGGTGCCTTTGCTCTACCCGCCCTGTTGAGAGTTTTTTATCATACATGGGTATTGGATTTTGTCACATTCTTTTTTCTGCATCTACTGAAACAGTCCTACGATTTTTATATCTCATTTGTTAATGTGGTGTTTCATGTTGGTTGATTTGAAGTTGTTGAGCCATCCTTCCATCCCTGGAATAAATACCCCTTGATCATGGTATATGATCCTTTAAATATATTAAATTTGGTTTGCTAATATTTTGTTAAGGATTTTTGAATCTGTGTTCATCAAGGGTATTGGCCTATAGTTTTTTTTTGTTTGTGTGTTCATTTGGGTTTTTTGTTTATTTGCTTTTTAGTGTCCTTGTCTGGTTTCTGTAACAGAGTCATGGTGGCCTTGTAAAATGAGTTTGGAAGCATTCCTTCCTCTTCAGTTTTTTTGGAACAGTTTGGGAAGGATAGGTATTGAGTCTTCATTGAATGTTCAGTAGAATTCACCAGTAAAGCCATCTGGTCCCAGTTGAAGGTTTGCCAAGACCTGTCTGTGTTCCAAAGAAAGGAATCTCAATTAGCACCCAGTTTCGGGCTGATTGGAAGCCACACCCTTAGGCAGCAGCTTCTAAAGTATGAAAATATATGCAGTCCTCTGGGACCACAATGGTAAACCTGGCCTCCTGTTCAGGAGATCTGGAGGTGTTTGACATTTGCAAAAATTGGGTCTCTTGACGAGTGTATAAGCTCCTTTCTGAGAGGTACTTCCACGCTGTAGCCAGTCCTAGGGAAAGTGCAAAGATGGCTTTCCCTGCTTCCATTCCCTGAGAGCACCTCTGTGGCCTCTTCTTATGTGCCAAACCTAAAGTCTGCCCTTAAGGCTGGAGCTCTAAGACAAGTAAGTAGATTTTTTTCATAGGAAGGCTTGGGATATATTTCATTCTGCTGTCTTTGAGGGCTGACAGGCTGCCAAGAACTGTCTGTTTAGTTGTGTCTGGTTTGTGGGGCCCAGAGAGGCAAGCACCCCTGGCCAGCAGAGCCAGGTGATTGGGGAGGGGAGTCCCCTGTGTGGGCCCTGTGTGCCAGCCAGCTTTTGCGAGGCAAGTTGAGTGCAGGGCCCAGAAAGATCCACTGGCTTTAGCTTTAGTGAGGCAGTGGGAGAGCACCGGGTCAAGGCACATCCACTGGTTTTAGTGAGGGTGTGGTAGAGCTCTGGGGTGGGGCATGCCTGCCAGCTTTAGTGGGGCAACTGGGGAGTGCCGTGACTGTGCAAATCTTCTGGCACTGGCCAGGTGGAAAGAGAGTGCAAAAATGGTGCCTGCCCATGCCTGTGTCCTGGAGAGAGTCCCAAGAGGCCCTGTCTCTCTGACGGATGCTTTAAAGATCAGCAAATGAATCTTCTTCACAGTCTAAGGCACTTTTCAAAGAGCTTCTTTTGCACTGGGTTCTGGGGTGCCGGGAGCCCTTGGACATCAGAATCTCGGCTCCCTGCAGCCCTTTCTGACTCCGAGATGTAAGCCGTGTTGGTTTTCAAAGTCAGATGTTTGGGGGTTCACGTCTCTCTGGTTCAGGTTGCAAGGGTTGGCATCCCTTATGTGGGGCACAGACCTCTTACTCCTCAGGGAGAAGCTATGCTCCATATTCGTGAGATCCCTACAGCCCTGGGAGTGGAATTTTTGATGAGACCACATTTCTTCCTCTGCTACATGTCTTAATGTGGCCCTTATCCTTTGTTGCAGAGGAGCTTTTCAGCTGGTTTTCAGGTCTTTTTCAGGAGGAGTTGTTTGATAGGTAGCAGTACATTTGGTGTGACCAAGGAAGGAGATGAAGTAAAGGTCTTTCCATGCTGCCATCTTGGACTGCCTCTTCTGTCTCTAATCCTTTTGTTGTTTAATTACATTTCTTTTTGGTTGCTTTTGAAATTATGTTTGCAGAATGACTAGTTCTTTTATGTGTTGCCCAATATTGTTTGCAATTCCCTGAGATATTTGTCTTTTTATTCCTAACTTCTGGCAGGCTTGGATCATCTCTCTTCTCCAGGCCCACTTCATCTTGACTTAGGAGATGTTACACACTTTCGCTTTCCTTGACCTCCTTGACATAGTTTCCTCCTCCTTTCCCCTTGACATAGTTTCCTCCTCCTTTCCCCTTGACATAGTTTCCTCCTCCTTTCCCCTGATTTTCTCAGTTCCAGGATACTGCTCCTTGGTGTTCTTGGCACATACCAGGCATGTTCTTGAGAGACTTGGCTGTCTCTTTTGCTGGAATGTTTTCCTCTCATATGTCAACACACCTTGCTGTCTCACTTGCTTCTGGTCTTTTTCTCAAAAGTCATGATGAAGCCTTCCCTGGCTACCCACTCTACAACTTCAGTCCTCTTCCAGAATCTCACATTCCCCTTCCTGTTTTTTCTCCTTAGTTATTAACACTGCCTGTGCACTATTTCACTGCTTTATCTTGTGTCTTTCCCACTAGAATAAAAAACCCTTAAAGAAATTTTGTCTCTCTACTACTTTATTTCCTGCACCAGATACAGAATGGGAATTCATTAAATAGTCTTAAACGAACAAATGAATAGAGGAGTTACGGATCTTCTCAACTTTATTTTCCAAGTATTTCATTTAAATGTTACTTTTTCACCATCAGATTTTTCACTTGAACATGTTCTTTTTCATAACCCCATGTTTTGTTTCTTACAGCTTTCTATACCACTTAATCCTATTGATGTAATATTTTCCCTATACTTTCTGAAGCTCTGAAGCCATTTTAATGCTTTTCTTCTGTTTATTGCATTCCACTACTCTTCAACTTCCTTTAATCTATTTTTTTTTCTCAGAAAAATACATGGTGCACTAAAATAGCTGATCGGAAGTTTTTGTGCATGTTGTTGCTTATGGATTACCAGGCTTCAGTGTAGAGTATTAGGGCTAGAACTTTTTTTATTGTCAAATACCCAACTCTTAGTATCTTTGAGTTTTTCTCTGGGGCTGGTAAGGTTTCCTAGAGAAGACTTATTCCCTCTGATAACCAAGAGGCTGCCAGTGTTGTCAGACCAAATAGAGGGAGGACAGAGCATCTCACCATTTGAGAGGAATAATTTTCTTTTATATATTTGTTTATTTATTTTTAGGAAGAATTTTTTCATTCTTCAGTATGGTTCCACATCCTCAGTGGGTGCCATATGTTTCCCAGTACCCTCTCTCCCTGGCTAAATCTCTCCAGAGAGGAAAATTCTGGTTTTATCCTGAGAGGGGGGGAAAAACTGTTTTCCTACTTCTGGGATAGGGGAAGGGATCTGTACCCCAGCTTCAGAGAGCTCTGTTCCCTAAAACTCCCTAGGTTTTCTGTGATTCTTTGGTATAGTTTGCCCTGTAATTCTTCTGTGGCCAGTTGAGAATCTGGCTTCCCTAAGTCTACGTCATGTACTACCAATATATCTGTCCTCTGGATTTCAGATTTCAGTTTGTGATCATCTTTCCCATTCTTAGTCCTTTCTGTTTTATCCTTTTTTTTTTTTTTTTTGTCTTAAATCTCTAGTGTAATTTCAGGAGTGAGCAGAGAAAAATACATGGTTCAATTCGTTCATTTAAAATGGTAACACTATTTAAAGGGTTCTTATTTTGCCTCTTTAATGAGCTCATTTCAGTGTACCTGATGCCTAATAATTTTTAGTTAAGATATTTAGACCAATATAAGAATTAGGGTCACTTAATTTCCATGTTTTTTATTTAGAAGAAAGTGAGTTATCACAGTAGAGGCGGAAAAAAACAGTATAATTTTAGGATATCCAAAGGCCAGGATATGGGCTGTAACTGTAGCATTAACTCTGTCCTCAGCCATTTCTCTACCTTACTGGTCCACAGTTTCCCACTCCGTTAGTTGATAGGTTTAGATAACTGGTCTCTGAGATCATTCTAGAATAAATATTTTACTTATTATTTATAGGCTTCCGTAGGTTTGGTTTTTTTAGCACAGGTTCCACTGAGTCACCCCCAAAATATGTAAACTGCTCATATTGTGCTACCACTTTATCAAGATTATATCTTTTTTAATTTTATTTTATTATGTTATGTTAATCACCATACATTACATCATTAGTTTTTATGTAGTGTTCCATGATTCATTGTTTGCATATAATACCCAGTGCTCCATTCATTCAATATTTCTGACTCCTATTTTTGTTGCATGTATTAGGACTGAGTTCTGACATTTGTTTCTTGTTAGCAGTACTGGAAAGAATTTAATCAGCCTCTGTTAGCAAAAATTTGCTGTGTTCACAGGCCCTGTTGAAGTTGTTATTTGTCAGATAAATAGGGAAAGCATTAGAAGTAGACAGTTACTTAGGGATCATTGATCCAATCCCCTCCTTACATAGAGGACGAAACTTAAGCCTATACAGCTGACTCTTGGTCAGCGTAGGTTTGAAGAGAGCAGGTTCACTTATGCCCATTTTTGTTATTTAAGAGTTAATAGCAAGCAAAAACCACAAGGCATTTATTTACAATTGCCCACCCCAGTCTCCACAGGATGAAAGGGAAGGCAACTGATACAGAGTTTGTACCTGAGTACCTAGGGAAGCCTGCCAGGCCAGCAGCAGCCCCTGGGGGCCCTCGGACCAGGCAGGGCTGTAGGTTACCCCTGTGCTCACATGGTGGTCAGGTTGCATGCCTGAGGCTGGTGGGCAGGAGGCTGGGCTGCAGTGGGGGAATGTGCCCAGAGGGCGGGGATGGCACTGCCCAGGTAGCCCTGAGCCCCCGGCGCCTCTGCCCCCTGAGTCCATGTTCGGGGGCAGCCACCAGCCTCAGACCCCTCTCTGAGTGGTACCCCAGCCTCACGACCCCCTTAAGGCTACAACTGCTGGTGGTCACAGGTTAGTACACCTCCAGACAGATGGGGGAGCTGGACCACACTTGTAGGCCACTGTTGCCATCCGTGGGCCAATCTGGCTGCAGCTACTGTTGAGGGGAGGCTACCAGGCTCTGGAACGTCACCATCCTGGGGCTAGGCCTGCCGCCGCCACTGATCCTGTCCCAGAGGGGTGACCTGGCCCACCTATACAGAGTTTTGTTTGGTTTTCTTTCCAATAAATATACGTACAGTACTGTAAACGTGTTTTTTTCTTCTTATGATTTTAACATTTTCTTTTCTCTAGCTTATTTTAAGAATACAGCATATAATACACATAAAATATAAAATCTGTGTTAATTGACTAGGTTATTGGCAAGGCTTTTAGTCAAAAGTAGGCTATGAGTAGTTACGTCTTTAGGAAGTCAAAAGCATATGTGGCTTTTTGACCGTATCGGGGATCGGTGGCCCTAAGCCCTGGCCTGTTCAAGGATAAACCATATAGTGATACCAATTGCATACTATCATAGTGAGATTTAATTAAACGGTACTGCCAAGACCTGAACTCTTACTATTCCAAATCCTGACGCATTCAGGATTCTGTCACTGCTGTTGCAGTCGGTTTCTTTACTTTGTTTTGTTCTGTTTTGTTCTGTTGGCCCATTGGTAAAAACATTGATTGTAAGTAGGACTCAACCCTGTCCAACTTGACTCAGCTCTTAAATTGGTAATTCAGCTTGGATTCTCAACAGTAGCCACACAGTGTACTCCTTCTTGTAGACATGTTTTACTTCTCCATTATTAGGTACTGATTCAATGCATTAATCTGTAGCTTTACTTCTTTTTTTGTTAAGACACCATCAAAGCATAGTAAAAGGGAGCTTACCAAATAACAAAATGTTATCAGAAATTGTACATGATAGCTAAAGAAAATGAGAATCCTTCTTAAAACATTAAAGACTGTTCTCTTTAGATTTGTCCAATAATTAGAATTACAGGAAAGAAATAATATTTTAACATTTTTACTCTCAGAATCTTATACCTTGTCAGTTGAATATAGCAAAAATGATTTCTTCACCTTAAGATTTATAAATCTGTATATATTTTTTTCCTTTCAGAGCAAAAATAATCTTCAAGAACAGGTAGGATGAAAGCTAGGGGCTGGGGGTGTGGAGGGAGGAGGGATTCAGTTTTACTTAAAATGGATTTACCAGAGTGTAGCTCTTTTCCATAGGTAATAATATTTATGGAAGATTTCTTTATTGCATATTTTAATTTTTTAATTTAAAAATTTTTTTTAAGTAGGCTCTATGCCCAATGGGGGCTTGGACTCATGACCTCACGATCAAGAGTCACATGATCTACCAACTGATCCAGCCAGGCACCCCTGTGCTTAGTTTTGAACATAATGAATTGTATGAATTCCATGAGGAATGTCACTAAAAATGTTAGAATAGGGATTAATAAGCATCAATAAACCTACTCATTTTCATTAACTATCTGTGAGTGCCTACTTAGATCCTGTATATTGAATAAGAAACTTGCACATTTAGAAAGGTTTTGCATAAAAAATTTTTTAACACCAAAATTTTTAAATTCATAAATTAAGAATTTTCATTTTGGTCATGACAGTTCTCTTGATGATGCATTCGACTCTTTAAAGTGGGAGAAAAAAATGCCTTCTATTCTATGGTAGGAATAAAAATGAGAATCCTACAGTCCTACTTTTTCTTTAATGTTTGCAAGCTTAGTGTTTGTATAAGTAACACAAATCATAAATTAAACTTTTCAGTAAAATGCAAAAGACTGACTAATTGTAAAATGATTTTCCATTTTGGAATTTTTTTTTTTTTATTTGAGAGAGAGAACGAACAGGGAGGAGGGGCAAGAGGGAGAGAGAGAATGAGAAGCAGACTCCCCACTGAGCAGGAAGCCCAATGTAAGGCTCCATCCCAGGACCCTGAGATCATGACCTGAGCTGAAGGCAGATGCCCAGCTGACTGAGCCACCCAGGCGCCCCTTCCATTTTGGAATTTTTAACCCACCCCAGTGGTTTCTAAGACTCATCAACTAATTATTGATACCATAGTTTTAGAATATTCTTGAGTGTTTACTTCTGTGATGTGGTTCCAGAGATGTGATTTGAGTAAGTCCTATTTCATTTGTATTCATTTTTGTCTTTTATAATTTTGCGACTTTGAGCTTTATTATAGTCAATTTCTTTCCATGGCTTTCACTCTTGTGAAGCAGCATATTTTTTTTTCTGTTTTCCTTAAAGAAGAGGTCATTTTCCACCAACATTACAAATATAATCAGATCGCCTCACAGAAATTGAAAGTTAGAAGGTTCTAGGAAAGCAAAAAAAAAGACATGATGACTACTACAACTTACCATACTCATATAATAAACTTCATGTATGTTAATCCATGGCTTTTCTTTCTCTAACCTGTAGGGTTTCTTAAATCTCTTTAATTCAGATGCAAATAGAATTCACATACTAAAATGGGGAAGCTTCCAGAGTGGGTAAAGGGAGAATTGTTACTAAAGAAAATAAAAATAGAGTGTTTTTCTGGTTGTGAATGGGAGGCTGTTTAATTAAGGTGGCTTGTTTTGAGTCAACAAGCCTGCCTGGGTTTTATCGAATCAGAATTTCCAGAGGTTGGATCAGGACATCTGCATGTTCAGCAGCCCTTCTAGGTGTTTCTGATATGCAGTAGGAGAGTAGGAGAATAGGTAAGCCAGATAATAGAACAGTAGGGACCTGGATGTTGCCCTTGGTGACACAGAAAGAAGGGGAAATGGTTCTGTATATTTAATGTTTGACAGTACTATCCATTGCTTTTATAAATTTCTCAAAGGAAAGCATGTAAATTGAGGCTGTTGTCAGTGGTTAATGCTAATTTGAACAAAACCTAAGATTGGATAAGTACATATATTCTCAAGTTGAGTAAGCTCTATATAAAGTAATATGTGTGTGAATAAGCAAATAATGACCTTTCCCCAAAAGAGTAACATCCATCTGAATAAATTGTATTAAATACTTTGTAACCCATACATCTGAAAAAGTTGGCCTCAATGGATAGAATGAATTGGATAGAATTATAAAGGAGAAAACTGTGATATATAAATAAAATTGTGCTTTTATGCTTTTTTCCTTTTATATATAGAAGAAAACATATAAATGGGAAACACACTTTTATTGCAACACCAACCAAGGAATTTCAGGTTTCACTGTGTGTATTTCTGTGTCCTTGGGTCTGTCAAGTTGAAGGTGTGAGAACATTGAGCCAGCTAAATGCTGCCATGGGCAGGAAATTTTTATTATCATGATAGCTGTGGAGCTGGGCTTAGGGAATAATTTCTTTCTTAAAATCTGTCTCTAAGTATGGTAGTTTTCCTGAAATGTCATTATTATGTATTTGGAAGTTAGTAAAAATGTTAGGGGTAGTCACAGAGGCAATAAGTCAAACACTTTTCACTTTTGCAGGATTGTTCAGTGATTGGTTCCACCATTAAACTTTAATTTTTCTTTTGTGCAGAATGAATATGCTGAGTTGCTTTTGCTTTGAAGCATTTATCTTTGTTCTAAAGTACATTGGTATCCCTTTCCTAACACTGGTGTATCTTTGGATTTACTGAGGAATGAAGGAGCTTGAAAATATATTCAAGTGTAGCCATTTTTGTATATGCATAAAAACAGACAGTAGCTGTGTAAATTTACTTAATAATTGCAAATAAATCAGTTAAGAATCACAGTTTCCTCTCATGTGGTATTAAGTATAGGGCAGAGCTCTATCATTCTCTTTATTCTCTTTTCTTCCTCTTTTTTTTTTATCTCTCTCCCCCTTTACTCTCCTTACCTATTGCAGTTCATCAGCCCAGTAGAGAACATACTGATCATTTTCAATGGCTTTGTTTCTTATGACCTGGTGGGTAGCTAATCTTAGAGAAGAACCCAAAGAGGAAGAGGCATCTATTAAATCATCTGGCCTGGAACTGAATCTTTTTGGAAAATTGGACTTTGATTTCTAAAACAGGGATAATCGAGGGAAAACTAAGTCTTTTGGTCAATGTACTATAAACTTTTTTGGGGGAAAATGACTTTTTTACTTAAAAAATATTTTGCTGGAAAACAGAAAACTTTGTTTCACTGAATATTCAAATGAATATGTTTGCCTCTAATCATCATGTAGAACAAAGCAATCAGAATATTGAAGAAAGAAAAAGTCTGTATGAGGTGAATTCAAAAAATTCGTCGGAAGAAGGTTCTCTTCATGGAAATTCTGCAAAGAATTACAGGCAAAAAACACTGTATTGGCTTAATATTTACTAACAAAATTTCATATATATTTAAAACAGTCATGCTTTTGGTTAAAAAAAAAGAGGAACATGGCATACAGATTGCAGATTATAAACAAATTACCAGTGTGTAATTAATCTTGTCAAAGATAAATGCACTGAACTGAATTAATAGGCAAGGAAGACTTTATTCAGAATTATTGTAATAAGGGAGAGGGAGTAACTTCACCATGGTTCAAACAAAAGTCTAGTGGAAAAGTGGTGGGAGACACGAGTGGGGGGGATTGGTTAGTCAGTTAGGCCCTTGCACTTCTTTAAGTTAGGATCATACCCTTCCACAGAGACCGGGAGACAGGGGAACTGTCTTAGTTGGCTTGGGCCGCCATAACAGAATACCATAGGCTGAGTGGCTTTAACTACAGAGATTTATTCTCTCTTGCTTCTGGATGCTGAGAAGTCCAAGATAAAGGAGGCAGCAGGGTCAGATTCTAGTGAAGGCTCTCATCCTGGCTTATAGATGGTGGTCTTGCTGTGTGCTCACAAAGCAAACCAAGAGAAAGAGAGGGAGAGAAAGAGATGGGCTGGTATGTCTTTCTCTTTTGTAAGGACACCAGTTTTGTTGGATCAGGGCTTCACCCCTGTGATCTTGTTTAACTTTAATCACCTACTTAATGGCCCTGTTTCCACGACTGTCCAGTGTGGATTTTGGGGCTTCAACATATAAATTTTGCCCATAGCAGGCACTGTCTTCCTTGATCATTACATTTCAAAGGGACGGCACCCAAGTCCTTGAGAAAGACATTTCTGGGGTGTAAATCTGGTGAGAGACTGGGAGAAGATTTATATCCCAAAGAGGTAGAGAAAGAATTTACAATTGCCAGTTTTCCAAAGTAAATGATCTAAGAAAAGGGAGGTCAGGGACTGTAGTCGGGAAGAAATCCGTCTGAAGTTTAGTCAGGTTGAGGGAACTTTGAGGCCATCCTGGCCAACCTGTGGGTCATCATTGCTTCGTGTACTCTCTAAAAAAGAAATTGCCACAACTTTGTCTTTTCATTTATTCTAAATCTAGCAAAGAATATTCGTGCATTAGCCAAACCATGTCCTGGAGGACCTGGGAAGTGCTGCGTAATGCATTAAGTGGTAACATTTTGATTAATATTTTCAGATTATTTTGCTGCTTGTTAGCTACAGGGGCATAGATATGGGATCTTTGTTTAATAATAAATTCTTTGTGTCCCTCAGAATTTCATTGTCCTTAGGCCAATTATCTCAATTATCCATTATATATATATATATATATATATATATATATATATATATATATATATATATATAGGCTAGGACTAAGCGCCCAGGCCCCTAAAAGCAGAGGTCAGCCCTCAATTTATCTTTGAATATAAGGAGAAAGACCAGGTTGTAAATCTGTGTTTTGAGGGAAAACAGTGTCAAGGGAATATAAAGAGAAAGGAAGAAAGTAGGAAAAAAAAAAAAAAAAAACAGAAAGAGGGAATGTCTTCTCTTGGGTTGGTATTAATATCAACTCTGGGTGAGGTTGGCAAATTGTCAGACATTCTCACTCTCTTGCAAGTCAGCTGCTCACAAAGGGGCTTTTCAGTTTATTGACAGTTTGATGAACTTTTAGTTAACTGGATAAAGAACAGGGGTGGGACTGGAATTAAGTGAGCGAGACAGGTGCCTCTGGGTGCAAAATTTAAAAGGACACACAAAATCAAAAAACTGAGAGAAAGTGGGATTGAGATTACTGATTTTTCTTTTGGCTGAGGGTCTAGTATGGCTCTATAAGGCACTATGAGTGATCTTGTCTTGGTTAAAAATAGTTATATTTTGTTTCCCATGGGTTTTTGCATTCTGGAGCACTGGGTGTTATACGCAAACAATGAATCATGGAACACTACATCAAAAACTAATGGTGTAATATATGGTGATTAACATAACATCATAAAAAAATGTAAAAAAAATATCACCTTAAACATTATGTATATTGTTTGCCAAACTTTTTGGCATATCCTTAAATTTTGCAGTCAAGATGCATGCCTCACTGTGTCAGCCTATCCCTACTCAGCTAAAGGAAAAAGAAATGGTACTTTCCCTCTAGATTTAGAATTTATTTTCAGTCTTTCTGATTGGGTAGAGTAAGTCTAGAAAGTATTATTGAAGAAGTGCTTTTCTTGGTGGGTACTAACAGAGAATAACATTGGTCTAGTTAAAAAGAGCATTGTTCATTTCCCCACAGGTCACTCAGTGACACTTGGGAAGGGAAAACTTTTGCCAAGAAGGAAGTTTGATGAAGAGAAATATTTCTGAGAGTGTACAGGTAATTCAAAGCACACAATTTAATGTCACCAATAGAGAATGTTAAATGGATAAATGGATTAAGAAACAGAATATGTGATTCTAATGCTACAATTTCATCACATTGTGTTTGTAAGTCTTTGAAACCTATCTAACCATCCGTTTTCTCCTAAAGAGGGGATTTATTCAGTCTATCTCTTGACATTCTGAAGAGAAAATGTACCTTAGTATGGTCAAAAAAATGTAAATTCAAGTTCCTGTAGGTTTAGGTTATTAAATTTCTCACTGTTTACTTAGTTGGGTACCTGGCAACAAATGAAAAAATATTTATGTTATTTATTTAAAAGATCCTTTCTGTTTTTATTAAGTTCATAGTCATTGCATGTGTAGTTAAAATACACAGGATTTAAATTTTTAAAGCAAAATAAGTGAACGAGAGAAGAGAAATACAGTATTTCTATTGGCTTAGGAGGGACTTTTACAAAACAATAAAAGTTCAGATAACTCTTGCAATTTACATGGACTACAACTACAGTAGCATGAATTAATGTTTGTATCAGGTTGGCAAACTTTTTTTTTGTAAAGGGCCAGATAGTACATATTTTCAACTTTTCAGGCTATATGGTCTCTGTTGCAACTACTCAGTCCTGCCTAGTTCTAGGAAAGCAGCTACAGGCAACAGCAAACCAATGAACATGTTCCAATAAAACTTTATTTACAAGAATAGGCACTGGCCCGGGTTTGGTCTACAGACCAGAGTTTGCCTACCCTTGTGTTAGAAGCTTCTACATGCTTTATTGGAAACTATAAACTAGGTTGTCTGCAACAGTGGGCCATACAGGAGTCATGTCATTTATTGAGCTGAGTGTCCAAGCCATTATCTAGACACGAATGAACCTTCATGACAAGACTTTGGAACCGTTTGTTTGTCTGTACCTAATCTTATCTCTTAGCATTCTGTATCCAGCAAGGTTATTTAATGTGAGATGTTATTACTAGGTAGATACGCTGTCTCTGTTTTGCCCTCTTAAAAACTCTTAAAATGTCCTGAAAATTTGATACTTTACTGAAGGCCATGAAGCTTAAGGACATTTCTGCGTGAGGACAGTTTGTTTTATTGGCCGTAATAAATGCTTCTTTATAATTAATAATTAAATAATTAAATAATTAAATAATTCTAATTAATAAATGACTCAGCTAAAACCACAGAATTGAGGTGGCCTAATGTGGAAAGTTGGCTAACTAGATATTTGGTTTTCACTTATAGTAAGCCATCTTCCCAATTTAAGGAGAATTTATGATAGCTGTAGGGACAGAGGTTAAAATGGTGCCGAAATGACACTATTTTTTAAATCAGGCTGCATGTTTGGGGAAAGCTCTTGTAAAAGAGATAGCACTTTGTTCTGTGCACTTAACAATATCTTTGTTGTTTATTCCAATTAATAGCCAGATATTATAAATGATGAGCAGGAAAATTATTTAATAATCAATGCAAACTCTTTATTTGCAAGTTTTATCATATGGAGACAGGATTCATAAAACAGATTGAGATACTAGAACACCGATGGCTTGCTTTTCTAAAGGTTATTGTAGAAATAACCAATCTATAGCCTACAAATATATGTTTGAATTTAAATTACTGGGGCTATGCAGTATTATCATGGCCGTGCCTTTGAAAGGCCTATAGCTAACCCCCACCGTTACATCTTGAGTAAGAACAGGAAAAACAGTGTTTCCCCCAATAGAATTTGAGGAAAAGTGGTTTTATCAGTAATGTGACTGAAATCAGATGGAACGACCAAGACTTCAAAGAACTTTACTGTCAGAATAAACCTCAGAGATTATTTGTTCAACCTGTTAATTGGAGGAGAAGAAGCTGATTCCCAGGGAATATAAGAGATTTTACTAAAGGTTACACACAGTATATTGCCAGATTTGCCATTAGTGTTCTGGTCTCTTTTGTTCCTGGACTCTGCTCTCAGAAGATGAACTGTCATCCACCATTAGACATAGTCACGCACACTCACACAGTTGAAACCATGCGATTATATGAAAACAAAAATCCCGGGGTCAGCATTCAGGTACTTCCAGTGAGTGTTTGCAATGTTTCTTGCATATCTAGTTCCATGAAATTAGAAAGTTTGTATTTCCACTTACATCTTCCTTACTTAGTTTTAATTTCTTTAATTCAGTAGGCTATAGATTGGTTAAAATGTCTAGGAACAAAATCGCAGGTCAATTGGATTTCCTGGAAACCATCTTAATTTACAGTTGAATGGGAGTATAGGTGTTTGGGAGGCAGCCTGTTACTGTCTACTCAGTTGAAGTAGATGGTGTTGTATCTTCATCTCTTGGTTCCTCTTTTTGGTGTCACCTCATATGGACAAGCTGATCTCCACACCTCTTTCATGGCCAGAACTAGTGTGAGGCACTTCAGACACACAAGTCAAGGACAGTTGGACTTGCCAAGATTCCCAAACGAAGCACCTCTTTGGATTTTGTGGCCTGGGAGTCTCTCTCACCCACCGTGTTCTCGGCCCATCCTTTGGCTGTTGATCTCTTCTCTGACAGTGTATGGAGAGAATGACTGGCAGTTTATGTCTGCAAGGCAGTTTTAGCTCCAGAGAAGAAACATGTGGCAATATGTATTGATAATATTTTGGTCAGAATGTTTTGCAATTAAGGTATTCAAATTGTGAGGATTAAGTAGATATAAATATAATGTATAGTTCAGATAACATTCTGGTTATGTAACATAGATTCCAAATAACCAACGGTTTCCTCAGAAGGATCTCACCACGGGAGGACTCTCCTGATCTTACACATTTAATCACAGAGCTTTAGCCAGGCTTTCTGTGATGTTCTGTATTCCCTGTTTGTATTCAGATGCCTCCTGAATTTCCTATTCTTATTTCCTTTTCTGAGTTTTATTCTTCTTTCTATTTAATATACTGTGTTCACTGAAGAGAAAGGGTGGAAGGAAAAAAACATTTATTGAGCTTTCTACTGGATGATCCCCTTGTTAGATTTTGTCCATCTGATAATCTCATATATTTACTTATTCTATTTCTAAGATGTCATTTGTTTATTTTTTTCATATGAAAAGAATTCTTAAGAGTCCTAGAGTTCATGACTCACAATAATAAAGGCTCTATTTCTCCCTCTTGCACAGATATCCATAACAAACATATTTTTATAGTTATATGTGTATAGGTATAAAATCTACATATCCCTGAGCAAATCTGGCATTGATTTCATCTAGCTTTAGCTCAAGAATAATGGGACTCCCTCTTTTCGTCCTTCGGACTTAAGCACAGCTTTCTTACTTAGTTCAAAGATATAGCCCATATAGATAGGTAGAGATAGGTAGATAGTGCATTGTCGGGGTGAATAACGTGCAAACCACTTAAGTACCGCGTCTGTGTTTCAGCCACAGTTATTCATTTTGCCTGGAAATGATTGATACCAGTTGAATCAAAGCAAGAACGGTCTGTATAAGGCGAATCTTATTCCCTCATCCCCTAGTAGGGCCACATTACAGTCAGTTTACCCTTGTACAGATTTACCCTGCAAGAGAAAATTGTTGAGTGTTTTCTCATGTGTATGTCAGAAAACCCAGTAATGAACATATATAGATTTCCTTCCCAATGAAGGCCAGAGAGGCCAAGGATATAGTCAGTAAGTAGTAAAACGGATTCAAACTCAACCCTATTTGACTCCAAGGATCAATCTTAAATCCAACTACACCATTCATGGTTTCATCATTTTATTTGTTTTCAGTCTTCCTCAAATGAAAAAAAAATTAGTAAAATACATATCACATAAAATATGCCATCTTAACCATTGTTAAGTGTGCAGTTCAGTGGCATTAAGTACATTTACATTGTTATTCTACCATCACCATTATCCATCCATGAAAGTCTTTACATCTTGCAAAACTGAAATTCTACCCATTAAACAATAACTCCTCATCCTCCCTCCCTCCAGCCCCCTGACAACTACCATCCTACTCTCTGTCTCTGATTTCAAACTACTCTGGGTACATCATATAAATGGAATCATACAGTATTTGTCTTCTTGCAACTGGCTTATTTCAGTCAAGGGTCATCCATCTTGTAGCATATGTCAGAATTTCCTTCCCTTTTGAGATTTAATATTCCATCGTTGTATATACGACATTTTGTTTGTCGACATTTTGTTTGTCCGTTCATCCATCAGTGGACACTTGGGTTGCTTTCAGCTTTTCACCTTATTTATTTATGTGACTTTTTGTTAGAACCTCAATAGGTTCTTTGATGTACATACTTTTAAATTAACATTCTAAATAACAGAGAGTTAATCCCAACAGAGAATGAAATTACAAATTGATCCTAGGACAGCTGTGGAATTATTTTGTGTGTTACAGATAACTGGTGGAGAGTTTTTGAGAGTCAACTGTAATACCTTAGGAAAAGAAAATGAAGACCGTGGATTCACTTGCTCTGTGTGAAGGAAAGCAGCACATGCTTCCATTTTACCACAAAAACAAAAATGATCATGTCTCCCTGGAGCAGCATTTCAAAGAGTTTTGGAGATATGGGTCATGAAACATGTTGTAAACTCTTACCTTTTTTTTTTTTTTTCTCCCTTCTGGTAAACCAGTATAAGTAAACACATTATATAGGTAGCCTTAAGAACAGCTCAGTGGGGGAGAATCAAGTAAATGCCAGAAGAACATTTGTTTTTACAGAGCACAAGCAGGGGGAGTGGGAGGGGGAGAAGCAGGCTCCCCACTGAGCAGGGAGCCTTACTCTGGGCTCAATCTCAGGACCCTGGGATCATGACCTGAGCCAAAGGCAGATGCTTAACTGACTGAGCCACCCAGGCACTCCTGGAAGAACATTTTAAATCAAAACATATGCAACAAATATTTTCTGATAATCATTTTGATATGAAGTCATTGAAGTATTGAAGCCATTTTTTCTTATTTTTTAATTTTTTACTTATTTATTTTTTAATTTTATTTTATTATGTTAGTCACCATACAATACATCATTAGTTTTTGATGTGGTGATCCACGATTTGATTTCGTTTAACACCCAGTGCTCCATGCAGTACGTGCCCTCCTTAATACCCATCACCAGGCTAACCCAACCCCCCACCCCCCTCCCCTCACCCCCCTCCCCTCTAGAACCCTCAGTTTGTTTCTCAGAGTCCATAGTCTCTCATGGTTCATCTCTACCTCCGATTCCCCACCTTCATTTTTCCCTTCCTTCTCCTAATGTCCTCCAAGCTATTCCTTACGTTCCACAAATAAGTGAAACCATGTGATAACTGGCTTTCTCTGCTTGACTTATTTCACTTAGTGTAATCTCCTCCAGTCCCATCCATGTTGATATAAAAGTTGGGTATTCATCCTTTCTGATGGCTGAGTAATATTCCATTGTATATATGGACCACATCTTCTTTATTCATTCATCTGTTGAAGGGCATCTCAACTCTTTCCACAGTTTGGCTATTGCGGACATTGCTCCTATGAACATTGGGGTCCCTATGGCCCTTCTTTTCACTACATCTGTGTCTTTGGGGTAAATACCCAGTAGTGCAATTGCTGGGTCATAGGGTAGCTCTAGTTTTAATTTTTTGAGGCACCTCCACACTGTTTTCCAAAGGGGCTGTACCAACTTTGCATTCCCACCAACAGTGTAAGAGGGTTCCCCTTTCTCCACTACTTCTCCAACATTTGTTGTTTCTTACCTTGTCAATTTTTGCCACTCTAACTGGTGTAAGGTGGTATCTCAGTGTGGTTTTGATTTGAATTTCCCTGATGGCTAATGTTGATGAACATTTTTTCATGTGTCTGTTAGCCATTTGTATGTCTTCTTCAGAGAAGTGTCTGTTCATACCTTCTGCCCATTTTTTGACTTGATTATTTGTTTTTTGGGTGTTGAGTTTGAGAAATTCTTTATAGATCTTGGATACCAGCCCTTTATCTGTAGTGCCATTTGCAAACATCTTCTCCCATTCTGTGGGTTGCCTCTTTGTTTTGTTGACTGTTTCCTTTGCTGTGCAGAAGCTTCTTATCTTGATGAAGTCCCAAAAGTTCATTTTTGCTTTTGTTTCACTAACTTCTGGAGATGTATCTTGAAAGAAGTTGCTGTGGCCGATTCAAAGAGGTTACTGCCTATGTTCTCCTCTAGGATTTTGATGGATTCCTGTCTCACATTGAGGTCTTTCATCCATTTTGAGTTTATCTTGGTGTGTGGTGTTAGAGAATGGTCGAGTTTCATTCTTCTGCATGTGGCTGTCCAGTTTTCCCAGCACCATTTATTGAAGAGACTGTCTTTTTTCCATTGCATATTTTTTCCTGCTTTGTGAAAGATTATTTGACCATAGAGTTGAGGGTCCATATCTGGGCTCTCTGTTCTGTTGCATTGGTCTATATGTCTGCTTTTGTGCCAGTACCCTGCTGTCTGGGTGATCACTGTTTTGTAATATAGCTTGAAATCAGGCAACGTGATGCCCCCGGGTTTGTTTTTCTTTTTCAACATTTCCTTGGCGATTCGGGGTCTTTTCTGATTCCATACAAATTTTAGGATTGTTTGTTCCAGCACTTTGAAAAATGTCATTGGAATTTTGATCGGGATGACATTGAAGGTATAGATTCCTCTGGGTAGCATAGACATTTAACAATGTTTATTCTTCTGATCCATGAGCATGGAATATTTTTCCATCTTTTTGTGTCTTCTTCAGTTTCTTTCATGAGTGTTCTGTAGTTTCTAGAGGATAGATCCTTTACCTCTTTGATTAGGTTTATTCCAAGGTATCTTATGGTTTTTGGTGCTATAGTCAATGGAATCTTTTCTCTAATTTCTCTTTCTACAGTTGAATTGTGAGTGTATAAGAAAGCAACTGGTTTCTGTGCATTGATTTTGTATCCTGCCACATTACTGAATTGCTGTATGAGTTCTGGTAATTTGGGGGTGGAGTCTTTTGGGTTTTCCACATAAAGTATCATGTCATCTGCGAAAAGAGAGAGTTTGACTTCTTCTTTGCCAATCTGAATACCTTTTATTTCTTTTTGTTGTCTGACTGCTGTTGCTAGGACTTCTAGTGCTCTGTTGAACAATAGTGGTGAGAGTGGGCATCCTTGACGTGTTCCTGATCTTAAGGGAAAGGCTCTCAGCTTTTCCCCATTGAGGATTATACTCACTGTGGGTTTTTTGTAGATGGATTTTATGAACTTGAGGAATGTTCCCTCTATCGCTATACTCTGAAGAGTTTTTTTTTTTAAGATTTTATTTATTTATTTGACAGAAAAAGACACAGCGAGAGAGGGAACACAAGCAAGGTGACTGGGAGAGGGAGAAGCAGGCTTCCCGCTGAGCAGGGAGCCTGATGCGGGGCTTGATCCCAGGACCCTGGGACCATGGCCTGAGCCGAAGGAAGATGCTTAACGACTGAGCCACCCAGGCGCCCCTACTTTGAAGAGTTTTAATCAGGAAAGGATGCTGTATTTGTCAAATGCTTTTTCTGCATCAACTGAGAGGACCATATAGTTCTCTCTCCTCTTATTAATGTGTTCTATCATGTTGATTGATTTGTGAGTGAAGCCATTTTTTTCTTAAATAAAGTCACTTTTTTATTTCGACAGTTGTGTGCCTAACATGCCTGTTGAGCGTATTATCTTCTTAGCTTCGAATTTTGAGTCTTGGTTTATACCACAAGTTTAAAAGGTCAGAATCCAAATTATTCAGTTTTGTACCCAAAATGAGTAAAGTGCTGATAAAAAATAATTTTAGTAAATGCCCTTAAATCTGCATAATAATGACATATTTTAAAATTGACATTTAAAGAAAGATTTTTCGGTTGAAGAAGATAATTCTAGAATGTCAGTGTTAAATTTTACAACATTTTGCTTTATTAATATTGTTCTAAAAGGTATTTGGAATACATTTTTACACTTTTCATGAGTTTAATATTCAGAATTAACTTGACTACTATCAAGGAATTGTTTTACTTATGAGCATTTCATATTTTAGCCTAAGAAAGTAGTCATGAAAATAAGCCAAATCATGATAATTTTATTTTTTCAGTGGAAATATTCAATGAGGAATCATTATTTTATTCTTTATTCTGGTTTTATACACATGTAAAATACTTTCATCTACATACCTTGGAATTTGTGAATTACATGAACACTGATTATTTTACATTTATATTTTCCTTATTTTCTGTGCATTTTCTTTTTTTTTAAAAGATTTTATTTATTTTATTTGAGAGAGAATGAGAGACAGAGAGTAGGAGAAGGAAGAATGTCAGAGGGAAAAGCAGACCCCCCGCTGAGCAGGGAGCCCGATGTGGGACTTGATCCCAGGACTCCAGGATCATGACCTGAGCTGAAGGCAGTCGCTTAACCAACTGAGCCACCCAGGCACCCATGTGCATTTTCAATAGTTTATCTCTTGAGAAGACATGTTTTAAAGATGACTTTCTTCAATTTGTTAAAATTGTCAAAGCACTCCATTTCCTTATTAATCCCATGGTACCAGATTATATTATTTCTTTAGTTTTTTAACATTATACTTTTGAATCAAATTTATAAAAAGTTTTTTCTAATATCATTTTAAGCTATTTTTAATTCAGTTTGCCACCAAATTACCAAAGTAACCAGTCAGTTTACTTGAAGTAGTTCATTTCCTTGAGTGGAAGATATCATTGACAATTACTTTTCAGTGTTGTACATCTAAAATGATCAACTGATAGATTGAACCTTATATTTTTCATTGTTATTTTTTTATTTTCTAGGCACAGACTAGATAACAAATTTTTATTTACAATTTCTGAACTATGTAAGTGTATATTGTGTTTTGGGAATATACTCCTGGTTTTCAAGGATCTATTAATGTAATAGAAGAGATGAATCAGGTGAATAGAAAATCATTCAAACAAGACAAAGCAATCAGAGTAACTACAGGAGTGAATCAAAGTGTTTTATAGGAACTTAGGATTTGGTACACTTTGCATCCTAAACAACCCTGGGCACATAAACTCTGAGAATATAAATGTATTCTGAGTTTAGTCAAAGAAAGTCATGTGTTATAAGGATGTGTACTCTTAAAGGTCAATAGCTGAGAGGCTCTGTGATTTCCATTGGTCTCTATACCAGAATCCTGTGTCCCATCTCAATTCAATTATACAGCCACAGATTCTGAATTTTTTAAAAATTGCTGATGGCCGTGGTCCTTCATTTGTTACTCTACCATTCTTTGAATAGTTCTGGCATCCTTTGCTCTTAATACTCCACATCTGCCCTGTGGAATTCAGGGCAGCTAAAACTAAATAACATTATGAAATTCAATAAAATTGATGAAATGTGAAGAAATTGACTCGGATTTTTCCCACAGTGTTAAATTTGAATTAGAAAATAATAGTTTTCAGATAAAGAAGAGGAAGGAATAGTAAGGCCTTTTCTTGCATGTGGAGGAGAATTGGCTTGTTGGACTGCGCTTGAGAATTAAGGATGGAGGTGCAAAAGAGATGAGAGATGACACAAGGTATATTTCATTGGAAAAGTAATCATTCATATATGCTTGCTTCCGGGGGTAATTGGAAGCCAGAGCCCTTGGAATGCATTAAAGGAAAAGACCATTATAAAGAGCATAAAATTACAAAAGTAAGAAAAGTTAACTGGCGATATTCATGTTATGTAATTTTTAAAAGATTTATTTATTTACTTGAGAGAGTGTGTGTGTGATTGGGGGGTAGAGGGAGAGAGAGGGTCTCAGGCTGACTCCACACTGAGTGTGGAGCCCCATGCGGAGCTCGATCTCACTTCCCTGAGATCATGACCTGAGCCAAAACTAGGAGTCTGACACTCAGCCTACTGAGCTACCCAGGCCCCATTGTTCATTGTATATTTAAATTCATGAAAGAGGTAGAGCTAATTCAAAAAATACACTAATTATGCTGGGGGAAATAAAAGGAATTTACTCCTCGTTTCTTTGTCCCAAGTTGGTATATTCTTTCTTTTAAAAATTGGAACTCAGCCCACTGAATTTATTATTGTGCCAAAATTAGAAATAATTAGATTATCCTCTTGTTTTGATTTCCCCCCCCCCCCCCCCCCCAGGGAGCAAGGTTTTACCACAAAATGCCTTTGTGGCATGTGGTAAAGTTCTTCAATTTATTTGATCCATATTAAATTCCCACCACAAGATATGCCTTCGTTTTACAGGGAAACTGTACTATGGAATGTGTGTTTGGATCAACATTTAAAACGTGTGTCAGCTGCCTTAGAAGAAAAACTAACATGTGAGATTGGAACACAGTACTGATACAGAGGCCGAGGAAAATATTTGCATTTACTTCACACAGTATCAGGCTGCTCTGTGTTCCTGATTTCTGTTTCCTTCTTTCCCTTTGCTTTTCACCCATTTTGCATAGTTAAACCTTCAAATCTCGTAAAAAAAAAAATATATATATATATATATATATATGTCTACTAAGTTTTTTCCTGTTTCAGAAGAATTACATTTGCCTAAACTAATGTTCTTTCAGAATTGACAAATTATATCTGCCTTTCAACATATGCAATAATACCCAGTTTTACTGAAAGTTACACGATAGGTTTGTAGCATTGCATTCAGCATCGTTAGGATCTAAATGACTAGACAGCGCTTGTTCAGTGGTGCTGCCCACAGGATCAGTCATTCCAGTTCATGCGACAAAACATGCATATATTAAACCATCCATAAGCATTTTGTATTATTGGCTTTCTAATCTACAAAATAATTGACTTATCAACAGAACAGAATAGAGTAAAATATATATTTTTTAAATATTGGATTGAAAATAAGGGGAAATTCAGAAAAGAATGGTGTTGATGCCATCAGGGAAAACTTTACGTAGGCATCTGGACTTCAGCCAGACTTTATTTATTTATTTATTTTTCTAAAAAGATTTTATTTATTTATTCATGAGAGGCAGAGGGAGAGGGAGAGAGAGAGAAGCAGAGGGAGAAGCAGGCTCCCAAGGAGCAGGGAGCCTGATGTGGGACTCGATCCCAGGACTCCGGGATCATGACCTGAGCTGAAGGCAGATGCTTAACCATCTGAGCCACCCAGGTGCCCTTGAGCCAGACTTTAAAGAATTGGAAGAACATGGCTAAAAAGAGAGGAAGGAAAAATTTCCGCAAATTATAGCATATCAGTTGCCACAGACCAAATAGAATCCCATTAACCTGTTAGGCTTACTATCACATCTCTCATACTAGTGGGCCTTTATTTTCCTTTTTCAGTGCCCCTGGCAGCTGAATTCCCAGAAGGGATTTCACATCTGCTTGTCATATAAACTTCAGCTCTGCTCTAGTGAGGATTAAAGTCTCCCTGAGATCCTGACTGAGCAGCAATTCTCCCAGTTTATTTGACATAGCACTTTATCACGGTGATGCTGGCTCCTTCCCCACTCCCTGTGTGTTGTAAATCCTCTTCACACCACAAGGCCAGCCGGGTATTAGATGCAGAGTCCTGTCAGAGATGCTGACAGCTCCATCTTTCTGAGGGAAAGGGAGTGCTGGGTCCTGAAATTCCATTGCAGTCCTGGCCCAAGAGTCAAAAAAGGCTTTCCTCTGGAAGGATGTGGTGATTATTATGGACTATGTTTCTATGATCCTTAAATCTCTTTCCAGACATGCATCTGATGTTGTCCCTTCTTAAAGTTTTTGGAAGTGCTGAGAGGGAGAAGAAGCTGAAATTGAAATGCACAGGTGTAGCAGGAGGAAAATAAGTCCAGAACGTCACGCAAAATTACGTATATTTATTAAGTATCTAGGAGTTACATTATTCTTCATTTTTCTTTAGCCCATGAAAGGAGATTTGTTTTAAGAATACCCACTGCTACACTGTCACCACTGCTATTCAACATAGTATTAGAAGTCCTAGCCACAGCAATCAGACAACAAAAAGAAATAAAAAGCATCCAAATTGGCAAAGAAGTCAAATTCTCACTCTTCGCAGATGACATGATAGTTTATGTGGAAAACCCAAAAGACCTCTACCCCAGCATTGCTAGAACTCATACAGGAATTCAGCAGTGTGGCAGGATATAAAATCAATGCATAGAAATCAGTTGCATTTCTATACACTAACACTGAGACAGCAGAAAGAGAAATTAAGGAGTTGATCCCATTTGCAATTGCAGCCCAAACCATAAGATACGTAGGAATAAACCTGACCAAAGAGGCAAAGGGTCTGTGCTCCGAACACTACAGAACACTTATGAAAGAAATTGAGGAAGACACAAAAAAATGGAAAAACATTCCATTCTCATGGATTAGAAGAAAAAAATTAATATTCTTCTGTCATTTTTCTCACTGTCTTCGTCTTGATTAATTTTCACTTGAAAATTAATGATTTCATTGCTTAAACATAACAAGTTACATTACAATAGAGAAAATCAAAATTATAAAATGTGTTCTGGGTAAAAATGTGGAAAAGCTATATCTAAGTATCTTCATTCCCTAAAACCTATCAAAATAAATCTTAAAATATACTTTTCAAAAATAGTCCCAGCAACAGCCAAATAAGGAAAGGAGGACAGTGCCTACTTCAAAAAGGAGTGGCCAAGGAAGGAGATAGGAGATTCTCCCATGACTCAGGTTGCTCTTAATAATACTACCTTTACCTACCCAAGCTGGGGTAGGGTGTGGGAAAAGGGTAATGCCATCTGAAGAATAAGTGAGTGGGCTAAGGAGACTGAGTAGGGAGACAGAAAAATAATGGAAGAAGAAAAACACACAAGAGGAAAAGCAATTAACTCTTACCATTTGGTCCCAGGCAGGGCTAGCTTAATGGACAAGATGCCTGTGCATAGTTCAGACAGATACCAGGCTGGATTTAATATTCTTCTGTCATAGACTTGAAATTCTTAACAGTTCCTGGATAAGGGGGTCTGTATTTTCATTTTGCACTGTGTGGCACAATTTATGTAGCCAGTCCTGATCTGTGGAAGAAAACCCACATCTGGTCTCATAAGAGGGATTAAATACAAGCTGGAAGAAAAATTCTAAATGAGGCACTAGCCACTCTGACCACATATTAGAATCGTCTGGGGGGCTTTTTTAAATCACAATGCTCCAAGTCATGTTCCAGACCGATTAAATAGAGGTGAGGGCAGAGATAGTGGGTGGGACAAGGCACCAGTATTTTTAAAAGCTCCCCAGGGATTACAGTGATAAACCAAGAATAACAACCACTACAGGGAAGAGGAATGAGACCACCCAAACATGCAGCCAGAACAGACAGGCACATTAAAGTCCAAGTGAAGTATGAAAAGTCACCTGTGTATTATTATTGTTGAGTTATATTTCTTTGGGTTTCTGTTTAACCTAGAAATTGTTGCTGCTGGAAGAGGGTGAGAGAGGGACATGAATAATTAGATGGTTTTCTTGGACAGGAGCTTTATCATAAGAGGTCTACTCTGACTTAGCAGAAGGGCATACAATCTCATATCCTACCACCAGTGTTGTAGGAAGAACCTAGTGCAGGACATTTAAATTTCAGTGGAGAGAACAGAATCCACATTTTTCCAGCATTTGGCTATAGCTGAGATTTGTTGGTAATACCCAGCTATCAAACTCCAGCTCATAGGGAAACACAGATTTCTAGATTGCTAGTCTGACTACAAATTAGCTGATCATAGTGGTGAAACTAGACATGGGTATTTCTCCCCTTAAATGAGTGGACCTGTGTACTGACATATAGATTTATAAATTATGAATGAAATGAGTTTAATGCTCTCTCATTGATAGGGTGGGGAAGGAATCAGTCAGTTTCAGTCAAATTAAGAGCCAATAGGGTTACAGATTCTCAACATTTCAGGGAAGGCAGAACAACTACAAAACAGAAAGTGGGAGATGGTGTTCTAAAACCTCTAAGTCACCAAGGAAGTGGATGCTTCTGTTTGGAGAAGAAAAGTACTTCCATCAGAGAATTTCAGCAACTGTGCCAGTAGCAATATGAACTAATTTCATATACACTTAGTTTCTTGGGAAAGAGAGTGAGTGGGACACATCTTTGGGGATCAACTGAGTTCAGTTATAGCTCTTAACTATGGCTAGGCATTCTGGGATTGGACAGTCTTGGCCTTGGTATCTTATCAAACCTGGTGAAATATTAAACTAAAATAAGTCAGTCTTTTACTTCAAGTATACTACTGTGCCTGAACTCAGTTGCTGTGAGTATTATCAAGTTACCTCAGTCACTTTTCAGCCCTTAACTACTTTGAATCAATCTAATGACTAAAGAAACAAATTCTTGGTAAAAATTCAATGAGACTTCTGTTTCCTCTAAATATGGTAAACTAGCATGGACCTTCATTTTCCTTTTTTTTTTCTTTTCTTTTTAAATGGATTTTTTTTAAGATTTTATTTATGTATTCATGAGAGACAGAGAGAGAGAGAGGCAGAGAGAGAAGCAGGCTCCCAAGGAGCAGGGAGCCCGATGCGGGACTTGATCCCAGGACCCTGGGATCATGACCTGAGCTGAAGGCAGATGCTTAACCATCTGAGCCACCCAGGCGCCCTAGCATGGACCTTCATTTTTCCTTGCACAATCCCTGTTGTGGACATGATCCCAGAGGCTTAAGGAGGCTGATGGGTTTGTTAAACTATTATAAAAAATAAGAATCACCAAGGGTGAGAAATATACGTGGTTGGGTAACAGGTGTCTATTAAAATAACATCCAGGAGTGAGATAGGGAAAAATATTGCATATGTGAGTTATGGATGGGAAGAGGTTTTTAAGTATGACATGGTCTCCCTATCACTGACTTTTGTGGATCGGTGCCACAATTTTCACTTCTTAAAGCAGAAAACAAAAAACAAACCAAAAACATCTAGCACTGGGCTAACCAGGACTAGTGAGGTAACACGAGAATTATTCTCAGATGCCCAAGTTGAAAATGGGAGTAAATAACAACACAACACAAGGGATAGTGATTTACCCATGGAAAAAGAAGTATCAGTGCTCTTTGCCCGGAGAAACAATGCCATTTCTATCCTCCAAAGTTGGAGGCTAGGACTTGGATCTTGATCTCTCTATATGGATTCATGTTACTAGGCTAATGAGCCAGTTTCCCCAGGAAAATATGAAATCAGAGAGAAAACATTAAAAGCTGTTTTCACAGAGCAACCATTAGTGAAAAGAGATAATAAAATAGTCCATTTAACCAGTTAAAGTAGATTTATAGGAAAAGGTAGAATAAATACAGGGGCTAATAATAGAAACATGAATCAAGAAAAATAAGACATTAAAAGTCTTGAATGAAAATACTGAGTCTGAAAAATAATATAGTTGATGAAAAAAACCAACTCAACAAATAAGTTCAATTGCGGAATGGATATAACCCAGGAAGAAATATATCAACTAGGAGAAAAGGCCAAGTAACTCTCCCATAACAAAGACAGTACATCATGACCGGGGTGGAATTTATTCCAAGAACGTGGTATTATTCAATATTAAGAGGTACGGTAGTAATATTCATCATATAATACCCAAAGATAAACCCCATATGATAAATCTCCATAGATGCAGAAAAAGCATCTCACAGAATTTAACATCTGTTCTTGATTTTCAAATGATTAGATAAAATTAAAACGGGTTACTATTTACTTAACATGACAGAAATGTTTACAGTGGATTAAAAATCCAATAACTTAGGAGAGAAAAATGGGATATTCCTTCTATAATAAACATATAAAAATGGTCACTATTGCCATTACTGCTTACATTTTATTTGAAGTATTAGCTAACACAGCTGGCCAAGTTAAATATAGTAGGAGAACAAGAATTGTGGGTTAAGCTGAACATAAAATTAACATATAAATCAATAATCTTCACACGTAAAAGCATTTTGCTAGACAACATATTGAAGGGTACATCCCATTTAAAACAGCAAAATAAAGTAAAATAACTTTATTTTTTATTTTTAAAGATTTATTTGAGAGAGAGAGAAAGCATGCATGTGGGGGGTAGGGGCAGACAGCGAGGGAGAGAGAATCTCAAGCAGACTCCATACTGATCCCGGAGCCTGACTTGAAGCTCAAGCTCATGATCCTGAGATCAGATCTGTACTGAAACCAAGAGTCGGATGCTTAACCAACTGCGCCACCCATGTACCCTGTAAAATACCTTTTTTTTTTTTTTTTAAGATTTTATTTTTTTATTAGGGAGAGAGAGAAAGCATGAGCAGGGAGAGGGGCAGAGGCAGAAGCAAACTCCCCACTGAGCAGGGAGCCCAATGCGGGGCTTGATCCCAGGACCCTGGGATCATGACCTGAGCCAAAGGCAGATGCCTAACCTCCTGAGCCACCCAGGCACCCCTAAAATACCTTTAAATACACTTAACTAGCAGTTAAGTTAGATGAGAAAAATTAAAGTGGTTCTGAAGAAACCAAAAACCTAAAGGAGACTTGAAAAAATTAAAATGCTTTCCGTATCTTGGGATATGTAGATTTAACACCAAAAAGACATCAGTTATCCATAAATTTATTTATAATGTAATATCAACCTGATAAATACACCAACAGAATTCTCTCATTCCCCCCGCTGGCATGATTGAAGCTGAAGGGACCCTAGGTAGGGGAGAAAGCAGTGTCCACTTGAGAAGCCATGGGAGAGCAATGTCATCAAGGTGATGGACAGGAAACACACTGAGAGGAAGTTGGGGACACATAGTGAGTTGGTGTCAGTGGGCATTCCTGAAAGCACAGTGAAAGAGATTTTGGGAAATAAGGAAGTTGGGCCAGAAAAAAATCAAATAGGGAGTAGTATGAGTATGCTGAATGGCACATGGTAGAGATTTCTGATGATAGAAAACTATTTTGGATTTAGTCTTCTGGAGATGTGATAATAGCCTTCCAAAGTTGAGGGTTATTCTAGATACAATAGTGGTGGTCAAGAAGGAGGTGGAGAAGGAGGAAATGCCCATCACTTATCCTAAGCACATATGGTAGCTTACCTGCATCAATGTGGAGTGCTTTGTGATCAAGGGCAATCACTTTAAAAATGCTCTGAGTGGGCGCTGGTCACAGAGCCGCTGAGCTCTTAGTACTGATGAGAACAGGGAAGGTAGGATGGGGAAACATTGTCATGAGGTAAAATAATATTCATGAGGTAAAAGGAAAGTCTGGTTTTGTTTTGGTGGTGTTGAACTTTACCTGATCTCTGTACTCCCAGAAAATAGCAATGATTAAGAAATCCCCCTATCTTTTTGCTTTCCAGGAAACAGTGTGATGCAAAGAATCACCCTTCTCTGTATGACGTAGGTTAAGTTTTGCAATGTTCCCCTTGATTACCCTTGACAAGTCTAGACATAGAGATTCTAAATCCCCATTCTTTGTTTCCTGAATGATTAACTGCCCTGCTTGTTCTCACCGATGGATCTGAACAAAATGTCCAGTCATGTGACTTCGCTAAAATTTTGTTGGATTTTTATCCTCCCCTCTGATCTCTGACTTCCTCCTGAGTTCAGTTATAGCTGAGGTTCTGCAAGGCACTGGAACATAAAACAGCTCTTCCTTAATGACCCCTCCCAAGAATGAGGACCAAAAAGAAAACACACACTTAAAAATATTGCTTGGTCGGGCGCCTGGGTGGCTCAGATGGTTAAGCGTCTGCCTTCGGCTCAGGTCATGATCCCAGGGTCCTGGGATCGAGTCCCACATCGGGCTCCCTGCTCCTTGGGAGCCTGCTTCTCCCTCTGCTTCTCTCTCTCTCTCTCTCCCTCTCTCTCTCTCCTCCTCTGTCTCTCATGAATAAATAAATAAAATCTTAAAAAAAAAAATACTGCTTGCTCAAGTGTCTGATCATGCCACCTGTTCATCCCTTTCCTCCACACCTGGTTCTCTGTGGTCTTGTTTGCTCCTCCCTAAAAGTGTCCTTTCTGTCTGACCTTTAAGAGACTTAGGAATCAGATGGTCAACGCATTCTCTAATTGCAATAGTCTCCCCCAATAACGTTTTCCTTACTAATGTCTGGACTTGGATGTTTTCTTTGACACTTTATAAATCTTCTTTTCCTTTGCTCGCTGACATCTGCAGTGGTTCTTGTTCACCTAAAGTGGAATTTGAAGAGTGGTTAAAGCCATAAGAGGGCTGCAGATACACATTTGAGACTTCCCTTCATGGAGGTGGGAGGTGACCACTGACAGCTTGAAAAAATGAAGTAAATGAGAATTTTCAGGAGAGTTTGCAAAGAGAGAATAGACTTTGAGCTAGAACCTTCAGACATATTAGATATTTGAGGAAAATTAAGAAATCCTAGTACTGGTGATAGTCGAACAACACAGGGGTTGGGACACAACCCCCTCATAGTGGAAAATCCATGTATAACTTGAATCCCCCAAAACTTACCTACTAGTTGCCTACTGTTGACTAGAAGCCCTACCAATAGCATGAACAGTTGGTTAACACGGATTTTGCATGTTATATGTACTCCATACTGTATTCTTACAATAAAGTGAAGTAGAGAAAAGTAAATACTATTAAGAAAATCATTAGGAAGAGAAAATACACTTACATACTGTACTGTTTGTATAAAAAATCTGTGTATAAGTGGACCTTTAGATTGCAAAGTCATGTTTTTCAAGGGTCAACTGTAGAGGGGAAGCGATAAAGTAAGAAATCTTTCCTTTTCTCTTCCTGCTCTTCCTCCTCCTCCACCACCTCCCCTTTCCTTCTCCCTATTCTTCTTTAAATGACTAATTCCATGAATAGACTTAATATAAAGAAATCCTTAGGCAGCAGTTATGATACTGTGGAAGGAGCATTGGAAATGGAGATATTTGGAATCTTATGCTACTTTAACAGTAATTACCACTTTGACACTAAAAGTAATTTTATATATTCATCTGTTTTAAATAAAGGGAGTGAAATTGATATTGTGAACAGAAGCATCTGAAATGAAGTCAGGAATGTCAAAAGGCCACAAATTGGAGCCGGGAGGCCCCTGAGCAGGTTAGTCTTATGCTTATCCATACCTCGATGGAACATGAACTTTTTAGACTGCCAACCACAAATAGCACATCCTGTTGGAATTCTCAGAATGAGGCTTATTTTGCCATACTCCAACCTAGCAATTAGCATGGTAACCTGCCCTGTCTAGATCAACGTTAACTATTTTTACCTATGTCCATCATAATTTTTTCAAAACAACTTATACAAGCATGTGGTTTTGCCTGTATAAAGTCTTTCTCCTTCCCCCTTGGAGCACATTTCATTTCCATCCTGAATCTCTCTCTTCCCCACTCAAATTCCTAAAGACCCCAAATAAACTTTTGGTTTGCTTTATCACCTGAGTTCTTTCTTCTTCAAGGTATTATCTGTCTAAAAATCTAAAAATCCGAGTTCTGCTTTGTCTTCAGCAGGATTCACTGGCTTTCATAAAAAATGAAAAGGATGCTAAAAGCTGCTATCAAAGCTTTCAAAGATGCAATACAGAAGGTTGTTGAAGTCAAGTCCTTAAAGAATGCTTCAGAAGAAAATTATTCTAAGGACAAGTAAATTAATGATTATGATGCAAGTAAATTATGGTGTGAAGTAATTATTATCAGTGAGCAAACATGAAAAGTGAAAATATTGACAAACCAATAAATCATTTAAAAGAAAAATAAAACAGCAAAGATGGAACTTGGGCCCAAGTGAGTGCCCATTCCAAATCTTCCATCAAAGCCTTCTGAAAAAGACTTTGTAGTTCCCCTGAATTCTAGAAGACACTGGCTGACCCCAACATGTGAAAACATTAAGTGAACCAAAAAAAAAAAAAAAGAAAGAAAGAAAGAAAAATGTCTGAGAGCCCTCTTGGTAGTAGGAGTGATGGGGAAGAATTATATGAAGAAAAATTTTACCATCTTCCATGTCTGAGGATAGTGATTTGACAGTGGTGGTGGCTTCTTCATTGGGAAAATCACTGTTCATATTGAAAGAGGGAAAGTGGTTTCCATTCTTCAGGTAAGGAACAGAAAAGCCCCAAAGAGTGTTACCCAAAAAAGACATCCTTGAAGCCTGTGGGGTTAGAGGAAATGGCAAAAACTATCCAAGGACTGAAGTCAGGAAGTTTGAATCCCTACTTTCCTGTTCTTTCTCTGGATCCAAGAGCTCTAGAAAAAATGACAGGGAAAAATTGGCCCTGAATAGCAAAACTGCATTTTTTCCTCAAAATAAACCTGAGATCAAGAATCTGTCTCTTTAAAAATATAAAACAATTGCAGCTACTCCCTCATTGTTTATGGGAAGCAAGCAAGAGGTGCTATTCTTTCGAATAACAATTTAAAATTGTTGTTTTACAGGGGAAGAATGTACATTTGATGAGTGATTAGTGAACTCTATGAACATTTCCATCTAAAATTTTTTTCTTTCTTTTTTTTTTTACTAACCTATTATTTAAACATAGTATTTGACTCAGCCTCTTTGGAATAGTCATAGAAATAAGTTTGTTTTGTCTCTGTTTTTCTTTTTTAAGTGTGTTCAAGTTATGTTTACATAAGCCTTTCACAAATCAAGTATATATTTAAATTCATTTTTAATAATATGCTCCAGAATATTTCCTCTATGAAATGATTTTGGGTTTATAATTATCTCATATTTTTCATTTGTGCTTATCATGAAATGCATTTCACTGGTTCAGCTCTAGTGTTTTTGCCTTGAAAATAAATGTCAAGATAAATTTAAAATAATAATAGAAAATTATTAGGAGGAAATTATAGCAATTGAAAATAGATCACCTTTGGGGCCCCTGGGTGGACTCAGTTCATTAAGCGTCTGCCTTCAGCTCAGGTCATGATCCCAGGGTTCTGGGATTGAACCCCCTTCCGGCTCCCTGCTCAGCGGGGAGCCTGCTTCTCTCTCTCTCTCTCCCTCTGCCCCTCTCTACTTCTTGCTCTCTCTCTCTCTCTCTCAAATAAATAAAATCTTAAAAAAGAAATAAAAGAGAAAATAGATCACCTTTGTTAAGTTATTCCTGTTAGCCAAACTAAGATAAACTTTTATTATGGGTATATAGATAATAAATTATACAAATAAAAATTACTTTTTAATTGTAGTTTAAAAAATAAAATAAAACAGATCCCTCAAGAAATCTCCAATGTTGGCACCAAGCATTTAGCACTGATGCCTCTGTGAAAAGGTTTATGTTTGCAAACCATCTGTTGGTGAGTAACAACTTTCTCCTGGGGTGATTGGGTTAGTTTATTAAAAACTTGTAGAACGTTACTTTTTCCTTTTATGCAAACTCCCATAAAAAAAACTTAACTACAGGTAATTTGACAAAATGAAATGTTAAATATCCTTTTATCACTGTAGGAAGAAATGTTTTTATCACCACAGGTAGTAAAAGACAGCCCTTGCCAGGAAACATAACTTTTTGCATCTAATCGGTCAGAGCACCCATTTTGAAGTGCATTTAAATGAAAATGGAAACATATTCATCACACCAGCACAATACCAATTTTCAAGAGAATTTTACAAAAGCAATGCTTTCATCAGATTGTCAAAAGCAAATGAGAATTGCCATTTTGGACTAATAAGGGAGAACAGAGAAGGGAAATTGATTTAAATGACTAGCATCATTAAAATTAAGTAGGATGTGAAAATATTTAAACAGAGTAAGTGCTGAAAGTAAATTAGCTATTTCACATGTCTTCAGTTTGCATTTGCCCAATTTTCAGTGCTAAATCCTGACATTTTAACTTAGATTTGTAATTTTTTATACCCATCTTGTGTGAAAACACTCAGCGTACAGTCAACTCTTGATGCATCTTTATCAAGTGTTAGCAGTCATATACTTTTATTACTTAATCTTCAACTCCATAAGATTGCCACCATATTAAGAGGAAGAAATTAGGGCATCGGAAGTTCAACTCGCTTACCCAACGTCCAGTAAGTACTAAGTGACAGATTTGGGATTTGCACTCAAGGCTCACCCCCAAGCCTATGCTCTTAAGCTGCAGTGCCTTACAGTCATAAATCTGACTCAAGAGAGACCATTACAGAAATTAACCTCACTTGTCCCTTTTCCTTCCAGCTATGATTCAATATGGAGTTAAGGCAGAATTCAAAAGAGAATACTGGAGGAAGGTTAGGGATATCAGCCCTTTACATTATTTTTTAACTTTTAGGATGAATTTAGTGTTTTTGCTTAAGTACTACCTATTAAAATGGGAATTCAAAAGTTCCTAAAAATTATAAGTTTAAAAATTACTCCAAATTATTAAATGTAACCATTTTCAACATCTGTTGAATATCAAGCTAGTTGAATACCCTCATTTATGCCTGTATACAACTGGATGGATGGATGGAAAGAGGAACAGAAGTTATTTTGCAGAAATTGAATTATGCTACAACTAATTAAAATATTAAATTTATACTTGAACTTATCAAAAAATGAAATAGGAATGAAGCTACCAGTGTTGAACTTGAAATGTTTCATAAACAGAAATTTACTCATTCTTAAAATACTCCTTATGATTAAGAAGGTTTAAAAAATATTGAGATAGGTATAATTTTAAGTTTCACTCAGTATCAATTTAATCCTGCCATTAAAGATAAAAGTAACGCATCTGTACTCACCTCCTCTCTCTTTTAGCTTTTGTAGCTATTTCTGTTTTGTAAACATATTTAAAATCTGCATTCCCTTTGTGACCATAATCTCTGTACTTGCTTTATTTTTGTGTTTTGTATTTAAATGGATTCACTGCTCTTTCCCAGTCACATTCATAATATTTGAGGGATTTTCAAAAAGTTATGTCCAGGTTGGCTGGATTTCATTGTCATATTAATTTTTTTGTATGCCTTTTCAGTTATGGCTCATGCATGATATATTGCTGAAAATTCTGCTTGCTCTTAAAATTTTATAATTATGTATGTATGGCTTTTTTTTTTTTTTTTAACTTGCAAGAGGATACTGAGCACTCATTACCATGTTAGACTGAGTGTTTAGAGATATACACGTTGAAATTCCTGACCTGGGGAACTTTAAAGTTGAACAGTCAACCATATACTATACTAAATACAATGACAGTTATGCCCCAGATGTTGTATGAGTTTTCTTTCTTTTTTTTTTTAAGATTTTATTTATTTATTTGACAGAGAGAGACAGTGAGAGAGGGAACACAAGCAGGGGGAGTGGGAGAGGGAGAAGCAGGCTTCCTGATGCAGGGCTCGATCCCAGGACCCTGGGATCATGACCCAAGCCCAAGGCAGATGCTTAACGACTGAGCCACCCAGATGCCCCAAGTTTTCAAAAGAGGAAGAAGAGTTTGGGCAAAAGCACAGAGATGAGAAACAGTCATGCAGAAGTACCATCGGAATTTCAATAGCGTGGGAGTACATGGTAAGACCCAACAGGATGGCAGAAAGTCAGGGGCAGGAGGTATAGACTGGCCCTTTAAGGCCCTGAAACCCAAACTTTCTTCATAGGCAACTGTATAATAAAACTGTGTTAGTCAATTCCTGCCCCACTCCTACCTCCACCCTCAGTTGTATGCTGTCAAAATTTGACTGTCTTTTGGCACGGAGTATTACATTTGTCCTTTTTTCACATTTTTGAGTTGGCTCTTTCACAGAGTTGACTTTTTCAGTAATGGCTCTGATAACACACATATTCCCTGAAAAAATATTTGACACACATTTGACAATGTCTGCCAGTTGCTTTTGCACTTGAGAACAACTTGGCTACAAATAATATTGCAGTTTCACACCTCCTTTCTTTCAATATCTGCAGGATACTACTCTACTCTTCTCAGGCAATAGATTTTGCTTTATGGAATGGTGAAGCCAGCTTAATGTTAAGCCCTTTCAAGTGACTTGCTTCTTCTCTTAGGATACCTGAAGAATTTTGTTTCTCTTATCCTTTAAGATTATATATATATATATATACCTGGGGGTTATAAATTTCTGTAAGTTGTCACCTCTCATTTTTTTTTCTGAAAATAAAAAATGTGTACCCTTTTCACTTGGGTTTCAGTTCTTCCTGTACTCTAGGGCTATTTTACTGTATTATATCTTGAATAATTGGTTTATTTGTTAACCTCTTTTTTGTTAAGTATCATCATCTGGCCTTTTTTTTTATTCATTGTCTTCTAATTAATTATATATTTATCTCTTCCCTTTACACTTAAATCAATATGCCAGTTTTTCATTTTGAAACCTTATTTCTTTCTGATTCTAATTTGTTTACTTATCCTGTTTTGACCTTGTTTAGAGTCTTTATTTTTACCTCAGCTCTAAATTCCCCATTTTTGTATCTTGGCATTGACTTGTCATCTTGTTCTGGAGCTCTTGTTTTGTTGAATCTAGTTGCTTAAATTCTCTAGCATGAAGAATTCTCATGTAATTCTTCTTCTGTTCCTTGGGTTGTGTTTAATTTCAAACTGGGGATTGTTCCTTTATTTTGTCCTGCTTTGTTTTACTCAGTGTGTTTATACAGTGACTGTGCCTTTCTTTGCCCCCATCGCTCTTGTTTAATTTGGGATTTGTTTTCTTACCTCACCATATTTTACTATAGGTGGGAATTTACTCTGACATGCTTTGTTTTTGTCTTGCTGTGGTAGCTGAAATATTCACTCTCCCTAGCCCTGGAAAATGTCCACTCCCGCAGTCCCTAGAGCCTTTGCATATGTTACCTTACGTGTCAAAAGAGCCTTCATGAAGGGAGTAAGTTAAGGATTTTGAAAGGGGAAGATTCTGTTGGATTACCTGTGTGGCGCTGATATAACCGAAAGAATCCTTAATAGAGGGGGGGTAGGAGAGTGGTAGACTAGAGATATGGTAGTGGAGGCAGATGCTGAGGTGATGTGTTTTGAAGATGAAGGGAGGTAAAAAGAACCAAGGAATGCAGGCAGCCTCTAAAGCCTAGAAAAGAAAAGAGTACCGATTCTCCACTAGAGCCTCTAGACTGAACCAATCTTGCTAACACCTTGATTTCAGGCTGTGAGACCCATATCAGACTTGTGACCTCCAGGACTGTAAGAGAGTAAATTTGTATTTGAAGCCACTAAATTTGTTCTACTTTACTATAGCAGCAATAGGACATGAATACAGTAAAGGATCTTTAGGACAATTCTTTCTCTTAGATCCAGACATCATTTGAGCCATTTTACTTGTGGGTGAAGTTATTCTTTTTTT
The DNA here is from genome assembly GCF_009762305.2 of Zalophus californianus. NCBI lineage: Eukaryota > Metazoa > Chordata > Mammalia > Carnivora > Otariidae > Zalophus > Zalophus californianus. Next base: position 16,058,755 of record NC_045599.1, read on the forward strand.
TTTTTTCCCCTTCCAAAGAGTATTGACTATTAGTTCATAATTCTCCTTAGTCACTAGCCTGGTCAAGGAAATATTTGTGATTATTTCATTGATTATATTTTCTTTTCATCTCTGATTGTCAGTTCCCTCCTGGCACTCTGCTCTGTAGGCATGTGTTTTAAGAGGTAATACTTCTATCCTTAGAAATGAATTGTCGTATGTATCTACCATACTTTGCCCATTCCTCTTGAGTTAGAAACTAAACTGAAATTACAGCTCCCTGCTAGTGTAAATAGTGGTATGGGTATCACTCTTATAACAACCCCTTTATGGAATGAGATTATAGGGTTATGGGTTAGATGCTTGTTTAATTTGGCAATAAGTTGACTAATGGCTACATAAGACATTTTAGATCATGAAGATTCCTTTTTTTTAACCCATATCCTTATAATCATTTGTATAGTTTGACCTAATTTTTACTGATGTGATACATGTAAAATAGTATCTAATTCTTGTTTTCACTTTTTCTGATAGCTAACAAGGCTGAACATTTCTTGATGAATATGCCTGCCATTCAGTGGCTAAGAGCCTGAGCCCCTAGTAAGTGAGGGAGGCTCTAGATCATGGCCTGGTTCTAGTGCAACTGATAAGGTGGCAGTAAATACAGATTGTCCCTAAGGAGGGGGTGTATGCAGTAGTGGATGGGAGGTGGGATGGAGCTAACTGCAGAGTTCAAACCCTGTACAGAGCCCAGCTGTTTCCAGAGGACACGGACTGGGGCCTGGAACAGAAGCCTGGGGAATGAGACCTTCAGGCATGGCAAGAACGGGACTCATTCTGAGGGCCAGGGAATATAAATCCAGGGGATTTCTCTTTCCCCAAGCCTCTGGGGAAATAATTAGGAAAAGAGTAGCAAAAGAGACAGTGGCTTGTTGTAAAAATAAGATGAGACTATTCCCAGTAGTGGGGGAAATTCAATATATTTAGGGTTGTGTAGAATTATGAAACGTCCTCAGATCCACACCTACACAACAATATATACTTCAGCTATAACTATTTCACATAAGTTAGATAGTATTACTAATAAGATCTAATGTTAACTGTTTTCTAGCATTCAGGCATGGTTCTAAGCCTAGTTCTCTCAGGTACTGCCTTATCTTCTCTGTGGAAAGATTTAGTAGTGTGGTTACTGTAGACACATAAACGAATGTTCTTTGTTGAATTCAAGTCATCTATTCTCTTGTTTTGATATCAAGTGCAAGATACACAAATTCAAGTTGATGATAGTTTCCAGTGGATGAGTGCAGTCACTCTGGTCAGTTGGTTGTGGCAGTCCTTCTGTGCTGTGAGTACCAACTGGACCCCTGTGATGTAATCTGTAGGTCACAGAAGACTGATGCTGACTTGCATCATAATAGCCCTTGATGGTATACTGAGTGCTGGTCAGGACAGTGGTTCAGTGAGAAACTAGTTTTTCGAGTGATTTGTTGTACTTGATTGTACTAGTTTGATTCTTTGTTATAATCGCTGACTTTCTGAGAGCAGAGTTTCAGGGAGAAAGGTACTGTTCGGAGTCCCTCTCTGAAGAGGTGAACCATGAAGCAGAAACAAAAAAGGAAACATCTAGAAAACCCATACTCCCCCCCAACTGCCAAAAAGTCAAGAGGTATGTGTTAAGCATCTTCTCTGAGCATAAGGTAACAAGGAATTGTCTCTAAAGAAAGAGAGAGAGGGGATTCCTGGTTGTGGTGAGGGAGAAAAGGAAGGAGGAGGGGGAGGGAAGTGTATATGCTGGTCTTTCTGAGGACTCAGGTAATCTGAGAGTAAAGGGAAAGTTCAAATGACCAAACCCTTATCTTGGCAGCTGAGTACCTGTGCTGTCTACACACGTCACCCTGGGTTACTGCGTCACAGACGTTTAGTGGTTGATTAGTACAGTTTTTGTTGAAAATTGTGTTTTCCTTTATTTCTGCCTAAGGGCATTGGTTAAGCATATGATGTTATTAAAAGTTTTCTAGTAGTACTTTCTCCTGTTAATGAAGAAGAAAATGTGGCTCATAGAGGTGAGAAAAAAAATTTTTTTTAAAGCAGTTAAAACTGGTTGTACAGGGGACGTCTGGGTGGCTCATTCGTTAAGCGTCTGCCTTTGGCTCAGGTCATGGTCTCAGGGTTCTGGGATCGAGCCCCACATCGGGCTCCCTGCTCAGCTGGAAGCCTGCCTCTCCCTCTCCCTCTCCCTCCCCCCCCCTCACTTGTGTTTCCTCTCTCTCTCTGTCTCTCTTGGTCAAAAAAAATAAAATCTTAAAAAAAAAAATGGTTGTACAGGGATGAGAGTATAAGGTCAGAATTTACTTACTCAGAAGCAAAAAAGAACTGTTTCATCTCAGACGATGAGAACCTAAGTGTGGGGCTCCTATGTGAAATGCAAGGAAAAGGCTAAATACACACACACTGCTGTTTAACCGTTAAATTGAGGAGATAGTTTGTTTCTTTCTGAAAAAATGAAAAACTGAAAGAGTTCCAGTTACTATGGAGATTAAAAGTAAACAAGTAACTTCTGTGAGTCAGACCATTGTTCAGTGGTGGGAGGGGGACAGATTAGAGCTAACCCCAAAGTTCCAAGTGGTGGCTCCTACTCCAAATGATAACTTGGTATTTCCAACAATGTTGGGGGCTTCTGGGCAGACAGGCCTGGAAAGTGAGGTTGTCTGCGTTTCACCTTCAATAAAATTAGTGCATGTTGAGAGTTGTTATTGAGTGTAAAGTATGAGACCAGTAAAACACACGCTCACAACCATGTGTTTACATAGATGTACATATAGAATGTAAATTCGCCAGGAAAAGGTAATTATCGTCAAATATAATTGTCCATTTACTCTGTACCAGGTCCAATTATTTGCCTCTCAAAAACACATTATATCCCTATTTCGTTAGCTAGAGTAGATTTGGAATTTGTAACTAATATACATATCTATTTCTTTCGTAACAATTCAGGGCATATGAAAGGAGTATGGCAAGTCTCCTGGGCTTATGGAAACTTTGCTGTCATTAACATGAGCTTTCAAATAGACCCTGGGTTATCAATATCCAGTCAGCTGGAAAAGTGAAGAGTGTGGAGAGACACAGAGGAGGGGATTATGATTCTGTCTGGAAGTGGCCCATGTCAGTTCCACTCATTTTCCATTTTAGAAAACTTAAGCACATGGTCAGAACTGCCACAAGAGATGCGGATAAATGCAGTCTAGTAGTATGTCCAGGTAGAAAGGGGATAACTTGCACTTTCTGGTCCATTTACAAAGAACACACCTCGTACAAACCCAACTACTCCTGACATAAACACAATAAATGAACCATTTTATGCTCTTCATGAAAATGGAGGCCATGTGTGTTCAATAAACGTGCACATAGTAGACTCTTCTTGTTTGCTTAATGGGTGGGTAAAGGCACAAACACTAAACATGGACCACATCTCTATTATTTTTATGTAATTTCCCAGCAAATCTGAATTTACAAGATCTGCAGTATAAACACAAGGCAGTGCCCTTAACTTCAGCCCAGGCAGCAAAGAGGGTGTCATCATCTTCCTCAGAGTACTTCTCCTGCATCTCTTCAGAAGACAAGCTCAATGTTGCTGGTAAGGAGAGTGTATTGAATAAATTGGGATCTAGGCAGGGGCCAGAGATGAACTGAATGATTCTGACCATCAGTTGATACAGTTGATACAAGGCTGCCCAATATGGAAAGAAAACTCAGACTGTCTCCGTCTTCTTCCATGATCAGCAGAAACCATCACTTGCCAGGGAAAAATCCTTGAAAGGACTGGAGTAATCTCAAAAAGATCAGCGGAGAGCAGTGTTTTTTTTGAGGAAATGGTGGGAGAGGGTCTGGGTATGAGAATTTTACCAGAAAAACATGGAAGAGTATGTCAGTATGAACCAACAAAAGCATTTATGTTATCAGGAAGGCGTGAAAGTACCAACAGCTTGAAATAGGCCAGAAATGGTCAGATCCTCAAAAGCTGGACTTGAGGTGGAGTACAGAGACATCCAGTCCAAGACCCATTCTTTTCATGTATTTTGATAGCCTGTGTTCTGACATTCATCCCTATACAGACCCTCTGCCCTCTTTATCCTCAGCTTTCAATTCCTTATAATCTTCCATGTGCTTCTAAATTCTCTATGCCTTGTTCTTGTCCCTACCATAAAAACTGTGATAATTTTTCTGACTTCTAAAACTCTAGATTAGTTATCCCTGTTTTTAAATTTCACAGAAGCATACAATGATAGTTTGTGTCTGGTTCCTTTCACTCATCATTAAATCTGTGAAATTTATCTTATATATATATATATATATATATATATCTTTTACACAGTCTTCTCTACACCCCCATTTACTTTGGATCTTCACATAGTCTCAAAGCTCGTATATTCTTTCTCCTACAATTTTTGACTTTTACATCCTCTACTGTTCTTTCATTATTCCCTTAGATGTCACAAATACACCAATTCTAGTCTCAAAGAGAATATTCCTAGTATTTATCTGGTACATCTAAATCCTATAACAACATATAAACACCCAAATCTGTAGTCATAGGACATGGAATCTACACACATGGATATATGCTAAACTATAACACACAAAGCACGTATACCATTCTCACTCACACAAAATGCACCCCATATTCAGATTCACAAACACCAAATCAATTACACATTAAGCCCTGGCCCTGTTTTAAGCAATGTGTTAGGAACTTACACACACAAAGCACATTGCATCCATCACACCGGTATGCTACAATAGGTGCCTAATACACGTATCAGGCACATCCATAGGAGATGATGATAATATTAAACAGTTAACTAGTGAGCAGTGAGCTTGGTTAACATGGCAACAGAGACACTGACATCATAATAAAGAATATGTTCTTCAAAAATAAAACTTCAGTTGTCTCATCCGAGGTTGTAAATCTCTAGGAGGTAGAATGCAGAGGGTAGAAGTGTAACAAATGTAAAGGAAGGCAAATGGTTCTGAAAATCCTAACCAAGGTGAATCAGTATCAGGAGCCATGGTAGCAGGATCCAGATTGAAGAACAGGTTAATGAAATATGCCAATTCTCTGCCCAAACTAAAGATAACTACTTAGGATAAAGTAAGTATTTCCATGGGGGGCAGTGGGGAGAGTAGGTTAGGGAGAAGAGTGTAAGAGGGGGAAAAGAATGGAACCAGCTGTTTTTATGACTTTTGTTCAATTTTTTAGGAACCTCAAAGTTAGACACATATGATCCACCAGCTGGCTACTCTTTGGAAGACAATCCTCCAGTCTCTGAGGCAAGTGGATCCTCTGAATCGGAATGCTTATCCTCTTGGTCCTCCTCGTGCCATTGCTCTTCTGCTGGTAAGGATAAAGGAAGGGCATTTAAAGTCTAGGCCGATGAGGGAAGTGGGAATCTGAACAGACCTGTAGACATCGGTCTACAGCTCAGCGTCTGTCCTCAGCCAGTGGGAGAAAGGTGCACATTGGGCCCAGTTACAATCGTATCTTCCTCTCTTATTTGGGAATAT